>NC_090647.1:210849095-211449095 GCF_040937935.1 Hyperolius riggenbachi | reverse complement strand
AGAATCGCTATCCGTTGCCATTAATAGACGATTTATTCACGCAGGTCACCGATGCTAAGATTTTTTCAAAATTAGATTTACGGGGAGCATACAACCTGGTGCGTATAAGAAAGGGCGATGAATGGAAAACGGCCTTTAATACACCCGACGGGCACTATGAGTACCTGGTGATGCCCTTCGGGTTATATAATGCCCCGGCCCTTTTCCAAGAACTCATCAATGAGGTCTTCAGGGAGGTATTAGGGAGATTCGCTTTAGTCTACCTAGACGATATACTTATTTTTTCTAACAATCTCGCTGAGCATAGGACCCATGTTAGATTCATACTCGACAAATTGAGGCAGAATTTACTTTACGCTAAAGTGGAGAAGTGTATCTTTGAGGTCACATCTGTCGCCTTTCTGGGGTACATAATTTCCACCTCGGGCCTGTCTATGGATCCTGCCAAGGTCTCCGCTGTTCTGGAATGGCCTCAGCTGGTAGGGTTGAAGTCTTTGCAGCGTTTCTTAGGCTTTGCGAATTACTATAGAAGGTTCATAAAGGGGTACTCCACAGTTATCGCACCACTCACCAGTCTCACAAAGAAAGGGGCGGATACGGCTCACTGGTCGCCTGAGGCTCTACATGCATTCTCCACTTTGAAGGAGCGGTTCTGCTCAGCACCCATACTAAGACACGTGGACACTTCTTTCCCTATTGTTGTTGAGGTAAACGCCTCAGAGGTCGGGGTGGGGGCTGTGCTGTCTCAACGCTCAGGCTTACAGGGTAGATTGCACCCATGTGCCTATTTCTCTCTGAGGTTCTCTCCAGCAGAGAGAAACTACGATATAGGCAACAGGGAGCTCTTAGCCATTAAATTGGCCTTTGAAGAATGGCGTCATTGGTTGGAAGGAGCAGAACATACGATCACGGTTTATACCGATCACAAGAATCTGGAATACATCGAGGGGGCCAAGAGGTTAAGCCCTCGTCAGGCTCGATGGTCCTTGTTTTTCTCAAGGTTCAGATTTATAATTACGTATACTCCGGGCAGTAAGAATACTAAAGCAGATGCGCTCTCCAGGTGCTTTGAGCCAGAGACAGCACAGCCCTCCGTCCCGGAGACCATTGTCCCACAGAAATTGGTGTTAGCCGCAATCGAGACATGGGAAGACTGGAAGGAGACTTTAAGTCCTTTTCAGCAGGACATCCCGGAAGGGAAACCGGATGGGGTTATGTTTATCCCATTACCATTCCGTCTCCAAATCTTGGAAATGGTCCATTCACATAAGAATGCTGGACACCCTGGGGCGTCCAGAACGCAGGATCTGCTGGCCAGATGTGCTTGGTGGCTTCTCTGGCAGCAGAATGCAAGGAGTTTGTTAGGGAGTGCCCAGTATGTGCAAAAAGCAAACCCTCCCGGCTGGCACCTGTAGGTACGTTGCAGCCTTTGCCCACCCCGAGTGAGCCATGGACCCATTTGTCCATGAATTTTGTGGGTGAACTTCCTAGGTCTGAGGGCATGTCGGTCATTTGGGTGGTAGTCGACCGTTTCAGTAAAATGGCCCATTTTGTGCCCTTGAAAGGACTCCCCTCGGCCCAGGAACTGGCCGATTTATTCATTATCCGTGTTTTCCGGCCGCATGGCATTCCGGAAAACATAGTGTCCGATCGGGGAGTCCAATTTGTCTCAAGATTTTGGAGGGCATTCTGTCACCAAATGGGCATGAAACTGTCATTTTCGTCGGGCTACCACCTACAGACCAATGGTCAGACTGAGAGGGTCAACCAATCATTAGAACAGTTTTTGAGATGTTACGTTGCAGAAGCGCAGAATGATTGGGTTAGGTTTTTGCCCTACGCAGAATTCGCGCACAATAATTTAAAGAGTTCTTCCTCAGGATTTTGTCCGTTTCAGATAGTAACCGGGAAACTACCTAAGTTCTCCCCATTGCCAGTCGCCTCCACTCTGTTTCCAGCTCTGGAGGCCTGGCAAAGGTCATTCAAGGACATGTGGTGGATTATAAAGAATAATTTGGAGAAGGCGTTTCAGAGTCAGAAAGGTCAAGCTGACAAGAGACGTTCCTTAGAGTGGAGATTTCAACCGGGAGACTTAGTCTGGGTGTCCACTCGCCACTTGACCTTAAAACAGCCTTCAGCCAAGCTGGGGCCCAGGTTTGTGGGTCCGTTTCGGGTAACGAGAAAGATCAATAATGTTACTTATGCCATCGATCTTCCTGCCAGCATGCGTGGCGTAAGGTCCTTCCATGTGTCCCTGCTTAAACCGGCAGTTCATGTGGGTCCCACTCCTCCTCCTCCTGTGATGATAGATGATCGACCTGAGTATGAATTTGAGAAGGTTTTAGACTCACGCATAGTACAGAACTCAGTGCAATATTTGGTACAGCTAGGAGAAAACTTAGGAGAAAAAGTGATTTGGATCGGGCCCATTGTATCTACTAGAATATTATGTACTGTAAATAAGATGTCACATGCCATGAATAGAATACTCAAATGTCTACATCCTCTAAGTCACCATTCCTGATCCCCATAGCTCCATGTGCACCCAGACACATGACACAACCAGACACATGACTGCAGGTTACATAGTTTGGAAAATTTTACGGGAGAGGAAAATGATGGCTTTAGCAGGGATATAAAGCTATTAAAAATGCAAACAGCAAACATCTACTGCGAACAGGTTAGACAGCCAATCTAAACTAGCATGCAAGAAAGTGGAGCAATTACACATTTACTTAAATGGGAGGGCTGTGAAAAAGAATAGAATGTGAAGCCTTGTTTAAATGCACTCTTGAATATTTATTAGAAATAATACATGTAGTTAAATCATTTAACTGATTTCAAAGAAAATAGAAAATGCAAAAGATCAATTTTCATAATTATACTTAAGGAATCTGCCTTTAATAATAATAAAAAAAAACATTAGTAGCAGCATTATTTGAAAAAAATACATTATTTTTCTTATTCTAATTACTATCCAGTTGCAGCTAGTAGTGTTGTCAGAGGCTTCTCATTAAAAGGCAGACTGAGGTAGCATTGGTATAACAACTAGCTGAGAGCGTAATTTTATGTGTACATGATCAAGGTGAACTGCAAACTCATCTTCCATAGTTCCAAAATATGATGGAAATTTGACATACAGATTTCTCTATGTTATTACATAGTAGGTAAATGGGTTTTCATAATCTCTTGACAAACACAAACTGTTTTCACAAAATCATCACTATCACCAACATAATTCTCATCATTATTATCATCAGCAGAGATGAGTGCAAACAGCATCTTCCATTTCTAAAATAACTTCATGAGAAGCTGGCAATTTTCAAGGAAAAAAAAAGAAAACAAACTTTTTAAAACTGTGCCAAATCGGTTCTTTGAGCTCCTTTTGGTACTCTAGAAATGCCTTCTGTATCCTTGACTCAAAAGTCATCAATCTTCATGTCAAATAACTTTGGAAGCATTTGGCATCGCGAAACGGCCATCAGACTCATCTGACTTGCCCATCTGTATCTTCGGTATGTCTGCCTAACTTGTTGCTATCTTGTATTGTGCATGATGGAAATTCAGTGAAGTTGGGCAATCAATTTGGCACTAGCAATGTATATTGTTTTCTCCTCTTGCAGCCAAATGTTCCCTACAATATTTCATTGCTGACACCTAGAGCACATTAGCCAGAAGTGACAATCGAGAAGCTCCCCCATGTCCAATAGTGCAGCTATATTGTAGTGCTGGCTTTTTATTTCTTGTTCATGATTTCCATTTAACTTTAAATTGACTCCTGATTCTCATACATAGATGATTATTTGTAAAAAATTATCTGATAGATTATATCTCCTTTCATATTTTTCACTTTATCTAAACAATAACTTTTTAGAACTTTCGAAGCAAAACATGATGCAAAATAATCTGTTCAATCCTGATTCGCTTAACTTTACTATTAGTTTTTCTACTTATTTTTTGCAGATGTGTTTTGTTTTGCTTGTTAGGCATTTAAAAATTGAAAGGTGATATACTGTATAAATAAGGAGAAAAGCATATAAGGAGAAATTATTTACGAGATATATTTTGTGAATCAACGCCATAATGAGTACAGAATGATGAGCAATATATTCTACTAACATGTAAATTATCCCTCAGTTGTAATTGAGCCAATCAAATTGATCAGTTGCTGTTCAATTAACTGGCAGCTGGCTAATTAGAGGCTTAAATTATGTGGATTTAGTCCTTGTCTGGCATTCACTGGAAATTTGCATGTTAGAATGTATTGCTCATCTTTTTATTTTTTAAACAGAAAAAAACTTGAAATGATAAAAAAAGTCAACAAAATTGTTGCAAACCATTAATGTGTTTCGGGTCAATGATATTGAATATACACTTCAAACGGACTGGATTATGAACATTATACATGAATTCATAAAAGACTACTCACTCATAAACAGTAGTAACTCGATCACAATGTTATAATCGTCAATTGTGATCGGCTCTCGATCACGAATGCCGATCCCGAATGCAATCGTGATTGCAGTTGTTACCTGACTCATGATCACGAGTTACTGGTGATCACTAGTCGGTATTTGTGATTAAAAACCTGCCGACTTTAGTGGTTAATAGCAAAGCCCCCTTACATGCTGGAAACACCAAATTTGCCAGATATGTTAAGAAGATTACAATATATAAGCATTTATATTTTTTATTATATATTGAGGAGTCCTCTGTACCATTATAGGCACTTGTATTGGCCTGAGGAAGCGGGCTCAGACCCGCGAAACGTGTTGCCTGTGCTCAATAAAAATCTTTTGTAAGTTTACAAGGATTTCGTCATTGAGGTAAGACACCTCATTACTTTTTCGCCTTGAAGCTGCTTTTAGAAGTTTTTATCCCACTTAAGTGCCTCTTTCCCTCCATGTGCATGTTAAGAAGAAAAGTGGGAACAAGAGTGGTGCCCAAGGGGAAGTGAGGAAAACAGTACAAGATGTATGTGTGACTTATGGTGGAATTTGGAAGCCTGCTGTAATAAAAAAAGAACCCCAGATATCTGTCCTTCTCTTAAGTAAATAAGTAATGGAATGCAATTTATGTCCTACTAGAAACAATTTAATAGGCAAAGACATCCACACCATGAAAAAAATGTTTACTTAAATAAGCACTATAAATGAAATATAATTTTTAAAAAATCAGTTACATTTCTTTTTTTCTGCTCCTCATCTGCGCTCTTCTGTGTGATTCTTTTTTGGTGGTGTATGTTTTTTTTAAATGAAGTAAATATATTTGACCAAAGAATCAAAAACAGACTTCATGAGTGTGACCAGAGGGCCACATGTCCTCTAGTGCACCTTGTGCTCATTGCCCAGCATCATGAAGCTTGAATGGCATTTGGCATAGAATATTAGAATGGGCAGGTCCACCGCTGGCACCCTATGCTTGTAAGAGATGAGTGCAGGTTCACCCTGAGCACATGTGACAAATGTAAAAAGGGCCTGGAGAAGCTGTACAGAACATTGTACTGCCAGTAAAAACCTTTAGTGTGACCAGTTTGGTTTCTGGGTCAGTGATGGTCTTGGGAGGCATATCCATGGAAGGACACTACGGGCTAGACAACGGTACCTTAACTGCAATTTGGCATTGGGATAAAATCCTTGGACCCATTTTCAGAAACAAAGCTGGTGCACTGGGTCCTGGGTTCCTCCTGGTGCATGACAATACCTAGCCTCATGTAGCAAAAGTATGTAGGCAGTTCCTGGTCTGGAGGATGAAGGAATTGATCCCATTCACTGGCCCCATGCTCGCCTGACCTAAATCCAATAGAAAATCTATGGGATATTATGTATCAGTCTATCCAATGCCACCAGTTGACTGTCCAGGAGCTCAGTGATGCCCTTGCCCTGATCTTATCTAATAGTGAGTGAGGCGACAGGCAAGGTGGTAAAAGATCAACATCAAGTAGATATTAATTGTTTACTACATCTACTTTACAGACACTGTACATTTGTTGGCTAATTAAATTGATAAACCTCTAATCCCAACTCTATAGTTTTCACTTTAATTGATGACTAACATAGTGCATGATTCTGTCATTACAATTACAACATAATTGGAAAAAAAAACAGTTCTTGCTGTAGTTTTGCACAAAAAGGCGAGGTGAACTATTGCTAACATTTGTAATATGGTAAGATGAATCACTTGCAGGATGACTGCTGTTCCTTTCTTACATGAATCTGAATTCATAGGACAAAAGAAATATAACATTACACATATTGGAAGCACAATTCAAGCAGACATGAAAGCATTGTAAGGCACAGAATAGTAAGTAGGGATTTAGTTAGTGGTATAGTGGACTATAAGTGGACTGAGCCCAGGAGCCTGTAATGCAAGGAAATTATTTTACCATCAAAAAACAGATTACGTATTCTATACATCATGGCTGCCTGTCTTCTGGTGTGAGTGTGTGAATGCAGAGGGAGATGACAGTGATACATGAGATATTGTCACGCTGTCATGGCTTGCAACAAGCTCACAGTTGCTACAGCTGTTATGAACTTGGTTTCCATGTAATCAGCAGGTATATGTAATTATCTGCTCACCCAGTGCTCCACAGTTTTGTACTTCCTCAGAAGACCAGAATTCTGTTAGCAGGTGCTTCAGCCATAACCACCTCTTATGATTGGTCCTGCATATATGGAAAAGGTTTTCCAGTCACGTACACACAAATAAATCTGAGGCCTATCTTGCAGGAGATTGATCATTCCAAGAATTTTCCTGATCGATAACAGATGAGACAAGACCAACATATCGATGTAAGCCAGTGTAAATTGGCTGTTCCATTATCAATATTTACCAGCTCATCAATCACGCTACAATCCACTAAATACTCTGTTATCAGTTATTTTTGATTGGTCTTGCATCAATAATTTGATTAAAATTGAAGTGAACACATGTACAAGACCTAAGTGGCTGTACATTCAGCAAGTCTGCAAAGAACCCTCTGTGAACTCTCCCTATGCAGTTATAGACCACACACCCTCGAATACTGAGCACTTCCTGGTTCTTTATCACATACCAGTTAAAAAGGATTGGATTGTACACCGTGTTTAGGTGCCATGAGGTAGGCACAGCTATGGACCTTTGACACTGGTGTCAGTTTAACATCTGTTTCACTGCACTTCAACTGCAGTTTGAGCAGTTAGTCATAAGTTCATGTTCAGTTCAAGTTCAGGTTGGGCAGTTTGAACATATAGTCATGAGTTCAAGTTCAGGTTTATCCCACGTTGTCAATTACCAGAATAACCAGAACAAGAATAAATATTAAACAGAATGTAAACTGAAAGTAAACTAAACTCACCAACTTAACATTTATTATACTTTTTTATACGCTGGAACTTGCCCTATTAACTCCTAAACCTGATCCTAAATTAATAATTTCTTCATCCCTCCTCTAAAAATGAACAGTCCCATAAAGCCAGAAGCAGAAAACACTGCCTTTAAGATTAGGGATAATGTTCCCTGTGACTGTCTACAGGTCAGTGGAGATGTAAAGTCTTTATTTTAGAACCCCAGTGTTTAAATAAACACAACCCATCTTCACCCTCTGCCTTTTTTAAGGAATTGGACATTTTCTGGTATCCACATGCAATTTAATATTTTTTTTATTCCACCTTTTAAAGTTGTTACTTAATTTGGTTGTGTCTAACAGTAAGTGAATTGTAAACTCTCATATACACTCCAACAATGCTTGCCACACTATTAGCATAGAGCAGATAGGATAGAATCACTGCTACAAAACCTCTCAAGCAGCCTATAGAGGAGGATACTCTAAATGTGTGCTAAACAGTGTACATTTATACCCATATCTACATGGGAAAAAAAGACAGTCCTTGCCAGGATATCATTGCAGCAAACACTTTATGTGATGTGTAGTTTCATCTCATCCTTTGTTCATCCTTTGCAAAGCTCACCAGCTACCACCATGTTCAACATTTTGGGAAACAGGCTAGAAATATTTAACTAGTAAGTTATAGAACCATATCAATATTTGTTGGAAAATATCAGGCAATAAAAAATGAAGAAACAACTTTTAATATGACATGAACATCTTGATCTAAGATATTCTGCTATATAACTAAAGAGTCAGTAAGTTCAGGGTATGGACCCTTTTACCTCTTTAAACATCAAAGAACACGCGCTTCCATGGAAAAAGATGCAATTAAATACAGCATATTTATGGTTCAAGGCTGAAATGAAGCAAACCTGGAGCAGCAGCATAGGTGACATTTGATGCACTGTTCAGATGCCAATCACTTTTCCAATATGTACCTTGATTTAATGCATTTTTATCATCAGAACACTTACATAGCGCATAAGAAAATTACTCACCACAAAAAACAGCAATACAAATGTGATTTTTCTATGAGTTGCATGACATAGTCTTCAAAACCGTAAGCATTTTTTTTGACAGGGTGAAAATGAGGTTCTTATTGCAATTGGATACATGCCAATCTAATTAGACTACAAAAAGTAAAGTCTTTTTTGATATTCACACAGCAGCTTACTATTTAAATGCTATGAATGTGGCATGAATGTTCATTGTTTCTTTCTCGTGAACTTGAAAGCTACGGTAACTAATGCATGATCAGGCTTTGAAAAACAGTTAATTAAGGTCTTTCCACTTACTTTATAGCACGTGACTATTTTTCAGGCGCAACTGTGTCTTGGTCTGTAAAATATTTAATGTATAGAGCAGAACAGTAGCTAGATAGTAATCTGTCTTGCCTTGTATAAGTCATTAGACTTGCCTTGTATTAGTCATTAGAATAGCAGGTTGCTATATGACATACATGGGAATGGCAGAGAGCACTTACCTGTAGTTTCTTTATCAGAACATATTTTGCGCCTGCAGGAGTATTAAGTAAATATTATTTTTTAATTAAGTAATGTAAGTTTACTATTAATTAGTTACGATATGTTTTTACCTGTTACCATATTTGTAGGTTAATCAGTATAACCATACCATAATGCTACATATCTTGTAACAAGTAGATTGAAGACCACCTAGAGTAAATGTTAATCTCATTCTAACTTAAAGGGAACTGAGCACTTCAACTATAAATATATTTTAAATAGACATCCCCTAAGTTCATAAATTATTGTGTGTGTGTGTGTGTGTGTGTGTGTGTGTGTGTGTGTGTGTGTGTGTGTGTGTGTGTGTGTGTGTGTAGGTGTGTGTGTGCGTGGTGTGTGTGTGTGTGCATGTGAGTGTGTGTGTGTGTGCGTGTGCATGTGAGTGTGTGTGTGTGTGTGTGTGGTGTGGTGTGTGTTTGTGTGCGTGTGCGTGAGTTTGTGTGTGTGTGTGTGTGTGTGTGTGTGTGTGGTGTGTGTGTGTGTGTGTGTTTGTGTGTCAGCATTAAATTAACTTACTTATAGAGGCTGCTCCATAGCCCCTGCTTCCACAAGGGTGTCCATCTTGCAGCTGTCCCTGTTGCAAGGTGGCCACGAATCCAGCATATTCCCAGCTGCTGGTGCATGCCAGAAGGATGACTAGAGTTTGTCTGATGAGGAGGTAAAGATGGGCCTGCACCTACAGTTGGATGGGATAGGTCTGACTGTAGGGCAAAAGATGTGCACTTCAGCTTGTTTTTTTTTATTTATTTATTATCACTGCGGCATATAAAGGAAACTCTTTGCTAGGAAAGAATGGGCGCAATGGTCACCAGCAGAAGCACCAACAGTAGTAGATGAAAACGTGTGAAAATTATGTGAGTCTTGAATGGAGATTACAGGTGCGCTTGCCGCTTGGAGACAGGAAATTGTCCCCATCAACTTTTTATCTATCTTCACCCCATTCCTGGTAATGTTTTTATTTATTTCATATAGTTCCTAACCTGCCATATACCCTTCTGTGACAGCAGATATGACCTGAGCTCAACCACAATTACGGATTAATTGCTATTATTATGCAGTGCACATAGCACGCCGGCTTGTCTGCATTTTGTACACTGCATAATAAAAGGAATTAATCTGTAATTGTGGTTGAGCTCAGTTCATCAAGGCAAATTACAGTCGGGCAGTAATTTGTGCAGGAAGAGGGTGAGCCGTCTTTTGGCTTCACCCTGCGATGAAATTGCCTGCAATGGTAATAACTGTATCCCAGGTCATATCTGCTTTCACGGTTCTTTGCAGGGGTGGTGGATCACCCTGAGGGACCTTGGTGCTCCCACATCACATACCCTTAACTTAAAATCCAGAAGGGTTAACTAAGGCTTTAAGAAATTACTTACATTCACAAAAACAATTGAAGGACAACCTTTTAATGTAAAATGTGTAATTAACACTTTTTCTTGGCCAGGTTGCAGAAAATGCAGATCTATAAAGAGACAGAACGTATATATAGTGCCAGATAGAGATACAATTTCTTATATAGCTTAGACAGGCAGAGTTTAATAAAAAATACTTTCTACAAAGTAATACAACTACGGGAGTATGGCTATTTCACTCCTCCTGCTTTGTGAGAAACACATCCATAGCACACAGCCATTAGTAGTTGTGTAGGCCAGTTTTGCATACTGTACTTCAGTACACTGATGATGTGCACCAGCAAATGCTTAATTTGAGAGCAGAAAAAATGAACCATGGAAAAAGAACAGGGTTCAGCAGTTGCTGTCAACCTCAAAAAATACACTATATGGTTATGATGAAATTGCAGAATGACTATAAGCAGAAGAAAGGGTCGCTATTATATGAAGATGGAAATATGTTAAGTACTAGAAACCTAGTTGACACCAAGTTTACAGTAGAACACATTAGCATTAGCATTCAGTAGTAAGATATTGAATGAAATGAGAATTAGAATAAAGCAAAGAATGAGAATTAGGGTGAAAAGGAGAATGCGACCAGCATTAGTCCAACCAGAGAAAGTATTGATGGTGCTGTATATAATGAAAATTATTCAGTGCAATTGCTACATGTCCCATGTGTGATGTTTACAGAGTTGCGTAGTTAGTTGGGTTGAAAAAAGACATCCTTCTATCGAGTTCAACCAGCAAATATGATACAACACTAGCCTGCACCTCCACATATATCAGTTGTTCCAGAGGAAGGCAAAAAACTCTAACAATGTTTGGACTGATAAGTCTAAAAGGGGGAAAATACAGAGATTCAGCCCATGCACACACTGCAGTGCAGCAATGAGTTTTTTATAGTCACCCCTTCCATTAAATTCAGACTTGCCTTAAATATACTCATATACATACTGTAAGTAGTGGTATGATTAATTTTATCAATGTAGCATTTCAGGCATGGACCACTGAATTTCTTTTTACTTAAAGCCCTAGTAAACCCAACCTTACAAAACATATTGCAATACTAGTAGAATTCAGACAAGTTCATTGCACTGCATTGTTTCCTGTTTATCGATACTGTAATTCTTTGTAGTGTAGTGTCATGCCAATCCAAGCACAGTGAGGGACAAAATCACCTGCTAGGAGGAGACCACATAACACGACACTGCAGAGAATGGCAGTGATGAGTGGTGAGCAATGCAGGGCAGTGCTGAGCTGGTCATTACTAGGCCAGCCCAGGTACAGTATGTGTTGATTGGCAGCATGGTGGCATAGTGGGTAGCGCTCTCGCCTTGCAGCGCTGGGTCCCCGGTTCGAATCCCAGCCAGGGCACTATCTGCAAGGAGTTTGTATGTTCTCCCCGTGTCTGTGTGGGTTTCCTCTGGGCACTCCGGTTTCCTCCCACATCCCAAAAACACACACATAAGTTAATTGGCTCCCCCCTAAATTGGCCCTAGACTACAATATGGTGAATACAAACGGTTCGTTCCCGCATCGAATGCGCCGCTCCATTCCAGACGAATCGATTATTCCTGAACATTTCCGAGTGCATTTCGGTGATTTTTAGGTCGATTGCCATGTAAAGTATGGCAAATTGACCTAACGATCCATCGAAACGCGAATTGGACATGTCGGAAATAAACGAATCGACGGGAATCGAGCGGCGCATCGACGGGAGTCGAGTGCAGGAATGAACCGTGTGTATCCAGCAATACACACTACATGATATAGATATATGAATAAGGTAGGGATTAGATTGTGAGCTCCTTGAGGGACAGTTAGTGACAAGACAATATATATACTGTACAGCACTGCGTAAGATGTTGGCACTATATAAATACTAAAATAATAATAATAATTTCCAGTGACATTTTAATTGCCATTAATGGACATTGGGGAGAGATAAAAACCCCTGAGTTGGCTTGTTTTTTGTCCTCACTTATGGTTTCAGTCACTAAGACTAGAAACAAACAGCAAATTAGGGTAGTATCTTTTTTAAAATATATGCTCTAAAGAAGCTAAACATTTCAGCCCTATACTTGTCCTTGAAGCTGCTGCATATGAAACCATTTACACAATAGCAACCTGTACTATGTCTTGCTATGACCCAACCAAAGGATGTGAGATATTTCCAACTAAAGCTACCCCCAATGTATCACCAGACAATTAAAAAGAAACAGGCCCTGTGCATGTTTTCTGAGTTTGCACTGTTCTATATTGTCATGTTCTCCAACATTAGAAATCGACACCGATGTCTCAGAGGTAATAAGACATGTCTCTGACATACTCTTCAGACATGAGCAAAAGTACTATGATTTATTGTTGTGACTGTTGAGAGATCAAAATATCTGTCAAACTCCAAATGCAGTCCATGCTCCTGATGAGACTTTCCATTCTTCCTGTCGCAATGAGGAGGGCAACAAGAACAAGAAGTGTTAGGAAGGGAATCCTTCTTAATAGCGGTACAGGCGTCAAGCAAGTAACACATTGGTAGACCTACAAACTTGAAGCGGATATCCAGCCTAAAAATGAAAATTCCAGGGTCCTCCTGTAAGAGAAACTTAAAATGACCTTTGCTGTCTTCTGCCCCAAAGCCATCCCCAAAGAACCAGAATCAGCCAACTTCCTGCACATACCTATCTCAAGAAGACATGATTTTTCAATTCAATTCAATTTTTTGAGTGCTAAAAAGTTATGAGATGAAAAATTATCTCCTAGGAGAAAACTTTGGAGAAAAAGGGAGTTGAAGAAGCACCCTAGTTTTGAACTTTAATGGACATATGGAAAATTGTATCTCATGGAACAAAGCATAATCTGCTGTCCTTGTTTGTAACACCCTTCAGCCTTGGATTTAGCAATGTTGTATGCAAAGTTTGTCTTAGTAACTTTAAACTAGCGAATCAGAACATTTGCAAGGTAATTCTTTAAAGCAATTTTGACATGGCTGCCTAGTTCTATAGATGCTAGATGGAGCTTCAAGTAACATTTTGTTGGTGTGGGCAGATGTAATGAAGGCTTAGTATGCATTGAAAGTCCTTCTGTAGCCCTGTGAAAAGTATTGAATACTCCAATGACTTCTGCCAGTAAGTTGTCATCAATTCAGCACAGTTTGAACAATAGTCGTTTGTTTAAGTCGCCTTCATTACCTGCTGGTTGCAGCTCCTCCATGTTTTCAAAGACTGATGTAAGGGTCTGAAGAATGCTATTCTAAAGTGCTGACACACACTGAGAGTTTTCTTGTGCGAATCATTAACTTTCCTTCACGTATACAGAGTTGTTTCATCCTTGCATACGGTAGTGCAGCTCAGCATGAAGGCTATTTTGATCATCTTCATTTTTGGGTAACTGCAGAGCATTTAAAAATTACAAAACAAAGATAACAATTGGATTACAACTGGTGTGCATACCAGCTGCTTTCACTTCAACATTGCCAAGTGTGTAGCTTACGAAAATTAACTTCTAAGCAAAATCATTCCCATCACCTTTTACTATGTTGAAGGGTCCTGAGAAATATTCCTACAATAATATCACCAGTTTCATCAGTACACTATGGTTGTTAGTGTATAAGGTATTTGGGGTATTCCTAGTTGAATATTTCACCTAGAAAGTTTTTGCAATACTCCACACTTCATATATTCCACTCCTTACATATACACCACTCATCTGGATTTTGCAGTACCCCTCTTGTAGAGTGGAATGATTATGGTCTGATCAGGGGCGTAACTAGGCCCCACCGGGCCCCCCTGCAGAACTTCAGAGCGGGGCCCCCCCTCTCCCTGGGGCCTGCTCGTGGCCATTTTTTGGGGGCTGGAGGGGTGGCAGCATGAGGGGAAAGCCTTGGCCACAGTTGGTGGGGAGAGGGGAAGTTCCCCCCCTCTCCCTCACCTCGGGGCTCTCCCCTCTGCGCTCCCCTCCAGCTACAGTTATAGTGTGGGCAGCGGGCAGTGGCGGGCAGATACATACCTTCCGTGCGTTCCACCACATACTCCGCACTCTAGCGTCTGACGTCACCTCCGGAAGTGACGTCACTTCCGGAAGTGACGTCAGACGCCAGAGCGAAGATTATGCGGTGGAACGCAAGGAAGGTATGTATCTGCCCGCTGCTGCCCGCTGCCCACACTATAACTTTAGCTGGAGGGGAGCACAGAGGGGAGAGCCCCGAGGTGAGGGAGAGGGGGGGAACTTCCCCTCTCCCCGTCGACTGTGGCCAAGGCTTTCTCCTCATGCTTAATCACTTTTAGGGAAAGGACTCAAAATTTATAAAAAAGAGGAAAAGAGATGCCGATTTCTGGTACAAAAACTTCTTCATATAAACTTTATTGATACATATAGAAAAAAATAGCAAAAAGCGTTAAAAACGATATCTTTGGTTCCACATAGTCTTCATATAATCAACAACAATGACCAAGACTGATAGTGGCAATATTCTGGCTTGGCTTGATGTTTCAGTTACAACCCTTGATAGATGTATGTGTTAAAAGTGGCAACGACATATGTTCGTTTCGGGCACTTTTATTAAACAATTATGCCCTTCGTCAAGCCGTGACACACAACTCTGCAAGGCTCAACTAAAAGGAAAAAGGCCAAAAGTATATATACATATGGGCATCTGTACCAACCAGATGCACGCCAGGGTTTTCCAAAGACGTGATGCAAGGGACGCTGCTACATTGGAAGGCCTATGGCCTATAGGCTGCAGGGGCTGCAGGGCCTATTGGTACGCCAGTGGGTCTGATGTGGCCTAGTTTTCACCAATACTATATGTATGGCAATATCTCCATCCATCCATCCAACAGCCCACCCACAGCCTGCATCTCATGTACTCTAGTACTGCTTGTGCATCATTGTCTCTATCTGTCCAGTGACTGACCTATAATTGGTATCTCATGTGTACCAGTATTAAGCTACACCATTATCTTTGTATTCCCATATGCCCCAGTACTGCTACACCACTGTCTCTTTAGTCAATGTCCTCTCACACCAATGGCTCATATTCCCCAGACTGTACACGTGCCCTCCTGCTTCCCTTGCAGAGTAACAAACGTATGCCTCTTTCTCACCCAGATTCATATCATGGCAAATATGTCTTTCCTCTTCATCCTCAAAGGCATGGTTGGCAAGTGATGTCACTCTGCGGTATGTAAAAAGGAACATGATATGCCATATGTGCCCAGGAGGATGGACAATATGATCATGCCACAAATAGAATTAGAAGTATGAGCCAGGAGTAGCTATCTCTAAAGCCAGCAATGCCACAGTATGCTCTGTAGGTGCACTATTCTCAAGAATGCTCTGTTAGCATGAAACGCAGGATGGGTGCTTTCTGCATCTACAGGATGCCAGCAGAGATCACTATGGCTATTATGGTGCTACTGTAGATCCCCTTTACCATCTCCAAGGCAGTGTCATTGAGCCACATACCATCACCCAACCTAAAAAATCTCCTAAAAAAGTCTCCTAGAACTCCTACCATCCCCTTCCTCTACCACAGTAAAATGGAGTAGATTATTCACAACACTACACTACATATTTCCACTGTAAATGGCTATTATTCCATGGTGCACAGCTGTAATGGGAATAAGGAGGAGGGGATAGATTTACCATAGTGGCCATGCCGTTCTTTCCACAGGATATTGTGAACATATTTCATATTTTCTTGGAGCATTGAGTTGCCATATCTTACCTTACATTCAATGTAAAATGCAGGAAAACAGGTTGATAACAAAAATCTTTAAAGGGAACCTTAACTGAACCTTAACTGAACGGGGGTAAAGATTTTCACTTACCTGGGGCTATTTCCAGCCGCCTGCAGCAGTCCTGTGCCCTCGGAGCCGCTCTGGAATCTTCCGGTCCCCCGCTGTCACTTAGTATGTTTACTTGTACTGCTTTTTAGAATTAACGCCAGAATTGCCAAACATTGAGGTATTGTTCTTGCATACAAAAATACGCGTTGCCTCATTCCGCATGCGTAGATATGCGGCAATTTTTGTACGTATTGCGGTCCGCAACAGCGCTAATTGCAGTAGGGAATGCGTCCAATAATACGCATGGTGGCCGGCCGACTGGTGAGTCGTCAAAAACAAAACTAAGTGACAGCGGCGAACCGGAAGATTCCAGAGCGGCTCCGAGGGCACAGGACTGCTGCAGGGGGCTGGTAATAGCCCCAGGTAAGTGAAAATCTTTACCCCCGTTCAGTTAAGGTTCCCTTTAAATTTCTGCCAGTGAGCCAAAGTATTACTAAACAATCTGGGTAGACCAGAAGCAAAATGCAATTCGGTGCAATATGATTTTGCACATCATATCTTATTTGACTTGGGTAAAAACAGATACTTTTAGTGCTGTCTATAGCCCCCGCACAATATTAAAGATAGACAGTGCCAGCGTATTGTCAATTATTGCAAGGAATTGGTGAAAATTGGTGTGGCATTTTACCTATGTGGAACATTAGAAGGGGAGCATCAGGTGGAGTTATGGGGTGAAGTAGAGTAGATAATGTTTAGTATTGAGGCTAAGCCGTTAGGGTTGAGCTTTAGGATAGAATTAACACTATTGAGGGAAGTTAAAATTAGGCTCCAGGAAGGGAATAATGATTGTGGATGGGAAGAGGGTGAAGTTTGGAATACCTTAAAAAAAAACGAATTACTGATAAGAAGCCAACAGTAGAGTACCGTATATCCACAAGAATAATACCTCAATGTTTGGCAATTCTGGCATTCATTCTAAAAAGCAGTACAAGTAAACATACTGACTTGGGAACAACATTTTGTTGTGTAGTCGTATTTGTATGCATTGTATAAAATAGTATACTGTTGATAATATCTAATTAATTAGGTGATAGTAGCCTAAAATACTTATATATCCAAATGTAAGGCAAATAGCACATCATAGCAAGTTTCTGCCAGGATACTGCTGTCAGTGATCGTCAGCTTTCCTAAGCACTGAAGGTAATGTACACTCTTTTTTAGTAATACACCCTGCAAATAACATACATTTTCACGAGCTCAAAGATACCTTTTTATGATACCAGTTTAGGAAAAATTGGCAAAGTAGTAGTCAATTGGTATAATTATAATGGATGATTATCCTTAATATGGTTTATTTTATGGTTCAGAATATCTATAATAGCAAGGTATGGGAATCAGCATACAGTGTATACATTTCTCTCTCCGCTGAATTTCATTTTGGCATTCAGCATGTTATTATATGGAGGTATTGTTCTGTACGAGCAGACGGTACGTTTCTTTGTGAGATTAGGCAAAATGTAACATTCTACGCATTATTTCATGTATCTGGGATTTTATTTTGTGCATGTTATTTAATTATTTAAATGAGTAAAAGGTATTTTTTTTTTTAACAGAGATGCTTTATGCGTAATCTCGTAAGAGCTATGCTGGCTGTTTGGATATTTAAATTATATGGTGCGTGCGCTCTGTAATGGCCTATGTACTGTATGATTTTGCCAGGCAATCTCATGAAGGGTACAGCTTTACATACCACTGATTAGGACTCCATCTTCTCAGCAGGGAGTCCAGAAGCTATCAGTGTACCAGCTTCATCCTCAACCTGTCTTTAACTTCACAGATGCATTAACACTTTTAGTCAGTTTGGAGTGTAGCTATTTCTTTCTTACTCAGCCTAAGCCTAAAGAAAGGATAAGTCACTGAATGACTGACCAACTGAGGAGATAAACTGTTGCACATGTACCACCGTTTCAGTTATTAAAGAAAGAAAGTAAACTTTCATAAAAGATACTAGTGTAACTTATATCATTCACACACATTTCATGTTTTAACTTACTGCTATTAAATATTTCTTTTTCATTTCATTCTGTAAAGATCTATGATTTATAACCATGTTGTATAATTTACTCGCATCCTGGGTAACCTTAGGAAACAATAGACCATTTGGTGAAAAGTGCTCCCAAATTTCAGATTTTACATCTTCTGAGATATTTATCAACAGACACACCCAGACACCTGGTAAAATGGAAGTCGCATAGGTTGCAATGCTAATTGTGGCCGTGTCTGTGCCTACAAGGTTGAACTCAATAGATGTATGTCTTTTTTTTTAACCCAAAAAATTATATGCAAGGTAATTTGAGTTGCATAACTCCGGCGGTAAGCAGAAAATTGCAGCTATTGTCTGCACTTGGCAATGGCTGGCACTGACAAACAAAATCTGGGAGCTGGACATCTGGGGTAGTAGTGGCTATTGGGCACTGGAGGGCAGTGAATGCTGTTGTCTTCTGCTGCTGTAATAACCAAAGTAATTCATGCACCGGACATCGGGGACTGTAGCAGCAGGGGCAATAACACAGCAAATATCAACATATTTTGTGGCTGCGGGATTAGTTAGGGATAGGCATCAGTGGAGAGAGGGCTTGTGTGAGGATAGGGTTAGATTTACTTTAATCATGAGTGGATATTGTGGCGGTTTGGGCTAGGCATCGGTAGAAGGAGGGCTCATGTGAGAATAGGGTTTGTTTTAGCAATAGTAAAATATTGGCAATAAATGACCAATATATTACTATCAGAATTACCACTGCTCAATAGCAGAATATCAGTAATTTTACCGATATTCTACTTGCAGTTATTTCCTGAGCCCAAATTATCATGGTGTCAGAAAAGGTGCTCATAGACTTCCCAGCTTCTCAATTAGGCACATATATTTTGACATGAGAAAGCAGTTTGAATGCATTGTCGTCTATTGGACAATACTGATACTGTGAATGAGAACAGCTGTCTTCTGGAAAGTAAGTCCACTAATGTAAGTAATTAAAAAAGTCCACGAGGTCCAAGAGTCCATGAGGATCAACCAATCTGAAACAGTTTGTATGCATGTTGGATTATTGTGGCTCTGTACAATCAACAAGCTGACACATCATTCTGGAGGCGTGGTTAGCTTACAGGGACAAGAAAGGATGATTTGCATATTCAGCAGTGATGCATCGTGGGAGACATCTAATGCTCACTCCAACCTGATTTATCGCAAATACCTTCTGTTTTAAGAAGGCAAACTTTTGTTTTGCATAACATTTTAGTAAGAGGGCTTATTGGTCCTTTTTAGCCCCTTACACACTCCTAGGAGTTCTGGTTCACCATGAGTTCGCTGAGTAGTCTGTAACTTTGGGTGTTTCAAGTCCTACTTCATAGAGCCACATTAATCCATGTGATGCACTGGTGAGCATCAACCAATCTGAAACAGGCTGTATGCGGCTGCCGGATGCAGCTACCTGACAGCTGTTTCGCGCAGAGGTTCGCTTCTGTGGAGGCTGTCATGTCATGCTTTGCATGCCTGAGAACGCTGAGCTGAATTTAAGAATAGGAGTGCAGATTTTACTTCACCACCCCCATCCTGATTGTCTATGTTACAGTAGTGCCAACCTACTACTTTCTTGTACTTTGAAAAAAATACATGTTCCAGGAGTGTCTTGTTCATGTTCTCCCACACATGCTGTCCTCCCGTGTCCCCAATTTCCCCAATGTCTCCCCATGTGTCCTCCTGTATCCCCCATATGTCCTCCTGTGTCCCCCATGTGTCCTCCTGTGTCTCCCATGTCTCCCTATGTGTGTTCTTGTATCCCCATGTTGTCTTCTGTGTCCTCCATGTCTACCCTTGTGTCCGCCTGTGTCCCCTATGTCCTCCATGTATACTCCTGTGGCTCCATGTCTCCCTTCTGTGTCCCTTGTGTCCTCCTGTGGTCTGTCCCAGCTTCTGCCCACTCCCCTGCCAACCCGCCACCATGTCTGGGATTCCCTGCCTGTGTGCTATGTCTCCATGTGTACTCCTGTGTCCCCCATGTCTCCCCCATGTGTCCCTTATGTCTCCCTCATGTGTACTCTTGTGGTCTGTCCCCCTATGTCCCACTCCCAGTGTGTGCCCACTCCCCTGCCAACCCGCTGCCATGTCGGGGAATCCCTGCCTGTTTGTCCGCTCCCCCCGTGTGCCTCCGCTACCTTCCCCTTGTTTCTCCTGCCCCCCCCCCCCCCCCGGTGTGTAGTGGCAGTTGGCTTACCTAATACACGGTGCCCTTGGGTATTGCAGACATCGGTCTCTGTATTTATCGCATCATCTGTACAAACCCATCACTAGAGCAAGCTGCACAGAGGAGACAGATGTCTGCAATCCCTGTGGGCACCATGAGGAGACACGAGCGGGAGGGAGCTGAGGCACACGGGGGGAGCGGACACACAGGCAGGGAATCTCCGACATGGCGGTGGGTCGGCGGTTCATATTGGCGGGCGTTTGTAAGTTAGGTATTCCCTGCATTTGCCGTATAAGATGAAGAGACTTTTTCTCCACATTTTTTACACTGACCTCAAAACTAAGCTTAACTTTTGAACCTACCTTCATTGTAAATTTTAACCTGCACACCTTCACAAATCCCTAAATACTAAAGCCGAGTGCAGAAATTCAAGACCACACTACTGGAGAAAGAGGCACAAGAGGACAGAGGAAGCCAACTGATCAATAAGCATGCATTTTCAGCCTGAATATTTAGTGTATGGGTATTGGTGTGCCAGATGCAGAAACTGGCAGTATATCTCATTGTTATCTCAGTAGCTGCAGCTTTGAGACCATCTGGGACTGGCTTTTCTATCATTTTTGGCTCAAAATAAACAGGGTTATCAGTGTACAACTCCTAAATTCTCCTCAATCCCGAATGAGAATGCCTAAAAATTAATAAATCATTATATGGCGATAACTATTGCAAGTTTAACCACCCTGGTGTTCTATTTTTTTGCGGCGCTTGGCCGCGCGTCGTTTTTTTTAACCTTTTTTTTTTTAAATCATGTAGCTAGCCTACATGATTCCCCCCTCCCTGCTCCATCCCGCCCACCCCTCTGATCGCCGCCGCTCTGAACGGGATTTCCTGTTAGGGCTTCCCTCGTCGCCATGGCGACGATTGGAATGACGTCATCGACATCATGACGTCAGGGGGAGTCCCAATCCACCCCATAGCGCAGCCTGGCGGCGATTGGCCAGCTGCGCTGAGGGTCGGGGGGCCCTCTTTCGCAGTGCGTAGCGGCGGATCGGCGGCGAGCGGCAGTGATCAAATTAAACACGCAGATAGCAAAGTGCTAGCTGCATGTTTTAAAAAAATTGTAAAAAAAGACCCACCAGAGGCTGAGCAATCCACTGCGCCGGTAATGGATGAGCTGAGCTCGTCCATACCGCTAAGGTGATTAAAGAGAATAGCATGGGGCTTGATATTTGTAACAGCTCCACCAAGGTGAGTAGGTAGTTTATGTGAGTGTTCATTTGTTCAATACAGAAGACATTCAAGCTGTAATTGTATAGCAGATCATAATTACACATATCAAATAATGTAATCCTGGTGAAAACAGGTTAAATGTAAATAGGGAAATAAGATTGATTTGACAGTCTCTGTTGCAGATGTAACTAATCACTGTAATATAATATAATCCATGGAGGATGTCTCCACTCCATCCCACAAATTGGCTGAGATGTGATAAATGATTGGATGTTAAGGCCTGGTTCACACATAATCTGCACATTTCTGGTCTGGTCCAGTACTGTCCTGTCAGTTTTGCATCAGTTGTCTATCAGTTTTACCTGACTGGACCAGAAATGTAAACCTTTTATGCGTGGAAACATATACAAAACTAATACAAAACTGACAGGACAGAATCTGACTGGAAATGTACAACTTTTATGTGTGAACACACCCTTACAGTACATGCCAAGGAAATGTACACCTATTATGTGTGAACACACTCATAGAAACATATACAAAACTAATACAAAACTGACAGGACAGAACCTGACTGGAAATGTATAACTTCTATGTGTGAGCGCACCCTTTTTAGTACATGCCAAGGAAATATACACCTGTCTAAACACACCGTTATTACAGTACTTGACAAATGTGGTTCAGTGTAGATTAAACTTCACTTAGGCTTGGTTCACACATAAAAAGGTGTCCAGTCCTGTCCTGTCAGTTCTTGACAGTTGGCATCAGTTTTTGTATGTGTTTCTATGGATAAGTTCACACATAAAAGGTGTAGATTTCCGGTCCAGTCCAGTCCTATCAGTTTTGTATGTGTGTCTATGGGTGTGTTCACACGTAAAAGGTGTACATTTCTGGTCCAGTTAGGTAAAACTGATAGAAAACTGATGTAAGACTGACAGGACAGGTCAGCACTGGAACAGACCGGAAATATACAGATTTATGTGTGAACCAAGCCTTATGCATTTGGCATAAAAAATGATCATGCAATATAGCTTGGGAAAAGGTATTGGTTGAAATGGGTGGTGTTTTAGGGCAGGAGAGATTTAGTGGGTGTTGAGGGGAGGAGGGCTTGAGTACACCAATGACAAAATAGAATAGAGATCTAGATGCTCAAGAAGATCATAGACAGGGCTGGCCTTAGGTTTCACAGCACCCTGAGCAAAATCTGATTTTTGTGCCCCCCCTTCATCCTCTTCGCACACACACGTGCGCACACAGGCCCATATGCAATTCATCTTTTCTCCTGAGTTATCTCCTAGGATATGATTTTCACTTTCTCTTTAAAATAACTTTCCAGTATTTTACAACTTAAAAAGTACCTAAAACTTGGTGAAAAAGTGCAGGGTGGCTGGGTCTGGGTGCATGTTGGCTGGGACAGGGTGTAGGCTGGGTCTGGGTGAAGGGTGGCTGGGTCTGGGTGCCGGATGGCTGGGGTGTGTGAAGAGAGGCTGGGTGCAGGATGGCTGGGGCTGAGTGAATGGTGGCTGGGTCTGGGTGTAGCTTCCGCTGTTGCCTTAACCATGTCTCTGCAGGCGTCATAGTAACAGACCACCTAGTCAGATCAGAACGACAGAGAGGGTGCACACGCTACCTGCGCCCAGCAAGCTCCAAATGCAGGAAGTGATGTCACTTCTGCATTTGTAGTACAGCGGGCGGTGGGTAGTTTGAGCGCCCTCTCTGTCGTGCTGATCTGACTAGGTGGTCTGTTACCATGCTGCCGGCGGAGACGCGGCTAAGGCAACGGAGGGGGGGGGGGGGGGGGGGGGGGTGAGGTGGCACCAAAAGGGAAGGCAGACAGCAGAGCAGTGGCATGGGGGCAGGCATGTCACCCATGGTGAGATAGCGCCTATGGCACTAGCCATGCCTGCACCCCACTACTGCACGTGTGCCCTTGGAAGCCAGCGCCCTGAGCAACCGTTCTGGTCGCTCAGGTCAAAGGCCGGCTATGATCATAAACAATGAACCTTGGACCAGATTTGGAGATAGGCAACATGTTGCAAGATCTGGGAAATTCGTTTTGTATGATATCCAGTTTTCTTTCATCTTTCAGATTACAAATCTGATAGGACAGAGGGATCTTTCCTTCTTTTTTAACGTATTCATGACCTTTTGTCTCTGGTGTGTTATTCACACCCCTTAAGAACATTTTGTACAGTACTTTGGAATGTAGTTACTGTATATATGCGCAGATAAGTTCTCCAGCGCGTACACCAACCCCCCCCAGGGCAAAAAATAGAGCAAAAGCTATGACCCAACAGATGGCCAACCTCCCAATGTGTTGCCATAGCCCCCATGAAGAGTGCACAATTTCCTTGCTCTGGCTTGCAACCTCTAGTGTCCCATACAGCTTCTGAACTGGCCACTAGAGCCCCAGGCTCACTGTCATGTGACTGCAGTGAGCCAGGAGCACTAGCGTCCAGTTCAGAAGTTGCACAGGACATGAGAAGTTTCAAGCTGAAGTAAGGACAGGTAGCTATATACAGTATGTAGAAGTATGCTTCAGTGTGCACTCTGCATATGGTGCCCCCCCACACAATTCACCCGCAATAAATCACAAGCAAATTGACCCCCCCCCCCCAACACACACACTTTAATAGCCGCAAAGTCCCCTTACCTGGTTTCAGTATTGGCCTTGGTGCTGTGCTTGGCTGGCCTGGTGGTGATGCTGTTCTGGCAGTGATGTGTGCTGGGTTGGCTGGCAGTGATGCTGGCTGGCCATAATGCTATCTGGGGGTGATGCTGGCTGGCAGTGATGCTGGCTTGCCTTGATGCTGTTTGGTGGTGATTGTGGCTGGCTGGTGGTAATGCTGGCTGGATGTGGTGCAGTCTTGGGGTGATCATGGCTGGTTGACGTGATCATGGCTGGTGGTGATTCTGGCTGGCTGGTGGTCAGGGGCGTAACTAGAAGTCACCAGGACCCCCTGCAAGTATCTAAACAGGCCCCTCCCCCGGGTGCCCGCTCAGGGCCGTTTTGGAGGGCAGTAGGGGTCACAGCATCAGGGGAGAGCATTGCACATTGATGGGGAGGGGGGACAGACACCCCTCCCTTACCTCGGGCTCTCCCTTTGCACTCCCCTCCAGTACCTATTACTGGCAGCAGCAGCGCCAGCTATACATACCACATCCACTGCCGGAGGCTCCAATCTGTAAGTGTTTCTCACTACTTCTTATTTAAACAGGAAATAACAAGAAGCACTTAAATATCCATCTGTGGTGATATAAGAAATTTAGAATAATAATAGATACATTCCTGAATATTGATTATTAGAAACTTGAGTCTCCAAAACAGGGATGATAAATCTTAATTAAATTACCAATTTTTTTTATAGTACACAGTACTGTAGACATACACATCTTCTCCATCAAGAAAACATATACATTACTTCACCCTGAGGGGTTAGTAAAAGTGAGCCCTAATGCATGTTTAAAGCTGTGTGCTAAAGCTGCGGCAAGAACATTTTTTTCTCTTCTCCTATTCAAAAGCTAAGTGTCTATTATAAGTTTAATTAGCCATACATTCCAACAGCATAATCCTTCCAAATTGAAGTCAGATATTTCTTTAAAATGCATTAAGGGTCTACCACTTAAATGATGAATTGTATTCTAATGATGGAACAAAAGATTTTCTTACAAAACAAGGAGAGTTATGCTTCTTCTTAATTATATTAGGTACATTTTCTTTATTGAAGCAGAGTTTTAACCTCCAGACATTCAACATTTATGGAATATATATGAGCAAAAACAAAATACAGGATTCTGTTTATAAAAGGTCAAAATTAGCATTTTACAATGTTTGAATAGAAGTATTGATTCCAACAATTTTTGCCTATATCTAGAGATGCAAAAAATGAAAATCCAGGAAAACAAGCTTGGTAGGCATCGGATATCTATTTAAAGACTTATGTAAGTGATTTTCACAATTCCCTTCACCCTGAACTTCCTATATTGAATTTGAGAGATGGAACGAGTCCATCTCTCCAGACAAATTTTCTCGAATCCAAATTCGGATATGAATCCTAAAAGGTTCTCGAATATCTCAAACCTCTCAAATGTTGAATCCAAGCAATCCTTTATATAAGAAATTGTTTAATCTATGGTAGGGGATAAGGAGGCTGACATGTGTTTCCTAAACAATACCAGTTGCCTGGTTGTACAACTGAGCCTTTAATACATTAGCCATATACTGTAGCTTGAACAAGCATGTAGATTAGTTTTTTCTGTCTCTAGTTTGATTGGATTTTTCACATCATGCTTGCTTCATATGGGTGATTCAGACACTACAGATGCATGAACAGGACTGCCAGGCAACTGGTAATGTTTAAAAAGGAAATATATGGTACCCTCCATATCCCACTCACTAATGGTGTACTTTTAATGAACGTTTTTATTTAAGCAATCTAGCATTTAAACTTGCTTTGGGTCCAGCCTACTTTATTTCTTATCAACTTTGATGTCTGATGTGCTGGATAGTCTTTCTGTGATTACCATTGATGGTGGTGTGATTAGGAACAATTTAGAGCGTTTTCTCAAATTCTGATATTTTTTGTTCTCCTAATATTTGAAGATTCAGAAGATGGTGAAAGCAGTGGTTCTGCGAAGTAAGGATATATTTCTTCTTCAGGAAATAAACTGTAACTTGGCTTGCTGCTGGTAGATGGTATCATTAATTAAGAATAGTAACTCCACAAGCTTCGACTTACTTGCTGGCCAGTTGTGGATATTTGCACTGTATTTCCTAGAGTTCTTGTCATGATGAATGTAGATCAGTGTCATACTTCATTTGACTTTTCAATGGCCCACGTTTATTTAGCGTTCTCAGATCTTTCTCTGTTTGAAAATATTTTTTCTTTGAATCAAGGATCCAGTATAGTACAAAAAACATACATTTTTTTGGTGTCAACACACTGATGGTGCCTTTTTATAGGTGCAAGCAAATTATTTTGGAATCCCTGTATGGAACCTACAGATGAAGTTTTGTAGAGCACGAGTTGTACTATTGACTAAAGGAATTATTTTTAAGATGGTCATTAACTGGCCACAAATAGCTCTATTGAACACATCAAAGATTTGCATCACTTGTTCTATAATTGTCCACTGCTATGCTAAGCACACAAATCTACCTAAAAATGTAAGTCTGAAGCAGATAGTAAAACAGTTGGCATTTGTTCCATGAGATGAGCTAGCATGTGAAGCTGAGAGTTCCATCTAGTTGCTTCATCTTGTAGCAAATAATGAAGTTTAGGGTTTAACTTAGCTTGAGAGGTTCAAAAGGCTTTAATGACTTTAGGAGATGTAAAATCCTCTAGATATCTTTGCAGAACACAGATTGCAATTCACATAATTTTCTTTTGAATACATTTAGAAATAATTCCAGATATTGACTGTTGGACATGATGCCATCATATGGTGATATTGGCACACTAAGTCTGAAAAAAACATTTTTTTTGTTACCTCTACATTTGTACCTCCCTGTCACTGTTCTATCCCCCTTAGTAGATATAGGCAATGCCCCCACAGTAGATATCATATAGGTAATGCCCCTCAGCACCCCCTTGGAATGAATTCAAGCTGGACATTTTTTTAAAGGTAGTATAAAGAAAATATGTCTTACTTTGTTAGTCTGTATGTTTCTCTTCACTAATCTAGTCAGCTTTCAACGTGTTTTGTAAACTGCACTTCTAGATCACGCTGATCCATATCAAACGTTTAAATACATTTGCATTCCTCCTCCGACTCAAGTATCCTCTCTTTTCAGGAGGTCAGCTACCAAGAATCATGTAAGAGTTCCATTTCTCTTCAGCATTCCTCTAATGTTAAGAAAGAAATCAATTCTTCAACATTTTTTGCCCAGTTCAGTCTTTGTCTACCTCTCCTTGTTTCCCTTAATCATCACCTCTAGGAATTGTAAGCAGTCATTAAATACAGGTTGCCACCTTCCATTTTGCTTTGTTAGACCTCTGCCCAGTCCTGCCATCTCCAGTGTGGTATCATTTCATTTTCTGGCTGCCAATTGAATTAATAACATTGTTAATATCATCCCCATCTCACAATATTCTTTGTTCTTCCTGCTTTGTTTAGACATGGTCCAAGTAGGAAGCATGATGTCAGCTCTGTACTTCTTATAGAAGGAAAAGAAGCAGATATTGGCATGCACCCACAGAGATTTCATCTATATCTAATGAATATGCCCGATCCTGTGAACCCTTAATACCACCTGTGGCCACCAAAACCACAAAAAAATCGTTTAGATCCAAACATTTCATTAAAAAAATATAAAACTCCATCAAATCACTTTTGGGTGATGGTAGTACCACTCATGAAGATATCTTTAGTAAAAGTAGCAATAATAAATTATAGCTTCTATAACTGCCTCAGACTAGGCCCATATAGCCTGAACTCAACAATCAACAAATGATACAGCAAATCAGTAAAAAACACAATGTATAACAATTAAATGCAATACTTCAGGATGACCCAACATCATTTTAATACAATTTGAAAGCCATGGTCAGAATACATAGCCCTATTACTATGATAAAGAGTATAATTGTGTGTATGTGTCCCCCCCCCCCCCCAACTCTTTCCTGCTACCTAAAATGATGGCAATGCTAACAAGTGTCAAACCACAGGTCTGGAATATTTAATACTATGCTTGCAAACGTTGTCCTATACCCCAGTATATTCCCAGGAACTGAATTGAAATATTACTTGCGAACAGTTAACCAAATATGAATCATTTGTGTTGCTATTGCTATTTTTCATATTATAAACCATTTGTATTACTAACAGCCAGCCCTATGTTAAAAATGTGCCCCAGATAGCCATGTGAGCTCCCAGATAAGGGTAGCCATTGTGCCATTAGATATCAGTATTAGGTATCCATATGTGCTTTCCAGATATCAATATACTGTGCACACAGATGTCAGTATCAGGTAGCTAAGTGTCTCCACCCAGATAGTAGTCTTACGTAGCCATGTACTCATAAGTTCCCACAGATATCAGTGTCAGGTAACAATGTCCCACCCACCCAGATAGCAGTATTATGAATAGACAATCATTTGCCAGACAGGTCATGTGAGCAGGGACACAGTTGCCATGGAGCTGCAACATGCTGAAGAAGAGGACAGCATTGGTCGGACAGGTGAGACAGCGCTCCAGCATGCTCTGCTGCACATTCTGCATGTAGCGACCTTATACACGGGCCTCTCCGTGAGCATCAGCCCAGTCACAACTATGATCACCAAGACCCTTGCACGAGCTGAATAACGTCTGTTTACAATGAACATTCAAAACTTTTCACCCTAATTTATGTTTACAGGTTCTTTTGGGTGACAAAACTAGAGTGTGTACCAAGCACAGGCATGGTTCACATTTATTAAAATTCGCATGTGAATTGCGAATGTGCATAAATGCATCTGCAACACATCTAATGAATATAATTGATAAATTGTTCTTATGATAAAATTCACAAAACTGAAAAAAAAACCTTACATCCTGCAGCAAAAAATGTGCACATTGTAAATTCCCTTTGACCTTCATTAGCTGCAGTATAAAAATTCCTATATGAAAATTTTAACACAATAAATGCATGTGAAAAAAAGTTCTGTTTTTTGCAATGTTAAGTTTGATCCCTGCCTAAGGATGCAGAGGATAAAGCCTTACATCTACCTTTGTTGTGACCATTTCAGGGTTGTTAAAAGGCTAAAAAAACAAGTTTGAGAAACATACATCAATTAGGGATTGGTGCAAGTAAAGGCCTTGGAGAGGATTGCTAGTGGAATTTTTGTACGGCTGTTTTTATACTTTGACATCCAAATCATTAGCAATTCACATGCCTGTGAGGTGAAATACAAATGATGGGCCTCTACTGAAGCATTATTATAGGCCCATAGGCTTTCCAACTTCCATATGCAAGGCAATTAAACTACCAAAACCCATGACATTCTAAAAAGAAATAATTAACAATGCAGCATAGTAATTACATTCACTGAAATCTGACCTGGGTATAATTGTATCATAAATGAGTTGCCAGGTTCTTTTGCTGCCTGCATAAATAATGATGCTGCCACAAAGTACTGGCCCACATAGGCATTTGCATCGACTGCTTTGGCTATAGTTGCATCACTGGGTGGAATATATTAGTGTTAATGAAAAAAGTAACGGGTATCAGAGTCTCCCGAGTCCCCACTCACACAAATGATATGTATAGGTCATCATCATCAATGTCAGAAGCAGTGATGTCATCATTGACGCTGTGATGATTACATTTCCATGCTCTAAAGACATGTGGGAACACATAGATTTTCAAATAAGTACACATAATCTACTCTTGTTGTTTCAGTTATTTTGGGAAGACCCCAGTGTTCTCTTTCCTTCATATCTGCTGTATTTTATACTCTATAAGATGACAGTGGGCATTTTCATGTTTATCTAGTGACATTGCATTGCCGTTATTTTTTCTATGTAAATTAAAGTGACACACACAACTGTTTCTGCTTCTTTGTTGCCTAATTCAGATAACTGTCTCTCTGCAGTGCTGGGTGGCTCATCTCTGATCCAAAGAGTTTTATCTGCACCAGCAGAGGTCTTACTAATGAAAGAAACAGTGTGATAAATGGAAAATGAGTCATGAATAGGTTCGCCATTGACAGATCACTAAGAAATAACTTTCAGCCTCTGCATTTTTTTTTACTAGATACACAATTGACTTTTATTTATTTTTTTGTTATTTTACATGGTTACTGTTACTGTTCAGTTTCAAATAAAATAATATTTTCTGGAGTCAGAGATGTTTTGCATAAAACTTTTTTTTTTTAATAATAACTAATATTATCTACTTAAAAGGTAAAGTGTATATCAAGTTTTTTTTTACATTCTTGCACCTCTGCTTCCCTCTCTGGTATACAGTAAACAGAGCATAATGGAGGGTAAAACACTGCTCTAATCCCTCCCTCTAAAGCTACATACACACAGTAGATATTAATGAGTCACGCAGAGGGACGAAATCGATTGGGAGGAGCCAGATGCGGAACTGAACATACGCGTGGTAGAGGGAGGCACAGCGGCGGACGAGCCAGCTTGGAACCCGAGAAACAACTAAACAGCAGTCAGCCCGGGAGGCCGCCAGGGTGTAGGGGGGGGGGAGGGGGGCTGGGGGGGAGCAAATTCATATACACTGCACGCCTTAGAAAAAAACTGTAACACGTGAGTGCAATGTTTTAATAAAACTTACTGGTTTTTAACTAGCTGCTCAATGAAGGTCTATTATTGTTATTGAGGTACAATGCATGGAGCAATGCCCTGGTGATCTGTATGAGGTAGTGGTGACATATAAGAGAAGAAGGAAGCTCGAGGGCGAGGGGAGCTTGCAAATACCCCAAAAGCGGGCAAAGGTCAATGTAATTCAGGTCCTCCGCTGTTGGTGAGTGTGGATCTCACAGGGTGAACCTGGTGGAGGTGTAGTGGATGGATACATAGCATTAAGGAAGCGCTGATCTGATCTTGAAAGTGTAAGACTAGAAGACACAGTAGATAAGTCAGATGAAATGGTCAATAGCGACCCCTCTGGCTGATGATCCTGTGCTTAGAGCAGACTCCTAATGTCGCTTAAAGAGAGTCTGTACTCGAAAATTCTTACGATAAAAAGCATACCATGCTATTCATTATGTTCTCCTGGGCCCCTCTGTGCTGTTTCTGCTACTCCATGCTGCGATCCTGGCTTGTAATTGCCAGTTTTAGGCAGTGTTTACAAACAAAAGACATGGCTGCTAACCAGAGTGTGATAGGCTGAGAGGAGCTCAGTCTGTGACTCACACAGAGCCTGCAGGAGGTGTGGAGAGGGTGTGTATAGCTTCTATCCTATTACAAGCAGAGCAGCAGATTCCTGCCTGAGCCTGACAAAGCCGTCAGAGGAAAGAAGATTAGATTATATAACAGAGATAATACAGCCACTGTGCAACTAGGAAAGGCTGCAGTAAGACAGACCACATTAGAACAGGTCTAGGAACTTATAAGATAGAAGAAATAAGGATGAAAATGTTGTTACAGAGTCTCTTTAAGTATCTGGCATGTCAGATCCTTAATGACCTCCAATGTCCGAATAGCCATGATTGCATTGTTTTGTTGTTCCCCCCGCCCATGAAAATGTGCTTTGTTGTGTGCCACTTGTTGTCCCTCTGCCCTTCTCCATAGCAACAGAATGCTTGGTAGCCTGAAAGCTAATGATGCATCTGCACAGCATCAGGCCCCATATTGTCGCCTAAGGGGTCATTTCCTGATCCCTACTGGGTGAAAATTAGCCATGATCGCATTGTTTTGTTGTTCCCCCCGCCCATGAAAATACACTCTGTTATGTGCCACTTGTCATCTCTCTTCCCTTCTCCATAGCAACAGAATGCCTTGGTAGGCTGAAGGCTAGCTATGCATCTGTACAGCATCAGGCCCCATATTGTCGCCCAATTCAGTTCATTTTCTGAACCCTACTGGGTGAAAATTAGCGCATAATATGTATATGTGTATTGGTGGGGGCGGATGGTGGGGGATGGGGATGTATTTACAGGTATTTCCTCTGTACTGACTTCTCCTGTGAGATATGATAAAGGAATTTCCCCCTTGAGTGCTAAAGTGCTAATCCATCCTGAGCCGATCTGGAGAAACCTTATGCTAGGTACACACCATACAATTTCCCACCAGACAGGTCAAAGTGATCATTTCCGACAGGTCTGATATGATTTCCGATCGTTTTTCTGATCAATCTCTGAATGATTTTATACAGAAGTGATTGGAAAATTAATCAGAAATCTGATTGGACCTGTCAGAATTGATCTATATGACCCATCTATCTGAATGGAAACTGCATGGTGTGTACCAGTAATATAGCCATTTTGTACCATCTTTTCAATGGGATGATCTAAACATGCTTAGCTGATAGTCTAGTTAAAGCTAAAGGGGATTTAGTGTGACCTGCTCTACCCAGAGACTATGCACACAGGATTTAAGGTTAGATTACACTTGCACAGGAGTTTGTTAAATTGCAGAATCCAACTGCAAAACCCAATCTGTGATAATAGTTGTTAGATTTTAGCCCAACCACATTAATACCAGTACTGTGCCATATCTGTGATTGGAGTTACTCTTTGATATTCACATCATTTCAGACTGCACAACATGTTTTGCATAAATACCAGGAATACAGACACTGAATTTATTCCAAATCAGGACCTGCAAACCTCTCAACATTTACCTAGGTGCTCTCCGGAAAACTAGTAAAGTATAATTCATTTCATGGTCAAAGAACAGAGCTTTGAATAATTAATGGTTGGTGGTTACTTAAATAATATTTTGCTGCCAAGTTACGTTATTGGTAAATTACTATTTAAGATGAAAACCAGCAAGAAGGCTGTTTTTTCTGGGTTCACAAAAAAACTATTTATAAATTACTCTCAGCATCCCAATATATCAATAATTAATGGAAAAGGGCCTAAAGGCAGAACTTTAATGGAGTTTCCCACTTAAGTCCTACTTCTAGGACCTGACCTTTTCCATTTCTGTGTTGAAACCATTTAAGGGCATAGTTATAACCCAATTCCTGGAATTGTTTTTTAAAATAATTCTACCCCTTCTCCTAAAAAATAAATGGGTCTTCCCACCCCTCAGAAAACTCTCCTACTCACCCACAGTGTTCTCAGTTTTGGGGGTCCTGTGATCCCATCTCTGTGCTGACAGTCTGGCCCCACCCTGCATCAGCTTCCTGTTGTTTGGACACCAAGTTATTCCATATGCCATGACTCACTCCCATAGAGAACAAGTAGTAGGCTGTCCCTGCCCCTTCCACAACCTGCTGCGCTACATCCAACAGTACCCTGGTACAGACTTGCAACTTCCTCCATGCCATGATGACTACACCCCTCCAATACAAACAAACAATAGGGTGGGTGTGTGGCTGTAAAAGGCTAATCATCTATTCACTAAAACAAATGGGAGAGGGTTACTGATGCAGGAGGTAAAAAAAAAAGACTGTGAGAACATGGCTGGCCAGAAAGCATTAGAATCCTGGCCAAAAGACAACAGTTTGACAAAATTATGGATTTAATATGCAGGTATTTTTTGAAGGGAGGGAGTAAGTTTTATTTTTGGGGAGAATGAGGAGATGGTCGTTAAAACAATCCTGTCCATCAGTTATAAGAAGATGTGGAAAACTCTTCTGTACACTGTAAGCTGGAGTCTGACATTGAATGTTTCGAAACCTCTGACTTTTTATTTTATTTAAGTATTAATATAGCACTGACATATTACACAGTGCTGTACAGAGTAAATTGTCTTGTCACTAACTGTCCCTCAGAGGGGCTCACAATCTAATCCTACCATAGCCATATGTCTATGTACAGTATGCATTGTGTAGTGCATGTATCATAGTCTAGGGCCAATTTAGGGGGAAGCCAATTACCTTATCTGTACATTTTTGGGATGTGGGAATAAAACCCATGCAGACACGGGGAGAACATACAAACTCCTTGCAGATGTTGACCTAGCTGGGATTTGAACCGGGAACCCAGCCCTGCGAGGCAAGAGCGCTAACCACTACGCCACCATGCTTCCCATTATGTTTTCTAGCATGTTGCAGAAATGTCCTCTTTCTGAGTAATTGGAAAGCTGAGTTTGGTTCATATCAGTGAATTTGCAGAGCTTTGATTAATACATTGGTGATATCCAGTCTAATGTTAAAATACTGTTAAATTGACAATAAACATACTCAACACGTATTAATCACCTCACTCTATATTAGATCAAAAATTATCCCTTGGACATACATACTGTACAAATAAAAGGGCAGATAACATGTACAGAGCAAGTGTGGGGGAAAGGTTAGAACCAAGTTTACTGCTATCCCTCACTATTCAGAGACATGAAAAAGAATGTACTTTTTGCAAAAAAAATAAAAAATAAAAGTCCTCCATCCACACACTACATTCTGCCCCCCTTATTAAAGACTTCTTTTATAATTATAAAACAAAAACAAACAAGAAACTTTTCATATTGTATTTATTTCTGTACCATTTTAAATACAATAAAAAAAACTTAAATTCTCCAGAAAAAGTCTTTTAGCAAATTTATGATGAATTCATAGTGTATGAACACTCAGCACCTTCATAAATGGGCAACATTTTATTATTATTATCCTAAGGATCTTAAAATCAAATGCAGAAAACTATAAGGTCACAGCTCCTTTTCTCTTCCTCTGCATTGCCTGTAGTAAACCATTACTGACGAAATGCAAATAATGCTTCCTGGATCATTCAAATATAAATCTACACATTGTTTATGTTATCAACATTTGGAAAGCCGGCAACCTGTGAATTGTAATGTGAGATTGGTGCTCCTCATGGTGAATTTATCAACACACTGCAGACAACTTGGATGAAATCCAAACATTTTGTCTAGAGATCTTTTTGATTAGTTTTACCATATGCAAAATCGTAAATGTTAAAATATAATTATTCACTGTCAGTGAAACTTAGATTGGACATTAGGCTTATAGCAGCTGATTGACCTACGGACACAGCACACCAATGTATTCTTAGATGTATAAATGCAAAAATAGGAAATATAGTAAAACTGTAGCATTCTTGCTTATTTATACAGTAGTTTTAGCAACATATGCATTCCACATAGAAAACATTTCACAAAATTGTTGCGTCTTTTTTCTATTTTTTTATGTATGTGTTAGGTCAAGCACTAAAGCATTGTCTTCCATAGTTTAATGAGGCACATGTTTTAAAATTAATATGTCATTGTTTGGTGCATCACTGTCGCTTTGAGTGGCAAGTTTTGCAACTAGATAACTGAATATTGATAACTCCATAGTAAAAAATAGGGCGTAATTGTCATCAATCATAAAAATGATTGCAGTTAGAGACTTGTTTACTACAGCAGAAAAAAAATATTCTTGTGGCTTAAAATCAAAACAGTAGGGTGAGCTAAAAAATTGCACTTATTTGCATTTTTTTATGTTTCTGATAATAAAAATGCAGTTATTAACAACGTTAGCACTAAACAGAACACATTTATAATGTTTTTAAAGGGACACTTAAGTCATGCAAAAAAAATGAGTTTTACTGACCTGGGGCTTCCAGCAGCCCCCTGCAGCTGCCCAGAGCCCTCGTAGTCTCCATCAGATGCTTCTGTCCCCCGCCAGCAGCCTCTTCCGGTTTCAGCGACAGGCGCTGACAGGCCAGGAACGCGAGTGATTCTTTGCGTTCCTGGCCGCAATAGTGCCCTCTATACTGCTATTGCAGCCTGGATCGCGAAGAATCACTTAGATACTTACCTAAAGAGAGGGAAGTCTCAGGATTCTACTGATCCCCGCAATAGCAAACTCAGCCCGCGCAACAGCTGGCCCAGCCCGCCTGCGCATGTGCAGTAAGCTGGAGACGGAGGTTCTGTGGTACTGCGCATGAGTGGGTGGGCTTGTGCGGCTACTGTTAGGCCCTGCTTCAGGAAGAAGAGTTGCAAGGCCTCGATTCAGAGGTGGGTCATTATTTATTTATTTAAGTATTTATATAGCACCAACATATTACGCAGCGCTGTACAGAGTATATATTGTCTGTATAACTGTCCCTCAGAGGGGCTCACAATCTAGTTCCTACCATAGTCATATGTTTATGCATGTATCGTGTAGTGCATGTATCATAGTCTAGAGCCAATTTAAGGGGAAGCCAATAAACTTATCTGTATGTTTTTGGAATGTGGGAGGAAACCGGAGTGCCCGGAGGAAACCCACACAGACACGGGGAGAACATACAAACTCCTTGCAGATGTTGACCTTGCTGGCATTTGAACCGGGAACCCAGTGTTGCAAGGCAAGAGCGCTAACCACTATGCCACTGTGCTGCCCCCATGCTCATGTCATGCTCAGTAATGGGGCTTTAGATCAGCGAGGATCTTCAGCTTGGGATCACTTTAGATCTGTCATTAAATATTAACTTTAAATTTCAGTCTGCTATGTTTTTTTCTAGGAAACTTGCTTGAAACCATGGTAATAGTTAACACCTTAGTGTCTAAGTTTACCAAAATTCTGCCCTGCCTGCCTCATTGGTTCATAAGTCTGCAAAGAGCAGGAAGTAAAACTTTATGCATCTTTTTGTACCATGATTGCTTCATTGGGTTTTGTGTAGCGATGCTCATTTGGATTCCACGGAATTGAAATTTCAACATTTCCGAACAGAAATTGGCATTTCCGATCAAAATTTGACAAATGGAAATTTGAAATTCCGCCAAAATTTGATTTACCACAGCTTGGTAATTTTTGTCGAATCACAAAACTTGGAAGCATTGGACCAATCAGAGAATGCAGAATTTTTCTGCAAAAATTGGATTACTGTGGTAATTTTAGACCAATCACAAGATTACGGTTTTTACGTTTTCTGATTTTTTGGGTTATTTTTTGAATTGTTTGATGCAAAAAAATTACAGATAAAAATTACAGATAAAATAATTGGCATTGGCCGAAATCGGACTTTTTTTGCAGAATCGGAAGTGGGCAATTCCAACCATCCCTAGTTTTGTGCAGTGTCACATTAATTCAAAAGGGAAAATGTGTCTCATACAATCACTGGGATTCTAGATCTGTAGCATCTTGGAGCAAAGCAAGATTTCACAACAAACCATGCAGAGCTACTGAAAAGGAACCTGAGAAGACATACAGTAATCATCGGTATGCCTGTGTAAAATAACTCAATAAAATTCTTGATTACCATATTGCTTGATTCTATTGGAAAATGGACAATTGTTATTTGTTGGCCCAGCATTAGAAAAAAAACTGACTAAGACTACAGGTTTACTAGAACTAGAAAAATGTGGTGGCACTGTCCAGCAATGAAGAAATTCTGGAAGGATTTGGAGCTTTTGGGGAAATAGTACATAGAAAAGGACTTTTCGATGCCTGAAGACACAATGCTTTTTGGATTAACTAAAGGCATAAAAATAGAAGAAGTGAAGTAATCAAAGAATTTGGAACCCTGGCCGCTAAAAGTTTAATCGTTGAACAATGGAAAAATCCGGGAGCATCTTCTTTTCAGCAATGGATGAACTGAATGTGTTCTTAATTGGAAAATGCAAAAGAAGACTATAATAGAGATGAAGTCCAAAACAGAATGGCAGAGAACAAAGAAATATGGGGGGAAATTCTAAATCATTGCAAAAAAGAATGTTAGTAAGCAAGGGTGGGTGAACAGAGCGCGAGAGAGAGAGAGAGAGAGAGGAGAGAGAGAGAGAGAGAGAGAGAGAGAGAGGGAGAGAGAGAGGGAGAGAGAGAGAGAGAGAGAGAGAGAGAGAGAGAGAGAGAGAGAGAGAGAGAGAGAGAGAGAAGGCATTATTATTATTGTTCTTTATTGTATATTACGCAGCACTGCACAATAGATAAATGGGTTAACATACAAGGTAGGACGTACAGGAAACTCACAACGAAACAAGATCATGCAAATTATTTGATAACAGTACAGTGTCATAGGTGTCAAAGGCATGGGCCTCTATTCATCAAGACTTATCGAATCAATTACCGACATCTCGGTAAAATACCGAACTCGATAAGTTCATTTCAAGATTCATCAAAGTTATCTACCGCTGTTAGAGAGCATTCGGTAATCATTCGGTGATGATGAGATAAAACGGAAGAAAGTGCAATTCATGAAAATAAAAGTGGGTGTGGTTTAGTGTTAAATTTAGGATTAGTTATCTCCTTCGCTGCTCTGTCGTTATTCCTGTCAGATCGGGCTCCCGGTCTCTGTGTCTTTTTTTGTTTTTTTCTCACGGGTATAAAGGCAGTCCTTTAGCAACGTTCCGAATTAGGGCTTAACACCTAGACCAGGATTCTGGAAGTGCCTTGGGACAATCCCACAATTTCACCAGCTACGGCTTGATAGGAGCCTTTTCTGAAAAAATGTAGTGCAGCTAGCAATTTAGTTAACCCTGCCACTGCCTGTGTTCTCTTACAAGATGATTCAAGAGAAATGCAGATGTCCTGTTATAGCAAATAAATCCATTCTCTTGCAAATTGATATGGTTCTAGACCTTATTCATGCCCTTCTGCGCCTTTGAATCACTCTCAGCTGATACATAACGACTTCAAATGGCTCCATCTTCTCTTTAGCCCCTCGTCTAGGGGACCTGTCTGGTAGCTCGTGCTTATCCTATATCCCGGCCTCAATATCAAATATTACATATATATACGCACACCTGCCCTGTCCTAATACCTTCAGGAATACATTATGTATCAAACTGGACCCCCCGCCCCCATTGACACCTGTCTCAATAATCATTAGCCCTTATATCCCTTTGATATTAAGCTACTTTATTAAGGAGTTCTATTGAACCTCGCCCAATCCCACGTTTTTACTCCCTCATAGGTCTTCCATTCTATTCTGGCCCCCTCTCCCTGTGGCCCCCTCGTGAGCTATACTGTACCACATATTCTTATCGGACATGCTGCTGGAGGCTCTACTGTCCGACATAGACATAGGACAGTATTCTGTGGGCCTCAATGTGCTAGATATGTTATCCTCATCTGTATTGCGTATGTATATGGATGTGTGTATATATATGTGTAAATATTGGAGATTCTTATGTATTCTTATGATTATTAGTATTATGTTTATGTTTTTATTATATCTACTGTTCCTATGGATAGCTACCGGTGTATACATATATTATCACCGGGATCTATGGACTATACTCTATGGTTTCGTTTGCACAGCTATAGCAATGGACCACTTTTTATTGGACTTTTTTGTTATTCTATAGGTTTTATTTATTTGTTTATGTATTTATGACTACTGGTGCTGAGTGTTATGTGTCTATTTTGAACTTTGCTGTTTGTATTCAAAGGCACACTTATAGACCTGAGGAAGCGGCTGTTGCCGAGAAACGCGTTGTCATTTGTGCCTCAATAAAAGCTAAGAAGTATTATTACTACCTTGCGTGTGATTTTCACTACTATAAGGTAGGAACAAGAGAACCATTCTTATTTATTATCTTTTATTATTTTTTACTATTATTAATTCTATAACACATATCACTGAGATAAGTCTACGGGCGCCTCCTACTCTTCTTGAATCTTTGCTACCCCAGCCTAGGGGAGTGCACACTTGGAATTCATTCCAAGGGGCCAACTTTTTACCAGGAGCTGCGACCTTTACCATCCACAGAAGCAAGGCCGAGTGAGGACGGTACTTCCTCACAGGCGAGAAAGGTGGTTGCTTTCTATAGCAACCCAATTTTGTGAGTATACCACTGTTTCACGCACATATTCTGGTGTCCCATTGATAACACACCAGATCGGGCTCCCGGTCTCTGTGTCTTTTTTTGTTTTTTTCTCACAAGAATCAGCTTCCTGTACACGGTTCGATTCAGCGACATCGTTTCCGTTAGACACAGAGGAATCGGTAGTAGACCTTCTTCAAGGACAAGGACATGGATCTGCTAGAGGATCGCACGACACAGCGTATGAAACTTTTGGAACAGTTTAAACTCAGTAACTTTCGACCGGACCAGCAAGAATCGATGGACGAACAGTCTACATCCGACAAGGAACGGGTGATACCCGATCTTAGTGCTTTATTTTTTTCATTAGAAAAACTTTTAAAAACTGAATTTTTTAATCTAGCTGACATTGAGATGCAGTCTGTATATATAGAGGAGAAAATCTCACCGGGAGGGCTAAGGGTACCCACAGAATCCCCATTCCCTGACGACCCTATATTTACAACAGAGTGGTATGATTACCTAGAAACATGCTCAGGAGGGATGATGGAACGTATTAGCAACAAACGAAAGACAATTGTAGAGGAACTCAAACCACAAATTGAAAGCCAGAGGGCGGCCCTTAGGGAATTCTCTGATACCAATCAATTTAAATCCTTTTCCCATATTCTGAACAACAAATTAAATAGATTCGAACTCGAAGTGTCCGAAAACAAACTCAAAAAAATCAACAGGGACAGGAATCTCTATTTACACAATCAACAGAGAAGCCGCAAACCGAGACTACCGCTACCTCAGAAACCGAGGACCACACCAGAGGGAGAACTAGAAGAACTCACCCAATCTAATCCTGTTAGACCCATAGGGGGGGAAATACCTCCTAGGAATGTACAAGACCCTCCTCGAGAGGAACTGACCACTAACCCTAGACAGTTTACCCCGAAGCACAACAATCAGAAAATATTAAGAAGAAGATCGAAATCCCATCGAGATCGGAAACCACAATCACGGAAGGAACTACAGACACCCAAACGCCTTAGACATCACTGGGAGTACCCGTCGTTGGTTAACCGAAAGAACCCATTACAGAGGGTAAAGGATATAGAACATGTCCCAGCCTCTAGAAGTAATGTCTCCACCCCGAAGAGAGGGAACCAACCATTGGAAGAACGAGCCCTACAATCAGATGAGGGGGAAGTATTTAGTACTCCCCGAGCTCCGGGAACCAATGGAGAAGAGTCCCAATCCTTATCGAGGATGGAGAATCAATCACAACCACTAGATGAACTACTAGACCTTAGCACATATAGTGAAACACCTAACAACCTGGTCTCAGAAGTACCAGACAATATGCCCAGGCCGAATCAGGAAAGAGGGGAAGAGCGATCTTCGTCAATACCCTGTATATCTTCCAAAAAGACGAAAATTCCGAGGTTAAATAGACGATCAGGAAAAGGCGTTTGGACACAAACGAAAGCAATAACCGACTACTACCTACCTTCACAGGAACCAACGAGTAGCTCAGACTCCAACTTCACCGGTGGAACCTCCTCATCGTCTTTTTTAGAGTTACCAACAGTAATGGGGGAGACACCGCCACTACTACCCAGGATATCCAACTCCATCAATTTTCTATCCCCCCTCATAATACCATCACCCACGAGGGCCATGAAAAGACCGGCTCCAAGCCCAGAAAGAGGGGAAAAAGAGGCGGCAAAAAAAGCAAATCGAAAACTCTCCGTATAATGGAACCCACAGCAAGCAACAGAAAACCAATATTCAATCTGTCATCCCATATACTTAGTCACGCAGAGGAGAGCGTATTGAACAGAGGATTATCATTCTGCCCAACAAAATCAGCTAACCTTTATGAGTTATTTGTAGACCTAAATGCCTTCACCCGAAAACTCACTCTTAAAAGATATTTTGCGATGAAGAAGATTCAAGGGGATCCCACAACTAGGGGACAGGGAATAACCCCCATCCTTTTAAATATTGAGGATGATGGAAAACCAATAATCGTAGAACAAGAAAGCATGGCTCTGGAAAGATATATACATACCAACCTCAAAAACAAATCTACTTTCTATCCGACCAATCACAGAGGGCCATACATTGAGAGTTTTTACTCATTAGTCCTAGATGACTTTAAGAAGATGGAAAGAAAGAACACTCATTATAATTTAACTAAAATAGAGAACGCAGCTGTCAAGAAACTGGAAACGAATCGAGATATCGTAATTAAGCAGGCCGACAAAGGGGGTGGGATAGTAATAATGAATAAAGTCGACTACCTACAGGAAGCAAAGAGAATCCTCAATGATGAAGAATACTATGAGGTGTTGAGTAGAGACCCATCAAAGTCATACTCAGATGACCTAAAAAAACTCATAACATGGGCCTTTGAAGAAGGAATCATCAACAGAAATGAGAAAGAATATATCATGATACCTAACCCAAAGATGGCACACTTCTATCATTTACCGAAGATACACAAGAACCTGAGGAACCCACCAGGACGCCCCATTATAGCAGGAATCGACTCTTTAACATCACATCTTTCAGAACTAGTTGATCTACATTTACAAGGATATGTACAAAAATTACCATCATATCTGAAAGACTCTACACAGCTACTTAAGGAATTGGAAGATATACCATGGAAAGAGGGATACCAATGGGTTACCTTGGATGTCTCGGCCTTGTATTCCAATATACACCATCGGATAGGGCTGGCCGCTGTCTGGTACTTTCTAGTAAATGACGGGAACATGCCCACCAACCAAAAAATTTTTCTGATTCAGGCAATATCTTTTATACTCAGTCACAACTTCTTCCAATTCATGGGGACTATATACCTACAGAAGAGGGGGACGGCAATGGGGGCAAGCTTTGCCCCCAGCTATGCCAATCTGACCATGGGCCTTTTGGAAAAACTATTATTGGGTGCGGCCAACCCATATACCAGAAACATCATTTATTATAGAAGATACATCGACGACTTGATCTTCATTTGGGATGGCGACACTTTCTCAATTTGTACTTTTAAAAACTACCTTAACAACAACGACTGGGGAATTTCTTTTGCTTCCAATCATAATGAACGACAAATCGAATACTTGGATGTAGTACTTTATCACGAGAATCAAACAATAAAGTCGAGGAACTTCTTTAAAACGGTGGACTCCAATTCTTATATCGACTATAACAGTAGCCACTACAGGGCATGGAAAACAAATATACCCTATGGGCAGTTCCTGCGGATTCGCAAGAACTGCACAGATACAAAGATTTTCGATGAACAAGCAAAAGTGCTATCAAGAAAGTTTAGAGAGAAGCATTTCCCCAGTAGACTCATCAAGCAAGCAAAGAAAAGGGCAAGGGACACCGATCGCAAAGATCTCCTTGGAGCATCCACTAAACAGGATGTAGGGACACGAAAAGAACCCAACTTCATTACCAGATTTTCTAGTCAACACAGTTCCATTAAAACGGTACTCAGCAAACATTGGCCACTCTTGCTGAAAGATCCTTACTTGAAAAGAGAACTGACAGAAAGGCCTAGATGCACCTTCAGGAGAGCCAAAAATCTGAAAACGCAGCTAGCACCAAGTAAGATTAAAAATCCGGCAGGATCCAAGGACACGACCCGCAAGTCTAACAACACGCAGGGATTGGTTGCACGATGCAACCAACCGAGGTGTCTGTGTTGCGAGAAGATAAAAAACGGGGCACGGAATATTGAATCCACCACTACAGGAGAAGTTATGCCCCTAAAACACCAGATGGATTGTGCCTCGGATTTTATTATCTACCAAATAACCTGCCCTTGCGGATTACAATATGTAGGACGAACGACCCAACAGTTGAGAACCAGATGGGGCCAACATAGGCGAAATATTGAAAGAGGCTATATGAAACACGGCCTTTCTAGGCATTATAAGATCCAACACAACCAAAGTACAGATGGGACAAGCATTTGCCCCATAGAACACATTCCGGAAGATGCTCAAAATCGTCATGGGAGTCTGAAAAGAAGAGAGATGTATTGGATATTTCAGTTGAATACTCTACAACCTGAGGGGCTTAATGTGTGCCTGGAACACAACTTGTGACCCTACTATCTCCCTTTATCCTTTTCCGTATACTTGTTCCCCATAAGGCCTGTCAGATCCCTATATCCATACTAAGTGAAAATTCGGATCTTAGATCCCCTGCCCATCACTAACCTGATTATGTAACTCATGAGTTGAGTGAGGGGCCGTGACTCAGGATATTGATATAAGCCTGGATAACGGGCTGGTTACATAAAAAAGCATAGATTAGGCTATGAATCAGCCATAATGGGGACTCTACTGTAAGCAATGTCCATTAATACACTGTTGCTGTTAGGTGGCCTTTTCCCCTATCCACAATCCTTAGAAGCCGTGTTTCCCATATATTTTATATGCTCCCTATAGGATCCTATTAAGTATTGCTACAGGATGCTCTACCTCTAACACCTATGTATATATGCATATTATGGCTTATACATTGCCCATTGACTATATATGTAATGCAGTTTTACTGATTTCGTGGGTCCTCATAACTTCTCTACATTACATCACTCTGCAAATATTGAATATATGGTGCCTAATGCTTGAATGTATTTACTGAGGGTGCATGTATATATTTATATATATTTTTTTATAGGTCTTTACATCATCACAGCCTCTTGCAATATTGGTATCCCCCATCCCTTTTTGGTCCTCGAAATGCGGCCGCCCCCGAGAACTCCCCCTTTATATTTTGTATGCCCCTTATAAGATCCTTCAGACCTGAAATATATGTTACAGGATGCCTTATCTTCAACACCTATATAATGTACATATATACCGTCTATACACGCATACCGTCACTATTGCACTGTCTATCTATTATATATGTGATGTGGTTCTATTGGGGGTGTAGTACCCCATGATTTTTCTATACTACTTTGTATATACTCAATGTATGGTGTCCATTCCCTATGTATTTACTGAGGGTTGCACGTGGTCTACATATTTGTTACAGCCTTCTGGGCTATAACAGTCCTTTTTGATATTTTATATTCCCTATCCCCTCCTTTGATCCACAGAATGTGGCCGTTCGTGGAAGAACTCTCCCCGTTCTGGACTAATAGAAATTTGAAGAACTGGCCGTTAATGGATTGATCCATCCCAAAATGGCCGCCCCCATAGGTCTCCGCCAAAATGGCCACTGAATGACATATTGTGCTCTACTTGGGAGCTTGTTGCTATGTACGCATAGCAACCACAGAAGCCGCTCCGGCCGGTCACTAGATGACGTTATGCGTCATCACCCACAGACGCACGCCGGCTGCCTGGCCACGCCCCCTGATAATGCCGGCCCGCTCCTCTCCGGCACACACGTCTGTTTCAAATAGGCGCTCCAACATTACGGGCATGTTTGGCGCCCAGGATACTGACACTCGTCACTAGGTAAGCTTTTGTCCCCTACATTTTAGTACGTTTAGCCCCTCGTCTAGGGGACCTGTCTGGTAGCTCGTGCTTATCCTATATCCCGGCCTCAATATCAAATATTACATATATATACGCACACCTGCCCTGTCCTAATACCTTCAGGAATACATTATGTATCAAACTGGACCCCCCGCCCCCATTGACACCTGTCTCAATAATCATTAGCCCTTATATCCCTTTGATATTAAGCTACTTTATTAAGGAGTTCTATTGAACCTCGCCCAATCCCACGTTTTTACTCCCTCATAGGTCTTCCATTCTATTCTGGCCCCCTCTCCCTGTGGCCCCCTCGTGAGCTATACTGTACCACATATTCTTATCGGACATGCTGCTGGAGGCTCTACTGTCCGACATAGACATAGGACAGTATTCTGTGGGCCTCAATGTGCTAGATATGTTATCCTCATCTGTATTGCGTATGTATATGGATGTGTGTATATATATGTGTAAATATTGGAGATTCTTATGTATTCTTATGATTATTAGTATTATGTTTATGTTTTTATTATATCTACTGTTCCTATGGATAGCTACCGGTGTATACATATATTATCACCGGGATCTATGGACTATACTCTATGGTTTCGTTTGCACAGCTATAGCAATGGACCACTTTTTATTGGACTTTTTTGTTATTCTATAGGTTTTATTTATTTGTTTATGTATTTATGACTACTGGTGCTGAGTGTTATGTGTCTATTTTGAACTTTGCTGTTTGTATTCAAAGGCACACTTATAGACCTGAGGAAGCGGCTGTTGCCGAGAAACGCGTTGTCATTTGTGCCTCAATAAAAGCTAAGAAGTATTATTACTACCTTGCGTGTGATTTTCACTACTATAAGGTAGGAACAAGAGAACCATTCTTATTTATTATCTTTTATTATTTTTTACTATTATTAATTCTATAACACATATCACTGAGATAAGTCTACGGGCGCCTCCTACTCTTCTTGAATCTTTGCTACCCCAGCCTAGGGGAGTGCACACTTGGAATTCATTCCAAGGGGCCAACTTTTTACCAGGAGCTGCGACCTTTACCATCCACAGAAGCAAGGCCGAGTGAGGACGGTACTTCCTCACAGGCGAGAAAGGTGGTTGCTTTCTATAGCAACCCAATTTTGTAAGTATACCACTGTTTCACGCACATATTCTGGTGTCCCATTGATAACACACCAGATCGGGCTCCCGGTCTCTGTGTCTTTTTTTGTTTTTTTCTCACAAGAATCAGCTTCCTGTACACGGTTCGATTCAGCGACATCGTTTCCGTTAGACACAGAGGAATCGGTAGTAGACCTTCTTCAAGGACAAGGACATGGATCTGCTAGAGGATCGCACGACACAGCGTATGAAACTTTTGGAACAGTTTAAACTCAGTAACTTTCGACCGGACCAGCAAGAATCGATGGACGAACAGTCTACATCCGACAAGGAACGGGTGATACCCGATCTTAGTGCTTTATTTTTTTCATTAGAAAAACTTTTAAAAACTGAATTTTTTAATCTAGCTGACATTGAGATGCAGTCTGTATATATAGAGGAGAAAATCTCACCGGGAGGGCTAAGGGTACCCACAGAATCCCCATTCCCTGACGACCCTATATTTACAACAGAGTGGTATGATTACCTAGAAACATGCTCAGGAGGGATGATGGAACGTATTAGCAACAAACGAAAGACAATTGTAGAGGAACTCAAACCACAAATTGAAAGCCAGAGGGCGGCCCTTAGGGAATTCTCTGATACCAATCAATTTAAATCCTTTTCCCATATTCTGAACAACAAATTAAATAGATTCGAACTCGAAGTGTCCGAAAACAAACTCAAAAAAATCAACAGGGACAGGAATCTCTATTTACACAATCAACAGAGAAGCCGCAAACCGAGACTACCGCTACCTCAGAAACCGAGGACCACACCAGAGGGAGAACTAGAAGAACTCACCCAATCTAATCCTGTTAGACCCATAGGGGGGGAAATACCTCCTAGGAATGTACAAGACCCTCCTCGAGAGGAACTGACCACTAACCCTAGACAGTTTACCCCGAAGCACAACAATCAGAAAATATTAAGAAGAAGATCGAAATCCCATCGAGATCGGAAACCACAATCACGGAAGGAACTACAGACACCCAAACGCCTTAGACATCACTGGGAGTACCCGTCGTTGGTTAACCGAAAGAACCCATTACAGAGGGTAAAGGATATAGAACATGTCCCAGCCTCTAGAAGTAATGTCTCCACCCCGAAGAGAGGGAACCAACCATTGGAAGAACGAGCCCTACAATCAGATGAGGGGGAAGTATTTAGTACTCCCCGAGCTCCGGGAACCAATGGAGAAGAGTCCCAATCCTTATCGAGGATGGAGAATCAATCACAACCACTAGATGAACTACTAGACCTTAGCACATATAGTGAAACACCTAACAACCTGGTCTCAGAAGTACCAGACAATATGCCCAGGCCGAATCAGGAAAGAGGGGAAGAGCGATCTTCGTCAATACCCTGTATATCTTCCAAAAAGACGAAAATTCCGAGGTTAAATAGACGATCAGGAAAAGGCGTTTGGACACAAACGAAAGCAATAACCGACTACTACCTACCTTCACAGGAACCAACGAGTAGCTCAGACTCCAACTTCACCGGTGGAACCTCCTCATCGTCTTTTTTAGAGTTACCAACAGTAATGGGGGAGACACCGCCACTACTACCCAGGATATCCAACTCCATCAATTTTCTATCCCCCCTCATAATACCATCACCCACGAGGGCCATGAAAAGACCGGCTCCAAGCCCAGAAAGAGGGGAAAAAGAGGCGGCAAAAAAAGCAAATCGAAAACTCTCCGTATAATGGAACCCACAGCAAGCAACAGAAAACCAATATTCAATCTGTCATCCCATATACTTAGTCACGCAGAGGAGAGCGTATTGAACAGAGGATTATCATTCTGCCCAACAAAATCAGCTAACCTTTATGAGTTATTTGTAGACCTAAATGCCTTCACCCGAAAACTCACTCTTAAAAGATATTTTGCGATGAAGAAGATTCAAGGGGATCCCACAACTAGGGGACAGGGAATAACCCCCATCCTTTTAAATATTGAGGATGATGGAAAACCAATAATCGTAGAACAAGAAAGCATGGCTCTGGAAAGATATATACATACCAACCTCAAAAACAAATCTACTTTCTATCCGACCAATCACAGAGGGCCATGCATTGAGAGTTTTTACTCATTAGTCCTAGATGACTTTAAGAAGATGGAAAGAAAGAACACTCATTATAATTTAACTAAAATAGAGAACGCAGCTGTCAAGAAACTGGAAACGAATCGAGATATCGTAATTAAGCAGGCCGACAAAGGGGGTGGGATAGTAATAATGAATAAAGTCGACTACCTACAGGAAGCAAAGAGAATCCTCAATGATGAAGAATACTATGAGGTGTTGAGTAGAGACCCATCAAAGTCATACTCAGATGACCTAAAAAAACTCATAACATGGGCCTTTGAAGAAGGAATCATCAACAGAAATGAGAAAGAATATATCATGATACCTAACCCAAAGATGGCACACTTCTATCATTTACCGAAGATACACAAGAACCTGAGGAACCCACCAGGACGCCCCATTATAGCAGGAATCGACTCTTTAACATCACATCTTTCAGAACTAGTTGATCTACATTTACAAGGATATGTACAAAAATTACCATCATATCTGAAAGACTCTACACAGCTACTTAAGGAATTGGAAGATATACCATGGAAAGAGGGATACCAATGGGTTACCTTGGATGTCTCGGCCTTGTATTCCAATATACACCATCGGATAGGGCTGGCCGCTGTCTGGTACTTTCTAGTAAATGACGGGAACATGCCCACCAACCAAAAAATTTTTCTGATTCAGGCAATATCTTTTATACTCAGTCACAACTTCTTCCAATTCATGGGAACTATATACCTACAGAAGAGGGGGACGGCAATGGGGGCAAGCTTTGCCCCCAGCTATGCCAATCTGACCATGGGCCTTTTGGAAAAACTATTATTGGGTGCGGCCAACCCATATACCAGAAACATCATTTATTATAGAAGATACATCGACGACCTGATCTTCATTTGGGATGGCGACACTTCCTCAATTTGTACTTTTAAAAACTACCTTAACAACAACGACTGGGGAATTTCTTTTACTTCCAATCATAATGAACGACAAATCGAATACTTGGATGTAGTACTTTATCACGAGAATCAAACAATAAAGTCGAGGAACTTCTTTAAAACGGTGGACTCCAATTCTTATATCGACTATAACAGTAGCCACTACAGGGCATGGAAAACAAATATACCCTATGGGCAGTTCCTGCGGATTCGCAAGAACTGCACAGATACAAAGATTTTCGATGAACAAGCAAAAGTGCTATCAAGAAAGTTTAGAGAGAAGCATTTCCCCAGTAGACTCATCAAGCAAGCAAAGAAAAGGGCAAGGGACACCGATCGCAAAGATCTCCTTGGAGCATCCACTAAACAGGATGTAGGGACACGAAAAGAACCCAACTTCATTACCAGATTTTCTAGTCAACACAGTTCCATTAAAACGGTACTCAGCAAACATTGGCCACTCTTGCTGAAAGATCCTTACTTGAAAAGAGAACTGACAGAAAGGCCTAGATGCACCTTCAGGAGAGCCAAAAATCTGAAAACGCAGCTAGCACCAAGTAAGATTAAAAATCCGGCAGGATCCAAGGACACGACCCGCAAGTCTAACAACACGCAGGGATTGGTTGCACGATGCAACCAACCGAGGTGTCTGTGTTGCGAGAAGATAAAAAACGGGGCACGGAATATTGAATCCACCACTACAGGAGAAGTTATGCCCCTAAAACACCAGATGGATTGTGCCTCGGATTTTATTATCTACCAAATAACCTGCCCTTGCGGATTACAATATGTAGGACGAACGACCCAACAGTTGAGAACCAGATGGGGCCAACATAGGCGAAATATTGAAAGAGGCTATATGAAACACGGCCTTTCTAGGCATTATAAGATCCAACACAACCAAAGTACAGATGGGACAAGCATTTGCCCCATAGAACACATTCCGGAAGATGCTCAAAATCGTCATGGGAGTCTGAAAAGAAGAGAGATGTATTGGATATTTCAGTTGAATACTCTACAACCTGAGGGGCTTAATGTGTGCCTGGAACACAACTTGTGACCCTACTATCTCCCTTTATCCTTTTCCGTATACTTGTTCCCCATAAGGCCTGTCAGATCCCTATATCCATACTAAGTGAAAATTCGGATCTTAGATCCCCTGCCCATCACTAACCTGATTATGTAACTCATGAGTTGAGTGAGGGGCCGTGACTCAGGATATTGATATAAGCCTGGATAACGGGCTGGTTACATAAAAAAGCATAGATTAGGCTATGAATCAGCCATAATGGGGACTCTACTGTAAGCAATGTCCATTAATACACTGTTGCTGTTAGGTGGCCTTTTCCCCTATCCACAATCCTTAGAAGCCGTGTTTCCCATATATTTTATATGCTCCCTATAGGATCCTATTAAGTATTGCTACAGGATGCTCTACCTCTAACACCTATGTATATATGCATATTATGGCTTATACATTGCCCATTGACTATATATGTAATGCAGTTTTACTGATTTCGTGGGTCCTCATAACTTCTCTACATTACATCACTCTGCAAATATTGAATATATGGTGCCTAATGCTTAAATGTATTTACTGAGGGTGCATGTATATATTTATATATATTTTTTTATAGGTCTTTACATCATCACAGCCTCTTGCAATATTGGTATCCCCCATCCCTTTTTGGTCCTCGAAATGCGGCCGCCCCCGAGAACTCCCCCTTTATATTTTGTATGCCCCTTATAAGATCCTTCAGACCTGAAATATATGTTACAGGATGCCTTATCTTCAACACCTATATAATGTACATATATACCGTCTATACACGCATACCGTCACTATTGCACTGTCTATCTATTATATATGTGATGTGGTTCTATTGGGGGTGTAGTACCCCATGATTTTTCTATACTACTTTGTATATACTCAATGTATGGTGTCCATTCCCTATGTATTTACTGAGGGTTGCACGTGGTCTACATATTTGTTACAGCCTTCTGGGCTATAACAGTCCTTTTTGATATTTTATATTCCCTATCCCCTCCTTTGATCCACAGAATGTGGCCGTTCGTGGAAGAACTCTCCCCGTTCTGGACTAATAGAAATTTGAAGAACTGGCCGTTAATGGATTGATCCATCCCAAAATGGCCGCCCCCATAGGTCTCCGCCAAAATGGCCACTGAATGACATATTGTGCTCTACTTGGGAGCTTGTTGCTATGTACGCATAGCAACCACAGAAGCCGCTCCGGCCGGTCACTAGATGACGTTATGCGTCATCACCCACAGACGCACGCCGGCCGCCTGGCCACGCCCCCTGATAATGCCGGCCCGCTCCTCTCCGGCGCACACGTCTGTTTCAAATAGGCGCTCCAACATTACGGGCATGTTTGGCGCCCAGGATACTGACACTCGTCACTAGGTAAGCTTTTGTCCCCTACATTTTAGTACGTTTAGCCCCTCGTCTAGGGGACCTGTCTGGTAGCTCGTGCTTATCCTATATCCCGGCCTCAATATCAAATATTACATATATATACGCACACCTGCCCTGTCCTAATACCTTCAGGAATACATTATGTATCAAACTGGACCCCCCGCCCCCATTGACACCTGTCTCAATAATCATTAGCCCTTATATCCCTTTGATATTAAGCTACTTTATTAAGGAGTTCTATTGAACCTCGCCCAATCCCACGTTTTTACTCCCTCATAGGTCTTCCATTCTATTCTGGCCCCCTCTCCCTGTGGCCCCCTCGTGAGCTATACTGTACCACATATTCTTATCGGACATGCTGCTGGAGGCTCTACTGTCCGACATAGACATAGGACAGTATTCTGTGGGCCTCAATGTGCTAGATATGTTATCCTCATCTGTATTGCGTATGTATATGGATGTGTGTATATATATGTGTAAATATTGGAGATTCTTATGTATTCTTATGATTATTAGTATTATGTTTATGTTTTTATTATATCTACTGTTCCTATGGATAGCTACCGGTGTATACATATATTATCACCGGGATCTATGGACTATACTCTATGGTTTCGTTTGCACAGCTATAGCAATGGACCACTTTTTATTGGACTTTTTTGTTATTCTATAGGTTTTATTTATTTGTTTATGTATTTATGACTACTGGTGCTGAGTGTTATGTGTCTATTTTGAACTTTGCTGTTTGTATTCAAAGGCACACTTATAGACCTGAGGAAGCGGCTGTTGCCGAGAAACGCGTTGTCATTTGTGCCTCAATAAAAGCTAAGAAGTATTATTACTACCTTGCGTGTGATTTTCACTACTATAAGGTAGGAACAAGAGAACCATTCTTATTTATTATCTTTTATTATTTTTTACTATTATTAATTCTATAACACATATCACTAAGATAAGTCTACGGGCGCCTCCTACTCTTCTTGTGCCTTTATACCCACAATTCCACGGGAATCTTATGGACTTGTGTCAAATTTCCGCTGTAAAATGGAAATATCGACACGTTACCGAATGGTTATTGTTATCGAATTCACACCAAATGCGGAAAAACCTTGATGAATACAACTACAAATCAGTAAACTTCAAATTCGGTAATTTAACAAACTGGAAAAAGTTATCGCAAAGACAATGATGAATCAAGGCCATAGAGTTTAACCCATTCAGGTTCCGTCGTTTTCACGTGAGAAATGTTCACCTCCCATTCATTAGCCTATAACTTTATCACTACTTATCACAATGCACTGATCTATATCTTGTTTTTTCCGCCACCAATTAGGCTTTCTTTGGGGGGAACATTTTGCTAAGAGCCACTTTACTGTAAATGCATTTTAACAGGAAGAATAAGAAAAAAATGGAAAAATTCATTATTTCTCAGTTTTTAGCCATTATAGTTTTAAAATAATACATGCCTCCATAATTAAAACTCACGTATTGTATTTGCCCATATATCCCGGTTATTACACCATTAAAATTATGTCCCTATCACAATGTATGGCGACAATATTTTATTTGGAAATAAAGGTGCATTTTTTCCATTTTGCATCTATCACTATTTACAAGTTTAAAATAAAAAAATATATAGAAATATTTCATCTTTACATTGATATTTAAAAAGTTTAGACCCTTAGGTAAACATTTACATGTTTTTTTTTGTTATTTATTGTAATGTTTTTTTTTTTTTATAGTAAACATTTTATTTGGGTAATTTTGGGAGGGTGGGAGGTAAACAATAGATTTATAATGTAAATGTGTGTTCATTTGTATTTTTTTTTCTTACAGGTGTAGTATTACTTTTTGGCCACAAGATGGCGGCCATGAGTTTGTTTACATGACGTCACTCTAAGCGTAACACACGCTTAGAGTGACTCATCGGAGAGGGAACGGCCAGAAAAGGCGCAGCTTCCGAGAGAAGCTGTCGCTTTTTCAGCGGGGGAGAGGAATCAATGATCGGGCACCATAGCCCGATACATTGATTCCCTGGCTACCGAATCCGTGGCCGGGAGTGCGCGTGCACGCGCGTGATCAGCCGCGGGAGCGCGCGGTAGCGCTCATGGCTCCTGGACTTAGAAACTACGTTCAGGAACCAAAATAGGTTAAGTGATGATTGTGAGTAAGATATGATACAAGGCCTCCAAATTAGTTACGGGGTAGTCATAGAGGAGGAAGGAAAGGCCATATTTGTTTGCTGTGTTCTGGTTTTGTTTCTTAGTTTTCTCATCTATGCTTTTTTTTTTTTTCACCTAGCGTTGATATCTTAAGGATATGTAGCAGAGGATTCAGGGAGGTAAGGTTGAGTATGGAGAAGAGCAAGGTAGAGGCAGGGGCAAACCCAGGATTTTCAAGGGGGGGGGGGGGTCCTGAAAGGTCTCCCTCAGCCACGCACAATACAGTATAATATGGTGGTAGGATATCATGCTGGCTACACATAATACAATTTCCCATCCGACTATCTGAAGGGGATCAATCAGGAGCAGGTTGGATACAGATAATATTGAGGACAGCCTACATTGGTAATGAAGGGGAAAGTGATGCATTCACACAGCAGAGCACAGGGCTGTGCTCATACCTGACTCTGTTAAGTACCCCAGAGCTGCTCCATGCCCTGTACACATGCTTCTGCCCCGTGCATTAAACACACAATGCAGCTCCATGCTCTGTACACACGCTGCTTCTCCATGCTCTGTACACACACTGCTGCTCCATGCTCTGTACACACGCTGCTGCTCCGTGCTCTGTGCACAGGCTGCTGCACCATGCTCTGTACATATACTGCTGCTTCATGCTCTGTACACACACTGCTGCTCCATGCTCTGTACACATACTGCTGCTTCATGCTCTGTACACACACTGCTGCTCCATGTTCTGTACACAGGGTGCTGCTCCATGCTTTGTACACAGGCTGCTGCTCCATGCTCTGTATACATGCTGCTGCTCCATTCTCTGTACACATGCTGCTGCTCCATGCTCTGCACACACGCTGCTGCTCCATGCTCTGTAAACACACTGCTGCTCCATGCTCTGTAAACACACTGCTGCTCCATTCTCTGTACACACGCTTCTGCTTCATCCAATGTCAACTGCAGCAGGGAAAGAAAGGTTGCAGTGCTGTGAGCTGCAGGATGCCTGCAGATATTCTGGTGTTTCAACTTGTGCTGTCTGCAGACACTGCATCGGCCCTGGTCTGAGGGGGATTCTGGGCAGCTGTAATCTCCCCTGCATTTGCCTATGAGAGGGATGATCTCTTCTCTCTATTCTGTCCTCCTCTGTTTATTCTCCAGGAGAGAGGGCTACTTCCATTGTTCTCCTATATTTTTATAGACTCTATCTCTATGTCGGAAAAATAGATAAAAGGAATAAAGATAAATAAAGGAACAAACGATGATGCAAATGATACCCACTAAAGAGCGTGGTGATGAAGTCAAGTTAAAAGGTCGGGCCTTGTACATGATATGCTGAGTTTGATTAAAAAACAGAAAACTATAAAAACCATTCACAGTTGCTATGATAGCTGACCAGGTCAAATTGTGAAAGTGGTTCATTTTTAGTTTGTTCCAGTAGACAATAGCAGCTAAGGTAAAGAGTACTTTTACATTTATACTTCTATACTATAATTTGGTATGAAGGACTTAGATAAATGTACTTTACCAGTGTTTCACATTAATATTATTATTTTTAAATAATATGAAATGAGAAAATGCCAACAATAGTAAACTAAGGGTACATCTAAATTAGGGGTGGAAAAAATAATATGGAATCTGGAAATCATTTGTCCAGTCTAGGAGTCTCGGTGCATCTGGGAGCCTACAATAGAATGCTGCAGTGCACTGACAGACTGCAGTAAAGAGGAGACAGAGGACCTGGCACTGATGGAGGGGGCAGTTATCTTCTACTGTGATCCTATGTGATTGGATGTTCGAGAAAAAGGAAGAGCCCCTTACCCCCCCCCCCCCCCCCGCACCATCAAGGGGGGGGGGGTCACAGGGCTATAGTTATGCCTTTGAAATCTACCTAGTGCCTAGTGGTTGCCTAATATTGGTGGCCACACAAGAAGTGTGCATGTATTTACACTTTCACTATTCACAAACACTGAATGACAATAGACTAAATTGGAATTTTTGTTTCTATTGTTTTCTTGAACAGCTATTAACTGATTTTCAGTGACCAAAACTAGGAATGGGTGCAAATGGTCCTGATTCCTAGGCCTACAGTAACAGGAGCCTTTAAAGGATACCAGATACAAAAAATATAGGAGAAACAGGGGAGCTGGCATGTATGGTGAGCCGTCCTGAGGCCCACCGTTCCCCCCGTTCTCCTTTCTGCTCCTTCGATGCGGCTATTGGCCCTCTGGCACCCTCTTCCGGGTCACCGAAATCGGGCATCACTGTGCTGGCTGCACTGTCCCGGCTGTGTGCGGCACACAGTGTGCAAACGCAGCCAGGAGCGATCTGCGCATGCACGTGATGTAATTGTGACATCACTGTGGGCCAGCGCTTCCGACGGAAGAGGGTGTCGGTGGGCAATTAGCCACATCGGAGGTGCAGAAATGAGAACGGGGGAGCGGTGGGCCTCAGGACAGCTCACCATACATGTCAGTTTTCCCCGTTTCTCCTATATTTTTTGCATCTGGTATCCTTTAAACTTAGACGTTTTCCTTAATATCTTCAAAACATTTTGCATTTGAAAGATGTGAGAGTGAAAAGTTATGCTTACTTTCTGTGATGCTGTAGGAAGCAGTGATAATGCAGAATGTGCCACTCGCTCATCTCGACTCATGACTAGAGTGCTGATCCAAGAATATCAATGTCATTATCAACTGGGACCTGGCAGATCAACATTGGTGGAGAACATCACAGCTGATGAATAGAAAATGGAGAAGGAGGAGCGCTCCGTAGCGTAACAACGCTTTATTAAAACAATTTGCACAAAATAAAAATCCACTTCCTAGATGTGAATTAAGAACAGGCATGTAGTGAGGCTTGCAGCCTTTTTGACCCTTCCTGCAACCTCAAACTGCCGTGGCCATCAGAGTTGAGTGGATCCAGTGGTAAACGACCCAGGATGCTCCACCAAGGGTTGACCATGTGCTGGTGTCGTTATTACGCCATTCCACGCATTCGTCCACGCCTTCGATCTGACGAAGGCGTGGAATGACAAAACGCATAATAATGACACCAGCACACGGTCACCCCTTGGTGGAGCATCCAGGGTCGTTTAGCACCGGATCCACTCAACTCCGATGGCCACGGCAGTTTGAGGTTGCACCCACCCAGGAAGGATCAAAAAGGCTGCAAGCCTCACTGCATGCCTGTTTTTAATTCACATCTAGTAAGTGGATTTTTATTTTGCACAAATTGTTTTAATAAAGCGTTGTTACACTACAGCGCTACTCCTTCTCCATTTTCTATTCCTTTGACCAAGCCTCTGTGACAGTCAGGCTATATAGGAGCAGCTAAAGTGTAATCATCACCAGCCATTCCTGGACACCGCTTCAGCAGCGCAAGATTGCCCATCTTCACAGTTCAGGCTTTCTAGGTCTGAGATAGTGTCTGCCAATCAGAGGACTTTTAAGCTCAGTGAAGACATTATCAGAAAGTGTAAACACAGGTTATCTGTGTGATATATGTCAACTTTTGGTCCTAGAAGATCTCAAGGATATTTCAGGTCTATTAGCTGTGTATACTTTTTATTTTTTCAGACTGTTTGAGCTAAGTGCCCTCTGCCAATATCTTCCTCCTATGCTTCCTGCCCTCCTTCATGTCGAAATGTGGCCTTCTTCTCAGCATGAGTAGACTTTTCTTCTCTATACATTGAAGACACCACTGTGCCTGGCTGGTGGCGGGACAAGGAAAAGGGGTTGGAAAGCGGGATAACAAAAGGGCCACCAGAGATCATAACATAAATGGTGTAAATCCTTTTGATGTAGAGCACCAAAAGTCCGTTGACCATGGTGGAAGAATCAGGATTGACTCTTAGTTGATGCTAATTGATATATTCATCTCACATTGTTAGTTAATCACTAGAAAAAAAAAACAGCTTGACTTGATGTTTTTATACCTTGCTGTAGTGAAGATATGGAAATAGGATTCTAGTATATCTGTTTAGCCACTCATGGTTTCTATGTTTAATTTCATCCTCCAATAACATATTTATGAGTTATAGTTGTATAGAGCTTTCAGCTTATTAGTGTTATTATTTAAAGCAGCTTGTACGAATGTGGTCTGACTAGACATGCATGTTACAATACTTTATCTGAGTGACAATGAAGGTTTAGTTCCGGAAGAACAAATGAGAGAAGCAAGGTTATAATTAGAGCAGTTAATTTGACATGACTATAAAGGACATAATGGCTGCTATTCCTTTCGTTTTTTTCATGTAGCTTCCCTATAATATCTTCTCTTCTATTAGAAAGCAGTATTAAGTTGTAAAGCAACTTATGAATCATTATCTTGAAGGGTGCATTATAAAAATGTAGTAAATAAGGCAGGATCATCTTCATAAATATGGATAACCAAGAAACTAACATACCTATCATTTCAAGGCCACGCTGTTTTGCTTAAAAAGAAAGTTGCCATATGTAAATGAACGCCTTTTCTCCCACCATACAGTAATGAGAAGACCAAAACTGCCAAGATCATAGAACAGTCAGTGTCAGTTATTCAGATTAAACTGAGCAAGCCTAAGATCTAGATGATAAAAATTTATTTTCAAAGGACACTAAATACTTTGCGTGACAGTGGTCTTAAGGTAGCAGGTATTAAGCCACTTGTGGCTCCCGGTTAACTTGACCTTGCTTACTTTGCTAGTTATTCAGCAGGTGCTTTGATCTTAGCTCTAAAGTAGCAACAGTCTAATTGATCTATCTGCTGCATAGGTAGTACATATACTTGACATAGTCTAGTGCACACATATTTCAAATGGTGCATTTCTAAGTGTGCTATTATAAATTCTACTAGAGCTTCATCTTGTTTTGCCTCTATGCTCATATTGCATCTAACATCATCATCCTCTTGTTTTGAAGGTATGAGTCAGGACTTTAACCTCCTTGGCGGTAACCCCGTGTGTGACACGGGGTAAGCCGCCGGAGGGTGCCGCTCAGGCCCTGCTGGGCCGATTTTCATAATTTTTGCTTTGCTGGACGCAGCTAGCACTTTGCTAGCTGCGCCAGCACTCTGATCGCCGCCGGCCCCTGCCCGATCGCCGCTATCTGCTGCGGCGCGGGCCCCCCCCCCCCCTCCAGACCCCAGCGCTGCCTGGCCAATCAGTGCCAGGCAGCGCCGAGGGGTGGCCCGGGACTCCCAATGACGTCCCGACGTCAGTGACGTCGGTGACGTCATCCCGCCCCGTCGCCATGGCGACGGGGGAAGCCCTCCAGGAAATCCCGTTCTATGAACGGGATTTCCTGATCGGAGATCGCCGAAGGCGATCGAAGCGGGCGGGGGGATGCCGCTCAGCAGCGGCTATCATGTAGCGAGCCCTCGGCTCGCTACATGATAAAAAAAAAAAAATTTTAAAAAAAAACTGCTGCGCTCCCTCCTGGCGGTATTTTTCATACCGCCAAGGAGGTTAACCCCCTTGGCGGTATGAAAAATACCGCCAGGGGGCAGCGCAGCAGTTTTTTTTAAAAAAATTTTTTTTAAATCATGTAGCGAGCCCAGGGCTCAGCGGCATCCCCCCGCCCGCTTCGATCGCCTTCGGCGATCTCCGATCAGGAAATCCCGTTCAAAGCACGGGATTTCCTGGAGGGCTTCCCCCGTCGCCATGGCGACGGGGCAGGATGACGTCAGCGACGTCGGGACGTCATTGGGACTCCGGATCCAACCCTCGGCGCTGCCTGGCACTGATTGGCCAGGCAGCGCACGGGGTCTGGGGGCGGGGGCCTCGCGCCGCACTGGATAGCGGCGATCGGGCGCGCGGCGGCGGCGATCGGGGTGCTGGCGCAGCTAGCAAAATTATTTAAATCGGCCCAGCAGGGCCTGAGCGGCACCCTCCGGCGGCTTACCCCGTGTCACACACGGGGTTACCGCTAAGGAGGTTAAAGTGACACTGAAGCAAAAAAAATCTTATGCTATAATGAATTGTATGTGTAGTACGGATAAGGAATAGAACATTAGTAGCAAAGAAATGAGTCTTATATTTTTATTTTCAGTATATAGCATGTTTATAGCATTGCATCATATTGTCATATTTGCAGTTTGCTCTGTCTTATAGTTTAAAATACAGAGTGTGGTTTGCAGAGCTAACAACCCTTTGAACTTCCCTTCTGGCTGAACTTTATCTGAAGCTGTCTGTCACTGTTAATTTGATGAATAGTGCTCCAGAAATCAGGGACCAGTTTAGTCATGGAGCTCAGAGAAGCTCCTTTGCATAGATAACAACTGAAGTTTCTTAACTCTTTCTGTACTGGAAACAATATATGACTTGTTTCTTTGCTATTAATGTTCTATTTCTTAGCTGTACTACACATACAATTCATTATTTCATACGTTTATTTTCACTTCAGATTCCCTTTAACCTTTTGAGGAACGCTGGCGTAAACCCTACGTGTAGGATTTACGTTGCCCGCCTTTTCCGCTCCCGACGCAATCGTGCCCACCAGAGAGGGGAGATTAAGCTGTCATATGACAGCTGAGATCTCCCCTCAGTGATCAGAAGCCATTGTGTATGGCTTCTGATCACGTGATCACTACGATCGCCGGAGGATTGTACTGATCCCTGTTACTGATGCGGCAGTAGGGGGGGGGGGGGAAGAAGAGGATCCACTCAGCTTCCTGCCATTCCTGTGGTGATCGGCGCTCCCCTCCGCTCTGGCCAGCAGCCCCACTCGCTCTGACGTCAGTGCCGGGTCCCGGCTTGATGACGTCATCAAGCCACAACCTGGAACTGAGCAGAAGTACGAGCGGGGATGGCGGCTGGAGTGGAGGGGTCCACTGCGACTCATCGCTGGAGCCTGGGAGGTGAGCAAATGCTGCTGGCTATAGGGGGGACACCAAGCATTGCCATCTGCACTGGGTATCTAAGTCTTGACACTTTCTATCTTGTCTTTGTACTCTTTTAAACTAAACATAGTGTTTATAAGATTTATACAATTTTTAATGTGTCACAATTTCATGTAATTTTTGATAATACATATCATATTTACATTTTATATTGTGTCCCACTTTTTTAAAATTTATATAGAAAAAGAGTTGTTGGATATTCTGTCCATTACAGTTTAAAGCAGAGTTCCCCAACCCTGTCCTCAAGGCCCACCAACTGTACATGTTTTGCAGAAATCCACACCCAATTACAGGTGGAGTCATTATTGCAGCAGAGCTGATTAACTACCTCAGTAGATATCCACAAAACATGCAGTGTTGGTGGGCCCTGAGGACAGGATTGGGGAACACTGGTTTAAAGAACCACTACCATAAACGTAATGGCATTTTAATAAAGGCTGAATCAAAATCAGCTGCATTTGAGTATACATATTTTTTAATCAGGCAAACTAATTTATTTAAAATTATGCAGCTTCTGATGTACACGTCACTATAGTAAATTTGTATCTTAGGCTTTAAGGAACAGTCCATCTATCTATCTATCTATCTATCTATCTATCTATCTATCTATCTATCTATCTATCTATCTATCTATCTATCTATCTATCTATCTTTAGATGGAAGATTGGGGAAAAGTGCAATTACCACTTTGCAGGTTCACACACAGTTGTGGAGGGCAGCTGTGCTGTGGTTAGTAGGTATATTTCAGAAGTTTGAAAAACACTTGCTCTGGGAGCTGCATAGTAAAACACTGTCCACATAAATGCCCACCTACCCCTCTTCAACCATGAACACTGGCCTTCGTATGGTTTGTATTCAACAGTTGCTCAGCTGTGTCACTGGAATCTAAACAAGACAACACTGCAGACAGGTTTCAATTCACTAAGCATTACCACATTCAGTAATGCAGAAAACAGCTGATTTTACCACACAGTTTGTAAAATGCTAATTTACTAAAGTTGTTACCGCATTCAAAAGTAAAATTACCAACTAGTGAGGTAAATACCCCAATAAATGTCAAGAAACAGCAATTCACAAAGCATTCGGTAAATCAAGTAAATGTATTCAATTACAATAACAACATTTCTATAGCGCTTTTCTCCCATAGGAATCAAAGCACTTAGGCCTGGCTCACATCTGCGTTTGCCAACAGAACCAGCCGTACGGTTCCGTGAAATTTTGTGGACCGTTTCGCTCAGCGGAAGGGAAACGGAAGGTTTTGCAGCTGCATAGTAACACATAGAAAACTGACAGTTAACAGCACACTGGCTGTAAAAAGTGACAGTTTTAACTGGATCCTGATAACGGATCCATATGGCCGGCTCCGCAAAAAACGCAGATGTGAACTAGTGATGGGCGAACACCTGGATGTTCGGGTTCGGGAAAGTTCGCCGAACATGGCCGAGATGTTCGGCATGTTCGGGCCGAACCCCGAACTTCCCGAACATCCTGCTTTTGGGGGCCCTATGGGGTCACAGGCATAAGGGGGGAGCATGCCCCGATCGCGGGGGGGGTCGGAAATTCCCCCCACCCCCTCCGCTAGCGCTCCCCCCTCTGCCTGCTTCCCCATACAAAAGTTTAAGCAAAGTACCTGTAATAGTGGATGGCCTGGCAGTGGCACTGTGGAGTGAGGAGGAGGAGTCCGGAGAGTGACGCGTTGAGGGAGGCCGGGCAGCGGGCGGTTCAGCGGTAGTACCCTTGTGGTACTTCCGCCCTTTCTCTGACCTCACGCTCGCTGCCCGGCCTCCCTCAACGCGTCACTCTCCGGACTCCTCCTCCTCACTCCACAGTGCCACTGCCAGGCCATCCACTATTACAGGTACTTTGCTTAAACTTTTGTATGGGGAAGCGGGCAGAGGGGGGAGCGCTAGCGGAGGGGGTGGGGGGAATTTCCGACCCCCCCCCCGCGATCGGGGCATGCTCCCCCCTTATGCCTGCGACCCCATAGGGGGGCCGTATTCGGCCGAACAGGGCCCTGTTCGGCCGAACAGGGGCCCTGTTCGGCCAGGTTCGGCCAGGAATTGAGCCGTTCGGACGAACGCGAACAGTTCGGCCGAACACCACCAGGTGTTCAGCCGAACTCGAACATCACCCGAACAGGGTGATGTTCTGCAGAACCCCGAACAGTGGCGAACACTGTTCGCCCAACACTAATGTGAACCGTGCTTTAGGCTCTCTCAGAATCAGTAGTGGGTAGTAGGATGAAGAATTCACAAAACAAAAATTATAATTCTGCAAATGCCAAACTGAACAGGTGGGTTTTCAGTCTGGATTTAAACATGCCCAGAGATGGAGCTGTTCTGATCTACTGAGGTAAGGAGTTCCATAACGTAGGAGCATCATGACAGAAGTATTTATATCCGGCTCTTACCTGTGGGTAACTAGCAATCAGCATGTGGTAAAGATGACAGATGTAGCAGACAGCCAATAGGGAGAGCTACACAGTTCTGCTTATCACCTCACTTGATCCAGTGCACTGGTGTGCGGGACAAGAGAACCACAGAGTAGGAGGAGGAGGCATTCAAAGAGGCTTTTCTGTATCTCTTTAGATGTGCAGATATATATACTGATAAACAGAAGAGCTCCCTCTAGTGGCATGCATGCACATCTAAAGGGATGACGGGGATGTACAGGACAGAAAAAGTAAAGGCGTATGCACACCACTTGTAGGAGACTCACAACTTCCTGTCAGACCTACTCCACAGCTGGTGAGCAGGGCTTAGTGTATTGAAGCAACATTTTTCGGTATATTACCAAACTGCTACCGCATGTTTGGAAATCTTAGTGAATTTGGAATAAAAAGTGTCAAATACAAAATGTTGTATTTTAAAGACCTAATTTTAGTTACTGGACAGCCCTTCATGAATTGAGACCACAGTGTCTGAAAATGCCTGACAACTGTTCACCAAACACACCTTTATGACTGCTCAAATTCTTTTCAATGATAGAACATTGAAGTGGTGGTCGATAGGGGGTTGTTAACTTGTCAACAGCCCATTGACCACAACCTACTGATCCTGAAAAAGTCCTTATGAACATTCCCTAAATCCTTGCTGCATCAAAACTAGTTCATACAATAAATATGACATTACAGAATGTCAAATCAAGGGGACTAAGAGGGCCCATCACTCTCTCTCACCCCTTTAATGCAGAGCAGTGCAGTACACACATACTTACATTGCTGTGGCTCCGCTTCCTCCTATTTACTCTGCAGCGCACCAGCGGGCCTTCGTAAGGCCTCAATGCATGTCGTGTGACATCGGGACCTTGCAAGATGGTGTCAAGATGGTGGTCAAGATGGTGTGAACAGAGCCATAGGACTTAAATATGTGCATGCTGAGCTTCTCTCATGAGGGGGCCCAGGCCACACTTGGAGGAGAGGGGACAAGTTTTTTAAGCATGTACCCTAGTTATGCCCCTGTAGCCAAGCTAGCTAGCTTAAAATGTGTACTTCTAGCCAATACAACAAACATGAAACAGAAACTCAGAATCAAATCATAGGGAAATAAACATATATATTTTTCATCTAGTACAACAATGTAATTATTATTCTGACATGAATGCAATCCACAATAAATATACTATTACTTGGAAAAGTTCCCCCAAAACATGTCTTGATGCACCATTGCCATTGATATGAATCCTTCAAAGGCATGACAGACCTCACTCCAACAATAAATGCTTGCTTAGCTGAGTTGTAGAATGAAGAAATAATAACGACTGTCTGAAACAAAATGCTTACAAAACAATTTTTAAACAAAACATTCTTATCTGTGGAGGTCAGAGCCTAGCAGCAAAACACTTCCTCTCTCAATCAGCAGCATCTCTGACAGTAGGGATTTCAGATCTCAGTAGCTCTGACCATGTGCACCGTTTGGGCATTTTCACTGATGGGAAATTCAACTTCAGAAATCAAATCTCTGCTGTTGTGAAATCTTCCTACTTTCATCTGAGGAATAGTGCAACAATTATGCATCTCATCCCACCTACAATCTTTCAACTCTACTTCACACTTTCATCACAACATGGTTAAAGAGTTGCAAAGCTCTCTGCACAGGCTTTCTAAATAATGACTTGAACTATCTTCAGTAAATGCAATGCTGTTAGCAAACCAAATTTGCCATTGCCATCTAATACAGATTATGTGCTTACTCCAATGGCTTCCCATAAAATAGAGAATACTTTTCAATCAAGACTGGTCTTGTAACATTCAACTCCTGATGCAATTAAGACCCTAGATATGTAAAGAGTTTATTGTAGCAAGAGCAGAGCACATCTCCAATAACCTCAGCTCAGAGAGTACATTTGAAATCGGCGCCGGTAGACTTGGGCGCAGGATACAGCCGGTATATGGCTGATCCTGCTTCTGCACAAGTCCGGGCCATTTTAATTACTATTCCCCCTCCAGGCCGCCATGGATAGTGGAGGTATGAAATAATTCGGCTTCCAGCGATTGCTGGAGGCCGAATTATTGTGGTTTTTAAGCAACCTCGGCTCCGTCTTCTGACGCCGCCGACGTTACTCACTGAGCGCTGCAGTAGGAGTGATTCCTATTGTAGTCAATGGAGGTGTCGGCTGCGCCCAAATCTAGCAGTGCTGAAAAGCACTGCTAAGCAGCTCAGAACTTACCATAATGGTCGGCCTCAGAACCTTTGGAACAAGAGCCTTTAATACTGCTCATAACCTATAAAACTACTTTCCAAACTCAGTGAGGACAGCTCCATCTCTGAAAGTATGCAAATCCACACTGATATACCACCTGTTTACTCTGTTTTTTTAGAGCTTTTTTCTCTGTTGCATGGTACACGCACCACTAACCACCAGTGGTGTAGCAATTGGGATGCAGATGTTGGTTTCTTTCAACAGCTGCAGTAGCTATTCATTAGTGCTATGATGGTAATATTTAACAGTATATGTTCTTTGTATACTATTAATCAGGGATGGTGAATGTGATTCAAAAGTATGAACATTTTTATGCAAATTTGTGCAGCTTGAAAATGGACCATTTGAATGCAACGCCATCTCAGTTGATTAGTCCATTCTAAAGCTGCATATTTTTGCATAACAGTTTGCATAATTCTGCATCCACTCAGAATTATTTGATTCTCATTTACTATCTCTACTGGTATTCATTAACAAATCGTTCCCCCCTCCTGCTTAAAGGGAATTTTAAGCAAAAATTTTAGTGCCCAGTTACTTACCTGGGGCTTCATCGAGCCCCTCTGAAGTCTTTCTGATCCCTTGTCATCATCCAGCGCTGTTCGGTTTCCCGGGTGTCACCCTCCAAACACTGGAGGGTGACATCCTTGTACCACTTATCTCCTCCAGCGCAGTAAGTAAGAATTGCTACTGCCCATGTGCAGCGACTGAGGCGTTGCACAATCAGAGCCACACATGCAAAGTGGCCAGTGGCTCGCCGAGTTATGCAGTTTATGGAAGAGGAACATCAAGACCATGGAACAGCAGGGAATGACAGCAAAGGACAAGGAAGACTTCAGGGGGCTGGAAGAAGCCCCAGGTAAGCAACTGGGCACTAAAATTTTAATTTAATATTCCCTTTAAGTCTTTCTGACACTGTGGTTGTCTTTGGCAGGTTTTGAAGCTCCATATATTAGTTGTTTAGATTAGATTAGATGTTTAGACTGTTCAAGGGATGGTCAGTCAGATGCAAAACAATTCTGAGTTTATTCAAATGTTTATGTTAATGTTATGCAAATGTATGCAGTTTGCAAATGGACCAGTTAAAAACAGTAGGGACAGCATTTGATAGGGCCATGTTCAAGCTGCATGAATTTACATAGAAGTAGCATGAATATTGCAACAACTTGGAACTATTTGCATTTGATTGACCGTCCACAGGGAACTTGAGGAGGCCCAAATGTAAATCTTGCATTGGTACCTATAGCTCCTTAGCTACTCCACTACCACTAACAACTGATCTGCGATTTGACTTGTGCTTTGAGTCTCATGAGGGAAAAGTGATTTAGAGATGTTGTTGCTGTTATTGTTTATATATCTAAAGTGTGACTTTTACTGATACCGGTAAATCCATTTGAATCTGTCTTCCTAGTAGTAGCAAGCACTATAAAGAGCCTAACCTTCCTTCTTTATCTTCTGAAAGAAGCTCCTGCCTGAGCAGAGAGTGTTGTATAATAATTCTGTTCTAATAACGGCTGTATTTACAGATTGAGTGATTCAAACATAATAATTCAAAAAGGATATAGTAGAAAATATTTTTTGGGTTCTTCACTATGACTTTCTTCGTGTAGTCTTAGAAGTTATTTCACACAAAAGGACAAACACCATGATGAGGATGTATTGTGGATTTTCATAATACAGTTTTCTTAGCCATGATTTTAGTTTTACATAGCTGTGGTTACTTCATGTGCAGCGTTTTGTTGATCAGGACAGCTAGTATTTTCAGATTGTCTCCATCTGCAGCAAAGATAAAAAAAGATGACATTAGTAAACATTTAGGTTCAAAATGGTCACATCTATGAAATTGCAAAATGCAAACATTTTTGGAATTTAATGTTTATTACAAATTACTTTTTCAGTTATAACTTTCCAAAATTGAAATCTGCACTCTTTATTTCAGTACAAAAAGCCCTGCACTCTCCTCCGCCTGTATGAGTAATCATCTGCACAAAGCTGCTTAAATGCCTTGTTATTTGTTGTTAACAGCTGCACTAATGGTGTCTCACTACAACTTGGACACTGCTAAGTTAATAGACTGCATTAGCATCATATGTGGAGGGAAAGATTGCATGCTCAGAATCGAGATGCATAGTTAGAAATAACAAGTGACATTAGGCCTAGCAATTTGCAGAGTTGAGCTGACAGGACTTTCTATTTCTCAACAAGGGTGGAATTTCACTTTGAAGGTGTAATGCTGGGGGGGGGGGGGGGGGGGGGAGGGGGGGTCATACTTTCTGAGTCTGACCACCCAGCAGAACAAGACTAAGAGCTGGATAATGGAAGAGGTTACACAGGCTGCCCAGAGCAACTGCAGCTCTGGGCTGCTGATATCGCTACAAATAAAACACAATGGCAGCGCAATGCGATGTTGCTTTCTGGCCAGACCATGAACCACTCCTAATTTTTGTATTAAGTTATGAAAGAGACCCCTAAATGGTTTAATTTAATATGGCACACTTTTCTTCTGATTTCTCCAGTGATGGCTGGTAAACATTAATTTTCCCCAGAAATAGGATGTTTTATTTGTAAAAAATATTTCTGTAGCATCCAATAAGTGCCTAACCTGGACAAAAAACCTCTAGGCCTGCCTCCCAGGAGCATTTCGGTAAGGTAATAAGTGAAGTAAAACAACTCATTAAGCAAGATTTGTTGATCAACCCCAATGTGAGATAGTAACATCACCTGTAACATGTAACGTGTGCATACAGACTTCGGGGCACTGCGAATAAAGTGCCAAATGATTGTAAACCAATATGATTATTAAACAATGCAGGATGTGATTCTACTATTAGGCTCTATGTAATTATGATAGTACATTTTTATTGATCATTTACTGTTACCTAATCTGACTCCATTCTCACTTGAACCCTCTCTCTATCAATACCTAACCCAAAGTGACCCCGCAACTGATACCTAACCCTAACTGACTCCACCAATCAATGCCTTACTCCACTGACCCCACACCTAACCGATGCCTAATACTTAACACAAACGACTCCCACAAACAATGCCTAACCCTAAACGTCCCCCTGCTGCAATCCCCGCTGATTTCCACACCACCTTACCTGAAGTTTGTATTTTATTTGGAAGGTTGGGTAACACCAAAGGCGTGACTGCGGCACACAAATTTCCCATTTCCCTGTGGGCCATCTTCTCTGATAGTGCATGACTCCTTGCCTAACTAAACGACACTGCTCTAATGCAGAGGTTGGACTATGATCAAATGTACAGGTGGGGTTGTGGCAACAGTTGCTGCCATTAGGCTTAGATAGAGAGAAACACATATTTAGCATTATCTGTCACAACTCACTTAAACCTCATATGCACTGGAAGATAATAATTGTTTGAAACGACCAAAGAAAGGCTCTTCCCCAGAAGATGTCAAGCATTGTGATATGAACAACAGTACAAGACTGCAACCAAAATGCCAAATGATTGTAAACTGATACAATCGCTAAATGATGCAGGATGTGAAGTTGACGAAACAGACTGTGGGGGAGGGAGGGGAAAATGTCGAAGACTTTGCAGACACATAGTTTAAAAATCCACTGATCTCTGTACACACTGCTGGTGATGATGATGATGAAAAATGATCTGCAAAACTCATCCATCAGGTTGGTCATTCAAAATACCTGAGCTTGATCAGGGACCTGTTGATTATCATTCTCTTAACCTTCCTGGCGGTAAGCCCGAGCTGAGCTCGGGCTATGCCGCTGGAAGGCACCGCTCAGGCCCCGCTGGGCCGATTTGCATAATTTTTTTTCGCTACACGCAGCTAGCACTTTGCTAGCTGCGTGTGCAATCCGATCGCCGCCGCTACCCGCCGATCCGCCGCTATCCGTCGCGCCGCAGCCGCCCCCCCCAGACCCCATGTGCTGCCTGGCCAATCAGTGCCAGGCAGCGCCGTGGGGTGGATCGGAGTCCCCTTTGACGTCACGACGTCGAGGACGTTGGTGACGTCATCCCGCCCGTCGCCATGGCACCGGGGGAAGCCCTCCAGGAGATCCCGTTCTTTGAGCGGCTGGGGGGATGCCGCTGAGTCCAGGAGGCTGCTATAGCACTGCTGCCGCACCTGTGTGCTCCCATGCGCAATCACGTGCATACACACACGCCCACATGTTGTCCCCCGTTAGCCCAGAGATCAATGAAAGGGAACATATTTCCCATTCATCGTTCTAAGGCCTGGCGCACACCAGAGGAGTTTTTCTGAGCGTTTTGAGTTTTTAAATCTGCTGCTAATGTTATCCTATGTGTCTGTGCACACTGGAGATAGAGGTTTTGTAAAAAACCCCATAGCATTACATTGGGAAGAGCTTTTAGAGGTTTCAAAAGCTCTTCCCAATGTAATGCTATGGGGTTTTTTACAAAACCTCCTTGCTCCAGTGTGCACAGACACATAGGATAACATTAGCAGCAGATTTAAAAACTCAAAACGCTCAGAAAAACTCCTCTGGTGTGCACCAGGCCTAAGTCCCTGCTACAAAGACCGACGGCTTCTTTTCAGAAACCGCGGTCTTTCTAATGGAAAAAAAGTTTCCCATCCTCTATACCCTTCCTGGAAGCGAGAGCGTTTGCTTTCAGGATTAAAAACATTTTTTTTTACTGTGGCCATCTTGTGGCCAAATTGTAAAACTACATTCACATACTTTTTTTCAATGAAATAAACAGAAATTATTACATTTAAAATTAACTGTTTATACCCCACACCATATATTACCCAAATAAATTTTTTAATGAATAAAAAATTACAATAAAAAAAAAAAAAACATAACTAGTTATCTAAGGGTCTGAACTTTTTTAATATGCATGTGAAGTGGGTATATTACGAACATGTTTTAAATGATAAGCTTGTAAATAGCTATGGGCGCAAAAATGAAAAAATGCACCTTTATTTCCAAATAAAATATTGGTGCCATACTTTGTGATAGGGACATAATTTAAATGGTGTAATAAACGGGACAAATGGGCAAATAAAATACATAGGTTTTAATTATGGTAGCATGTATTATTTTAAAGCTATAATGGCCGAAAACGGAGAAATAATTATTATTTTTTAATTTTTTTTCTTAGTATTCCTGTGAAGATGCAATTAGAAAAAAATAATTCTTAGCAAAACATGCCACCCAAAGAAAGCCTAATTGGTGGTGGAAAAAACAAGATATAGATCATTTCATTGTGATAATTGATGTTAAAGTTATTGGCAAATGAATGGGAGATGAAAATTGCTTGAATGCATAAGGTGAAAAATCCCTGCGGTCTAAAATGGTTAAAGAGAACCCGAGGTGTGTTTAAAGAATGTTATCTGCCTATACAGCCCAGCCTCTGTTGCTATCCCAAACCCCACTAAGGTCCCCCTGCACTCTGCAATATCTCATAAATCACAGCCTGCTGTGAGGCTGTGTTTACATCTGTAGTGTCAGTCTCAGCTGCTCCCCCACCTCCTGCATAGCTCTGGTCCCTGCCCCCGTCCCTTCCCTCCAATCAGCAGGGAGGGAAGGGATGCAGGCGGGGACTGGAGTTCTGCATTAGGCGGGGAGAGCAGCAGACTGACACTATAGAGATAAACACAGCCAGCTCTGACAAGCTGTTCGTCAGCAGCATGGCTGTGATTTATGAGGGATTGCAGAGTGCAGGGGGACCTTAGGGGGGTTTGGGATAGCAACAGAGGCTGGGCTGTATAGGCAGATCCAGCCTCTGTATGCAGATATTATTCTTCAAACCCACCTCGGGTTCTCTTTAATGTATATGCTAATATGCTAACACAGGCTAATGTAGAATTTTGCACAGTAATTCCGAATGGAAAAATTCTGCAAAATTACATGGAAATTTGCGATTTCACATTGCTAGTATGAGCATTTTTTTACTCAAACTAACCTCGTAGTTTTTGAGAAAATTGATTTACACAAAAAACTGCTGTGGCTCATGTTAATATATCTCTAGTTCTGAGTTTTGTATACATTATAAAATTGATTTTCTTCAAAACTACAAGATGTTTTGAAATTCTGTATTCATACGTTTTCCCACTAGCACCTCTATTGGGAACCTGAAATGAGAGGGATATGGAGGCTGACATATTTATTTAATTTTAAACAATACCAGTTGCCTGGTTATCCTGCTGATCCTCTGCCTCTAATACTTTAGCCATAGACATTGAACAAGCATGTAAATCAGTTGTTTCTGACAAAAATCTGAAACATTAGTAACCAGTGATGCTCGGATACCCCCAATCACGAATTCGAGTAAATCCAGCCACGCCAGAATCAAATTCCGGATACACCGTGATTGTGATCCGGATTTGAATCGGAGCTCCGAATTCGAATCAAATTTTAGCCGTGATTACATGTAGAATCCGTGATCATGGCCGTGATCACAGATTTGACTTTACCGTTAATCACCAAAATCACCAAATCACCAAAATTGCATGGATTATAAAGGTGATCAGTGGCTACAACTTAATTCAAAAAGATTAAGATTAAAAGATTAAAAACTCGTCGACTTTAGCGGTTAATAAACATGATATAAACACCAAATTTGCAGGATATGTTAAGTAGAACAGTGGAAATAAGGGGAATTTTTCTTTTTCAAAAAGACCTTATAGTTTTTGAGAAAAAGGTAAAAAGTATACATTTAAATGCGGTAAATGACAGTCTTCTTAGCATATCTGGCAAATTTGGTGTTTCTAGCATGTAAGGGGTTTTTGCTATTAACCATTAAAGTTGGCGGGTTTTTAATCACGAATACCGACTCATGATTCTTGATTACATGCAGTTATTCGACCCCAAACTGCACTTGAGTTGGATATCCCTTTCTACTCCTGATCGTGATCACGTGTCAATTCGTAAGTGTGTGGAGTCAAATTCGTGATGACTCGAATTCGTGAATTTTAAAGTTTCAAAGGAAAAAAAGTATACATTTAAATGCGGTAAATACATTAACTGTAATTTACCACATTTAAATGTATACTATTTTCCTTTGAAACTTTAAAATGAATTTTCTCAAAAACTATAAGGTCTTTTTGAAAAAAAAATTCTCCTTGTCCCCACTGTTCTGAATAACATATCCTGCAAAGGTGGTGTTTATATCATGTAAGGGGGCTTTGCTATTAACGGCTAAAGTTGATGAGTTTTCAGGTTATAATCACGTGATCACGATCCGGATTTGGACCACGATCACGAATGCATTCAGAACTGAATCCGTGATCGAGAGGCGATCATGAATTCGGAATCTGACCTCGTGATCAGGAAAAACAGCTCATGATCATGGGTTACCTGCGATCACGAGGCCGTGGAGAGCAACACTGTTAGTTACCCTCCTCCCACCAGACCGAACACACTCCCTATTGGGAAGGCAATTAAGATGCGAGGGACTGGGTGCTATTACTGATTATGTATGGTCATGCAAATATTTTTGAGGCTGAAGTTTTAATGCATATTTGAATTGGATCATATTTAGCAGCTGCGGTAAATATCTAAGCACATATATTTGCATCAACTTGAATTTTACATCAATTAGAATATCATTGACTATTACTACTGGTGATAGGAGGGTCACATGATGGCTGCTCCTTAGTATATCACACTGGGTGCTGGTGGGGATGGAGGGTCACACTGGGTGCTGGTAGGGAGAGGGTGGCAAACTGTGTGCTTGTAGGGAGGGAGGGAGGGTGAGGGTCACACTGGGCACTGCTAAGGAGGGAAGGTCACACTGGGTACTGGTAAGGGGAGAGGGACACATTGGGTGCTGGTGTGTAGGAAGGAACATACTGGGTGCTGGTGGGGAGTGAGGGGGGAGGGTCACACTGGGTGCTGATGAGGAGGGAGGGGGAGCTTCACACTGGGTGCTGGTAAGGAGACAGGGTTATGCTGGGTACTGGTAAGGAGAGAGGGACATGCTGGCTGCTGGTAGGGAGAGAGGGGCAGGCTGGATGTTATTGGGAGAGAGAGAGACAGGCTGGGTCCTGTGGGGAGAGGACGCAGTGGGTGCTAGTGGGTTGAGAGATACAAGCTGGGTATTAGTGGGGAGAGAGGGGCAGGCTGGGTGCTAGTGGGGAGAGAGGGAAAGGCTGAGTGCTAGTGGGAAAAGAGGGGCAGGCTGGTGCTAGTGAGGAAAGAGGGGCAGGCTGGGTGCTAGTGGGGAGAGAGGGACAGACTGGGTGTTAGTGGGAAGAGAGGGGCAGGCTGGTGGGGAGAGAGGGACAGACTTGGTGTTAATGGGAAGAGAGGGGCAGGCTGGGTGCTAGTGGGGAGAGAGGGACGGACTGAGTGTTAATGGGAAGAGAGGGGCAGGCTGGGTGCTAGTGAGGAGAGAGGGGCAGGCTGGGTGCTAGTGGGGAGAGAAGGACAGTCTAGGTGCTAGTGAGGAGAGAGGGACACGATGATTTCTAGTGGGGAGTGAGGGTGGGACAGGCTGGATGCTAGTGGGGAGAGAGGGACAGGCTTGGTGCTAGTGGGGAGAGAAGGACACGGTGGGTGCTAGTGGGGAGGGAGGTACAAGCTAGGTGTTAGTAGGAAGAAAATGATAAGCTGGGTGCTAGTGGGGAGGGAGAGACACACTGGATCCTAGTGGGGAGTGAGGGACATGCTGGGTTCTATTGGGGAGGGAGGGTTTGTCAGGCTGAGGAGATGTTCTATCACACTTGCTGGGTGCTGCTGCTTACCAGTTTTCCCTCTCATGCAGCATGGCCAGGCATCTTTCAAGTCTCCTGATCCAAAATCTCAGTAACATGTATTCCTCTACCCTCCACAACACTGAGGGTGGCGATAATGTCCGTACATGAGAGCTGCCTGCTGTAGAAGCTGGAGCCTTATTGACCCCATCTATAGCTGCCTGCTATAAACCAACAGCAGCATACTGAGCAAAGCGTGTCTGCCGCAGATTGCAGCGAACAGCGGCATTAACGGACTGGCAGATTAGATGCCTTTTATGTTCCCATTCTACTCTTTCACCCTAGTCCTGGGTCTTGGCTGGAAGAGTAGAAGGCTTCCCATCAATCTTGCCCTGTATGCTGAATTCCAACATACGGAATTCCGCAGAATTCGATTGCTCATCCCTAGTGCTCAGTCCAAGTACTGCAAAAACAAACAATGCTTCCTGCAGAAAATTGCACATACAGTTGAAATACAAAGGTAACTTTCAATAACATAAAATAGCAAAATGTCTTGTATACCACTAAAATCCCTTTGAACACAAGTAAGCTACTGGAGTTGTTTTGTTTCCTTTTAGGATACACATGTATGCTTTTGCAATATTCATATTTCTATAGAGATAAAAACATCTATTAGTGCTCTGGAGTGCATCAATAAACAGAGAACAAAAATGCACAGTTGTAAATGGTTTTAGCCTGTTTTATATGGAGTTTTCATTTGTAATATTTTGGTTAGGCACTAGTCTTCAATAGACAGTAGTAACAACAGTGACATCTTTAGGCTAATTGATTTTCTAATAATGAAAAAGACTACTAAAGTGCTAAATCCCTCTTTTCAATGCAAAAAAATAACCACATAAAAGTTTATGAAAAATGGTATATAAATAGATATATGTACATACCTTGTATACTTGAAATAAAGTTGAGTTTGAAGCCCTGCTAAAGCTTTAAATTCCCGGACAAGGAGCAACAGACTAGTTTGTGAGTGTGCTGCTATTATTGCTATAAAGGAGGCTGTGGCTCACGGAAAGGTCGTAACTGGAAATCACTGGACTCCCCGCAAAACTTTGGATGGGGCCCCCTCCCCGACTTTCGGCACAGGTAAACTGAGAACCAATGTTATTCATTTGACTAGTGCACACTTGAATGTTTTTTCCCCATGCAGATAAAAACAGACAGTGAAGCACTGCATGCATTTTCTCTATCAATTACATTAGCTTCTGTGATAAATCTTGCATGTTGTCACACACATACAGACACATATGGTGTGCAGAAAATGCATACAGAAAAGCGACAGATGAGTGTGCTCCCAGCTAGAGATGGCCTGAACGGTTTGTCGGAGAACTTTGGTGGTTCGCGTTCGTGAGCGAATGCAAATTTTTCCGGAAGTTCGATTCGCCCCATAGTGCATCATTAGGGTCAACTTCGACCATCTACATCACAGTCAGCAGGCACATTGTAGCCAATCAGGGTAAACTCCCTCCTGGAGGCCCCCCCCCCCCTTCTAAAAGGCAGGCAGCATCAGGCTTTTCACTCACTCGTGTGCCTGCAGTAATTAGAGAAGGGAGAGCTGCTGCTGCTGCAGAGACCTATAGGGAAAGCTTAGTTAGGCTCTTGTAGGCTTCTTAGCTTGCTTCTTGCTGCTTCTTATTGCTAAAAAAGCACCCCTCAACAGCTCTTTTGAGAGCTAATCTTGTTCTTGTGATCTATTTTTTTTGTGTGTGTGTGTGTGTAGCGCACTTGCATTATATACAGCCCTGTCAGTCAGTCGCAGCTGGCCTTTGACCGATTGGTGGTATAATTACTACTGTGCAAGGTGCACATTGTAATACCCATCACTGCATATACCTACCTGTTGTTCACTTCAGTGCATCCACCTAACTACGTGAGCGCACGCAGTGTCACTGTGCCTGTCCAGGACCTGTCTGTGTGTGACAGGTGCACATTATAATATGTGATGGGTGATGTCACAGCACAACACAATAAAGGTACCACTGCCAGTAATCCTTCTCCCATGTAAACTCAGGCAAGGACAGGATGCTCCAGCCTCATGGTGATGTCGGACATGCGGACATTCTTTAGTCCAACGCCTCACCTTAGCCCTTCCGGATCCACCCTCCACCAACGCCTGGACCAGCAGGTAGCCGACTACCTGGCCTTAAGTGTGGATGTAGACACTGTGAGCAGCGATGAACCCTTGGACTACTGGGTGCGCAGGCTTGACCTGTGGCCAGAGCTGTCCCAATTTGCCATCCAACTTCTGTCTTGCCCTGCCTCAAGCGTCCGGTCAGAAAGGACCTTCAGCTCAGCTGGAGGCATTGTCACTGAGAAGAGAAGTCGCCTAAGTCACAAAAGTGTTCAGTACCTCACCTTTATCAATATGAGTGAGGCATAGATCCCGGAGGGCTACTGCCCGCCCGAAGACTAAGTCAGTCCCAACACACAGCATCTCTGCCTGCACGCCGTGTGACTGCCTGCCCCAAGACTAAGTCGCTCCCCACAAACCACCTCTGCCTGCAGGCTGCTTGACTGCCTCCTCCACCACCACCAACAGGGTCCAGGACTCCAGGTGGATTACTGAATTTTTAAGGCCGCTGCTAGCAGTGGCCGCTATACTACTTTTTCTGGTGCGTGTACATGCCTGCCTAATTTTTCTGGCTGCACTGCAGCTGCAACAACAAAACAAAAAGCATGTACATGTGCCAATTCCCCTTCATGATCATTACCTTGCCGTGGTGAAGGGACTTGCGTATCACAATAAAGCAATGACCGACGGCTATATGAGTGTCTCGGGGGAAGGGGTACACCCAAGATAATAAGGTCGTTGCTTCATTGTGGACAGACCAAATTTGATCAGCTGGACAGTCACTGTTGTTCTATCATGGAGCTACCACAGCCCGGCGACCATATGGGCTTGAAAACCGCCACAGCCTGCCCTCTCGCCATGGTGTGCACCAGTCCAGCTCGGCCATCACTACACAAACAGCTGTTTTCTGTGCGTTACACAGTGAGTTTGGTGTGTCAGTGTGAAGCAATACTCTAATTACACTCCCTGATTGATGTATACATGTACAAACACAATTGTCAACTTGACATGCCCTATAGGTACTGTATCAGGTCTTATAAGCCTGTTTACAATAATTTAAATAAATACAAAAAGGGCACCATCTTATATTGGTGCCTTTTTGGCAGCGATATCCAATGTTTGGATTTAATAGTCATGTGCTGTGGGGGTCTTTGCTGATCCCCCTCCACTTAAAACTATATATAAGTGGGGTGTAGCTATCCCACAGACTATGTGACAGGAATCACTGCTCGGGGTGGTATGGATCGGAGTTGGTCGCTAGCTTATGATACAATGATTCACCCTAGCAGGCCACTCAGTAGTACTGATCCCATATACACATCCTGTAGGGGAGGCTATTTACAAGGTGCTAAACATTGTGCATAGTGCTGTACATAGAAAACCCTAATAAGATCACATTTCACCACAAAGGCTTCTTCAGAGGGTGCTATACATATGTTACATAGTGCTATACATAATACACAATCACCACAGAATTAAAATAACAACATGCCCCCCATATATCAATGCCCCTGTCAGAGCTGAGTGTGCTGCGTTCAGCTGTCATATTTATACCAAAGAGACAGGAAGGGGACGTTTTAGCCCAATTGAGCCACGCCCACCAGTATATTCACAGGCCCCAATGTGTATCCAGTGGTTTGTGGGGTCCCGCAATCTTTACGGGTTGGCCCCCAAAGGCAGTAGCGCCATACAGTTGCTTACCTGGACGTGGGTATTGTGTAAAGGATGAGATGTTAGCCCCTCGTTTTCGAAACGGGATGTGTATATGGGATCAGTACTACTGAGTGGCCTGCTAGGGTGAATCATTGTATCATAAGCTAGCGACCAACTCCGATCCATACCACCCCGAGCAGTGATTCCTGTTACGTAGTCTGTGGGATAGCTACACCCCACTTATATATAGTTTTAAGTGGAGGGGGACCAGCAAAGACCCCCACAGCACATGACTATTAAATTCAAATATTGGATATCGCTGCCAAAAAGGCACCAATATAAGATGGTGCCCTTTTTGTATTTATTTGAATTATTATAAACAGGCTTATAAGACCTGATACAGTACCTATAGGGCATGTCAAATTGACAATTGTGTTTGTACTTTTTTCCTGGTACCTTCGACCTTCGATCTGTGTTTGTCCCTGATGTATATGTTACGGCCAGAACCCGAAGTTTGGACACTTCTAGTTCTGGCCGGCCACTTCGGGTTCTGGCCGGCCAATGCACGAAGTGGCCGCTGCGCTGCGGCCAATGTTAGAAATGGATTGATTCCTCTCAGGTTAATGTATCTTCTGGTCGCAGCGCAGCGGCCAAACGTATCACAACTTAGTGAATTTATTGCAATTCAGCCCGGGGCAATGTAACAATTCAAGCCGCCGGCTTTTTCTCTGCGCCTCTCTCTCTCTCTCTTCTTATGGGCAGCCGGCGGGGACATGCGTGTCCCCGAGAGTCGTTCGTGGCGCCAGGGCAGCAGAGCGGGGAGGCTGCAGACATTGCTTCTGCCAGCACCCGCTCTGCAAGAACGGCAGGATTCCCCTGCCGCGACGAACGACTCCGGGGGGACATGCGTGTCCCCGCCGGCTGCCCATAGAAGAGCGAGAGAGGCGGGGGGGGGGGGGAGGAGAGAGAGGCGCAGAGAAAAAGCCGGCGGCTTGAATTGTTACATTGCCGCCGGCTGAATTGCAATAAATTCACTAAGTTGTGATACGTTTGCCCGCTGCGCTGCGGCCAGAAGATACATTAACCTGAGAGGAATCAATCCATTTCTAACATTGCCCGCAGCGCAGCGGCCACTTTGCGCATTGGCCGGCCGGAACCCGAAGTGGCCGGCCAGAACTAGAAGTGGCCAAACTTCGGGTTCTGGCCGTAACATATACATGTGCAAGATGTTTTAAAGCACTTTAGGCCTGCAATTTAGCATTCAATGTGATTTCTGCCCTTAAAACGCTGCTTTGCGTTAAATTCAGATTTTTTCCCGGGACTTTTGGCATCTATCCTACTCATCCATGCAAAAACTCAGATGTTAGACCCCTTGAAACATCTTTTCCATCACTTTTCTGGCCAGTATAAGTGTTTCTAGTTTTCAAAGTTCGCCTCCCCATTGAAGTCTATTGCGGTTTGCGAAAGTTCGCGCAAACCGAACTTTTGCGGATGTTCGCGAACCGAAAATCGGAGGTTCGGGCCATCTCTACTCCCAGCCTCAGCTTATTACACCCACTCTGTCCATCTCAGATGGAGCAGAACTGGCTCTGCAGACTCCTCCAGCATCACTACAGTACAGAGCACATGGGGAGGGGTAGAGAGTTGGGGGCTGGGTACTGTACACAATAGCCTGCTGCACACTGACTAGGTACTGTTTGCAAAACCTTGTCTACAAAATTTTGTATGATCTGTTATCAGTGGCTGAGCAGATGCAGTCATTAGCACAATTGTGCAGAGAATAGCAAGCTCTACAGTACACAGCACATGGGGAGGGGCAGAACGGCTGAGGTAGAACCTGTACACAAGAGCCTACTGAATAGGGACTGTATACAAATCTTTGTCTGAAAAACTTTGTATGATTCCCTAGCAGTGGCTGAGCAGATGCAGTCATTTGAACAATTGCACAGGGAGCAGAAAGGTTTTTCTCGCTGTGCCCTTAGTTGTCAATCTCTCGGGACAGAAAAAATAAACTTCTCCCCAATGGGGCCCCCTGCAGCTGCATCCTTTGCAGGGTCTATTTTTACACCCCTGGCTAACGGACAAGCCTTCCCTATCTGCAAGCTGCTACAAGACGAGGAAGCATAGGAGCTGTAGCTGGGTCCCTACTATAAGAGTTCCTGGATTGCTGCTGTTCCCGCTGAATCATAGCTCAGTGCTGCAGAAAGGACCCTGCTGAGATAACCAGCCAAAAGGTGCTCACTAATGATACAAACATGTTTGTCCAATCTTACTAGTTCTATGTAATATGAGGGATCTACCTAAAGTGTTCATTCAAAGTGTATTCACTCAGTTTACCCTTTTGCTACATATAGTTGGTAAGATAGGACAAAATATTACTGGAGGAGCATCCAGCATATCCTGCACATCTCACCCATCATCTGTGACAGTAAGAATACTGGGGTTGTTGGTTCCCATCCTTATGTCTTTGCATTTCTGAAAGTCAAGCATCACTGCTTTTTTTTTTATTTTTTGTTTATTTTTGCTGTATTGCCTGAGCTTGTGATTTGAGCTTTGTTGCTCTGTTTCTTGGCCTATTACTTACTAATCAAACTTTGTGCCTTGTTACTTCAATAACAAATTATGAATATATATTCTTTGTTTTTGTAGTGCTGCTTGTCTACAGTTGTGTTCAAAATTATTCAACCCCCACTGAAATTGAGTGTTTTGGCCAGTTTGACATTGATTTTGATCATTTCAGTCATCTTGTTTACAATTAAATCAAAGAGGAACTTGTAAGTCAGCCAAATATAACATAACATTTAAAATGAAATAACCACAAATGTCTTTTCTGTGCTCACATCATTACCAGTTTTATTCAACCCCCAAGTGACATTCATTCTTAGTACTTAGTACAACATCCTTTTCCAGTTATAACAGCTTTTAAACGTGAAGCATAGCTTGACACAAGTGTCTTGCAGCGATCTACGGGTATCTTAGCCCATTCTTCATGGGCAAAAGCCTCCAGTTCAGTCACACTCTTAGGCTTGCGCACTGCAGCTGCGTTCTTTAAGTCCCTCCAGAGGTTCTCAATCGGATTTAAGTCTGGTGACTGCGATGGCCACTCCAAAATTTTCCAGCCTTTAATCTGCAACCATGCTCTAGTGGACTTGGAGGTATGCTTGGGATCATTGTCCTGTTGAAAGGTCCAACGTCTCCCAAGCCTCAGGTTTGTGACGGACTGCATCACATTTTCATCCAATATCTCCTAGTACTGAAGAGAATTCATGGTACCTTGCACACGCTGAAGCTTCCCTGTACCTGCACAAGCAAAACAGCCCCAAAGCATGATTGACCCCCGCCATGCTTCACAGTGGGCAAGGTGTTCTTTTCTTCATAGGCCTTGTTCTTCCTCCTCCAAAACATAGCGTTGATCCATGGGCCCAAACAGTTCTAATTTTGTTTAATCAGTCCACAGAACACTATCCCAAAACTTTTGTGGTTTGTCCACATGACTTTTGGCATACTGCAGTCGACTCTTCTTATTCTTTGGAGACAGCAAGGGGGTGCGCCTGGGAGTTCTGGCATGGAGGCCTTCATTACGCAGTGTGCGCCTTATTGTCTGAGGTGAAATTTCAGTACCCGCATCTGACAAATCTTTTTTCAGTTCCTCAGCAGTCACACAGGGACTTTTCTCCACCTTGCGCTTCAGGTAGCGCACAGCAGTCGAAGTCAGCATCTTCTTTCTGCCACGACCAGGTAGCATTTCAACAGTGTCCTTTGCCTTGAATTTGCGAATGAAGCTTCCTATGGTGTCTCTTGGCATGCTTAACATCTTTGCAATCTTCTTATAGCCATTTCCCTTCCTGTGAAGAGAAATCACAGGAGAGAAATACTCTTGTCTTCCTGGACTATTCTCTTGACTTCACCATGTTTGTAAACACACCAGTAAATGTCTAGAAGGAGCTGAGTATCACAGTCATTTTAAATCTGCCTAATTGGTGCTTATTATGCTTGATTGCTGCTTGTTAACATCCACATGTGTTTTCAATACCTGATCAAAACACTTCCTCTGTTCTTAAGAGTAATAGTCTTTAACCCATTCAGGTTCCGTGGTTTTCACGTGAGAAATGTTCACCTCCCATTCATTAGCCTATAACTTTATCACTACTTATCACAATGAACTGATCTATATCTTGTTTTTTCCGCCACCAATTAGGCTTTCTTTGGGGGGTACATTTTGCTAAGAGCCACTTTACTGTAAATGCATTTTAACAGGAAGAATAAGAAAAAAATGGAAAAATTCATTATTTCTCAGTTTTCAGCCATTTTAGTTTTAAAATAATACATGCCTCCATAATTAAAACTCACGTATTGTATTTGCCCATATGTCCCGGTTATTACACCGTTAAAATTATGTCCCTATCACAATGTATGGCGACAATATTTTATTTGGAAATAAAGGTGCATTTTTTTCCATTTTGCATCTATCACTATTAACAAGTTTAAAATAAAAAAAATATAGAAATATTTCATCTTTACATTGATATTTAAAAAGTTTAGACCCTTAGGTAAATATTTACATGGTTTTTTTTTTATTGTAATGTTTTGTTTTTTTATAGTAAACATTTTATTTGGGTAGTTTTGGGAGGGTGGGAGGTAAACAATAGATTTATAATGTAAATGTGTGTTCATTTTAATTTATTTGTATTTTCAGTTGTAGTATTACTTTTTGGCCACAAGATGGCGGCCATGAGTTTGTTTACATGACGTCACTCTAAGCGTAACACACGCTTAGAGTGGCGCATCGGGGAGGGAACGGCCAGAAAAGGCGCAGCTTCAGAGAGAAGCTGTCGCTTTTTCAGCGGGGGAGAGGAATCAGTGATCGGGCTCCATAGCCCGATACATTGATTCCCTGGCTACCGAATCCGCGGCCGGGAGTGCGCGTGCACGCGCGCGATCGGCCGCAGGAGCGCGCGGTAGCGCGCATGGTTCCTGGACGTAGTTTCTACGTCCAGGAACCAAAATAGGTTAAGGGGTTGAATAATTGTGTCAATGAAGAGATCACAAAAAAAAACATTTAATACTGTAATTACAAAAACTAGCATAAGGTATGAGGAAAAGAGAAAACTTTCTTTTAAAAATCCTACTTGTTTGGCTGTTGTATTGATTATCTGACTCAAACACATTCTAAATTATTGACCAAAATTCAGTATGCAGATCAGGTCATATTACTCTACTTGAACTCTTCTGACTAAATGCTTGTTCCAGAGAGACTCAGGTACTGCTGCACCCAAAAAATCAGCATAACAGTCAGGCAACTAGCATTTTTTAAAATGGGTAGAAAGGAGGCAGGATCAATATTTCACTATGTTCAGGTTCTCTTTAACCACTTGCCGACCGCACATTCATACCGTGCGGCGGCAAAGTGGTAGCTGGAGGACCAGCGATGCAGATCTGCATCGCCAGGTGCCTCCCTAATTAATCAGGAAAGGCCGCTCGCGCGAACGGCCGTTTCCTGTTAGATCACGGAGCGGGTCTTCGTGAATAGCCTGCAAGCCGCTAATCGCGGCTCGCAGACTAAATGTAAACGCAGGAGACATTTGTCTCCTTTGTTTACATTGTACGGCACTGCTGCGCAGCAGCGCCGTAAGGCAGATCGGCGTTTCCCGGCCAATCAGCGGCCGGGGATCGCCGCCATGTGACAGCGGACGTCCTGTCACAGGCTGCACAGGACGGATAGCGTCCTGTGCAGCCCCGATTACCGGGGGGACAGGTAGGAGAGGGAGGGGGGGAATGTCGCCGCGGAGGGGGGCTTTGAGGTGCCCCCCCCCGCAACATGCCACCAGCAGGAGCGATCAGACCCCCCCTGCACATCATCCCCATAGGGGGGAAAAAAGGGGGGCGATCTGATCGCTCTGCATGCCAGCTGATCTGTGCTGGGGGTGGCAGAGCCCACCCAGCACAGATCACAAAAATCAGCGCTGGTCCTTAAGGGGGGGGTAAAGAATGGGTCCTCAAGTGGTTAAAGCTAATAGCAGCCAATCAGTTTTCTAAGTGCCGACTATGAATGGTGGTTATTGTTCATGCTTGCCAACTGGCTGTCTGGCTGAATATTAGGAAGGTAATGGAAGCCATGGGCATTGTGCCCCACTTAAAATAAGTACGGTATATAGGAACTGCTGCTAAGGGTTTCAAGGACTATTGCAACAGTGGATAAAAAAGGAGATTAAAAATGGAAAAACAGCACTATGTACACATTATTTGTATTATTCTGTGTATTCAGTAGTTTGTACCTGGAGAGGAAGTTTTGCTATAAGTAGAAGAAGTCTCAAAAATAAAATAAGCAAAAAGCTTTAGCCTTAAAAAGAAATCAAAGCAAAAAAAACAAACTATAAATCTCCAATAGAAGATTACTGGCTGAAAGATTTCTGACTTACTATGATCAAAAGACATTGGCGCAACATTATAGCAAAACTGTTTAAAAGTAAGACGTATGTCCAGATATGAGGAATAAGCGGCTGTTTTTCCTTGTTTTCTTTCTTGCGGTTTGTAAGCTCTTTATTTCCTATTTGAAATTTCCAACTGGTATATAAAAGAAGGTCTGGGCACTGGACTTTCTGTTCTTTATATGAGAATGACTACTGCTGACTCCCCTTATATATTTTACATGATGAGAAGGTGTTAGGCAAAGTGCTGGTTGGTTTCCATTGTATTTGCTAAGCTGAGTATTCTGCACCACAAACTGGTTATCTGTGAGGAAACGCGGAAAAGCCGCCGCGTGTGCCAAAAGCTAGGCGGCTGACTCCGCGTCCTACGCGGCGGTTTGCACGCGTCTGGTTGTGTGGTGGAAGAAAAGCCGCCGCATGTCCTGACAGCAAAGCGGCTGTTTGCATGCAGCAGCATGTGCTTGGTGTGGCTGGGTCTGTTAGTGCACCTAGGCAGATGGAGAGCTATGCTCGCGCGGGCCTGAATTCAGGACCTTTATACCTGCAGAGGAAGTGTCAGCTGATCAGGAAGGTCAGCTGATTCCTGCAGGACTCATGATTGGCTGAATGGTTCGGGCGGGGCAGCAGAGTCCAGCAACTATATATTCTGCTGCTTATTCAGTTGCTGGTTGTCTGGCGTTGCGATCACATACGTGGGAGCACCCAGATCCGTAGTCAGATCCGCAAGTGTGCCGGGACCAGCTGGAGCTGTAATCCTACACTTAGCTAGTTTCTGTTGATAGCTCAAAGTACTAGTTTGATTGTGATTATCTGTTATGACCTTTTGCCTGCCTGACTATCCTCCTGAACTCTGATCTTGTACCTCGATATTTCTGATACTCTGTTGCCGAACCCCGGCTCGTCCTTAGACTCTGCTTCTGCCTACTGATCTTGTACCTCGATATTTCTGATACCCTGTTGCCGAACCCTGCCTGTACCTGACTCCGCTTTTGCCTCTTGATATTGTACTTTATCTGTCCGTGTGTGTACGACCTGGCTTGTCCGACCTCGAGAACCGACCTCACTGTTGGAGGCGGTTCCCCGTTCTATCAGTGACACTTTCTCCAGAGTGTTACTTTTAGACAATCCTTCCTACTCGCAGCCTGACTCCTCCCGTCTTGGAGAGTCCAGGTCTTCGGAAGGAATCCGTGCAGTATACCTTACTGCGCTGAGGCTTAGTCCTCAAAGTGTTACTGTTACACCAAACACTACATTCTACTTAGGTGAACAGAGGTTAGCTGGTATATCGGATTATCGGTGATACTGCAGATCACTTATAATCTGGTATACATCTGTATTCCCAGTGATACTGCAGATCACCGGTAATCAGATCCTCTCTGTGCTTCACCGATCGTTACATTATCACCTTAGAGCTTGACTGTTTTTTTTTTTAAATATATTAAACATTTATTGTGCGTGGGGTCCATTGCCATCCTCTCCGTTTTCTTGAAAATCCTCCCAGTAATCCAGCCAGTCAGGCGCTTCTGCACAAGCGTGGCATGGCGCAGGCACAGAATGCTCCCGGCAGCGGAGGCACGGTGGGGGTTGCATGCACGGCCAGGCCGCACATGTGCAGAAGAGTGTGGGCAGCCGGATTACTGGGAGGTTTTTCAAGAGAGTTGAGAGGCCGGAGAGGGTGGCGAGGGACCCCACGCACCTCATGGGGCTGGAGGAAGCCCCAGGTGAGTATAAATACAGCTATAATGGCCACCTCAGGTTCCGAATTACCAGCCTGGTGAGGTGACAAAACAAACAAACAAAAAAAACCATTCTGAGTAAATGGTATACCCTGCTGCAGTGCATCTTTTCTGACCTCACTCTCTGTGGCTTCTGGCATATCCTCTGGCATCTCCACTGTGCAGGCAGCCAGGAAGAATCTTAGCACACACAAGCTAGTCACTCACAGCCACACACCAGGCAGCACAAGTTGCCTGTGAGTGACACCACAGCCAGCCAGGCCCAGCACCTATCAGAAGGCGGGATGGCACCTATATGGGGGGCGGGGCGGAGTCATGCAAAGATTCTCTGAGCAACTCGAGCTTAGCATGACCGTGGCAGAAGCGGCGCACAAAGCTCGGTGCGTGCATGCACGTCACCTACAGCCTGGAGGGGGAGGAGCTTGCGGCTGCAGCGGTGGTGCACGTTACAGTTGAAATGAACTCCACGGCACTGCACTAAATGAATGCTTGTGTTCGCCCAGCCCTGTGTCGTGATTGTCCATGAGACATCATGATTATCACCCCTGCTGCTGCAAAGTTATCACTAGAGGTGTACCGAACGGTTCGCCGGCGAACGGTTCCAGGCGAACATTGGGGGTTCGCGTTCGCCTGCGCCAGGCGAACTTTTCCGGAAGTTCGATTCGCCCCATAATGCACTATGAGGGTCAACTTTGACCCTCTGCATCACAGTCAGCAGGCACATTGTAGCCATTCAGGCTACAGTAAGCCCTGGAGCCCCACCCCCCTTATATAAGGCAGCCTCCGGCGGCCATTACAGTCACTCGTGTGCCTGCTAGAGAGAGGAAAGGGACAGCTGCTGCAGACTTTTTCTCTTAGGGACAGATTAGTTAGGTTCTAGGCTGCTTTGCTTGTTCCTGACTGATTAATATTGCTTTTAAAGCACCCAGCAACAGCTCTTTTCAGAGCTCAACCTGTACATTTTTTTTTCTGACACTTTTGTTGCATGCACAGCCTTGCTAATTGATAGTGTGTGTGCCACTGCCAGCAGCCCAGCACATTCAGTGACTGACTGCCTGTGTGTGTGACAGGGAGCTGCACATTGTACTACCCAGTACTGCATATACCCCAGTACCTGTTGTGTTTACTTAACCCACCTCATCACTGCATATACCTAGCTTTGTGTTGAGTGAACCCAGCTCGCTGCATCTAACTACCCAGTACCTGTTGTGTTTACTTAACCCACCTCATCACTGCATATACCTAGCGTTGTGTTGAGTGAACCCAGCTCACTGCATCTAAGTCTAACTACCTGTTGTGTTGAGTGAGAACCCACCTCACTGCATCTTAAGTACCTTTACTGTATACTGTTCAGTGAACCCAGCTCACTGCATCTAACTACCCAGTACCTGTTGTGTTTACTTAACCCACATCATCACTGCATATACCTAGCGTGGTGTTGAGTGAACCCAGCTCACTGCATCTAACTACCTGTTGTGTTGAGTGTGAACCCACCTGGCCACCTCACTGCATCTAACTACCTGTTGTGTTGAGTGAGAACCCACCTCACTGCATCTTAAGTACCTTTACTGTTGAGTGAACCCAGCTCACTGCATCTAACTACCTGTTGTGTTGAGTGAGAACCCACCTCACTGCATATAGCTAGCATACCCCCGAGATGGACAAAATGGACAAACCAGGTAGAGGAAGAGGTAGAGGCAGACCCAGAGGAAGGCCACCAGGCACCGGCAGGTCTGTGGCTGTGCGAGGTGGTGTTGCTGTGATTTCATGCGGACCTGCCCCAAAATACAGTGCTCAGAAGAAGGCACGTGCCATCACTTCCCAAAATCGTGAGGAGGTGATTGAGTATTTAACACAGAACACCTCATCTCCCGCAGCCACCAGCGCTACAACAAGCACCACATCCGCTGCATTTGACACTTCGCAGGAGTTATTTGGTGGTGGTGGTGAAATCACTGATTCCCAGCCACTACTGCAACAACAACAAGAAGGCGCAGGTACACCACCTCATACGTCTGAGTTAGGTGGCGATAGTATGGACGTAACGTGTGTGGATGGGGATGATGGTGGACCACCTGAAGTTGGTGCACTTAAGGAAGGTGTCTGAGGAAAGCGCAGCTGGCCAGGAGGATTATGATGACGATTATACGGATAGCACATATGTTCCCGGTAGAGGAGATGACCAGGGGGACAGTTCAGAGGAGGAGTCAGAGAGGAGTAGGAGGAGACGACTCCATGATAGAAGCAGAGGGAGCTCGTCCTCAGAAACAGCTGGGGGCAGTGTCCGGTGCCATGTATCACCAGCTATGGCCAGGGAGCACACATGCCCTTCAACGTCAGCTGCTGCTGATGCCACCGTAGCGCCATCACCCCAGGGGGCCTCAGCGGTTTGGAAATTTTTTCACGTGTGTGTCTCAGATCGGAGCAAAGCCATCTGTTGTCTCTGCCAGCAAAAATTGAGCCGTGGAAAGGCCAACTGTCACGTAGGGACAAGTGCTTTACGAAGGCACCTGGAGAGAAGGCACAAACAGCTATGGCAAGAACACCTGAGGAAAAGAAGCACCCCACAAAAGACAAGCAGCGGAGAACAACCGTGGCAGCCGTCACAGGGGGCTTCTGCTGCTCCACGTTCCCATGGTATTGTTCGTGGCTGGGGGGGAGGAAGAATGGATACACTTTTAAACAATTTAAAAATACAACCATCTAAACTTTCAAACAATTTAAAAATACAACCATCTAAACTTTCAAACAATTTAAAAATACAACCATCTATCATTTTCAAAATTTTTTAAAAAAGGGCAAAAAAACTTGCCCTCCGTAAAACATTCTTGGCAAATGCTTTCGACTTGGTTTGTCTTCCGCTGGCTCAAGGGTCCATCTGACCACAGATGCCTGGTCTGCAAAGCACGGTCAGGGCAGCTACAGCATGGGTCTCAGCAGGCTCCCACTTCGGGCCGCAATCCAACCTTCATTCCCCGCGGTGACAATGGCAGACTTGCCCTCCATAACGGATTCCCGTTAAAGGATTTAAAGTTAATTCATTTCAAATACACAGCAGGGCCTCGAAAGTCCGCCTCCTGTATTGTTATTTTTGATCACTACCTCGGGGCGGGCGTGCATGCCTACCTGCTGCCCTCCTTGGATGTGTAGTGGTAGCCGTTTCTCAGGCTGCACACCGGATTCCATCTCTCATTTCCCGGCCATTACCCGGGGTCACAAATGACAGACTTGCCCGCCTCCATATGATTCTCGTGAAAGGAATGTGGTGTCATCTTTGCCCGCCATAACTGGTTCTCGTTAAAGGATTTAAAGTACATTCATTTCAAATACACAGCAGGGCCTCGAAAGTCCTCCTCCTGTATTGTTATTTTTGGTCACTACCTCGGGGCGGGCGGGCGTGCATGCCTGCCCGCTGCCCTCCTTGGATGTGTAGTGGTAGCCGTTGCTCAGGCTCCACACCGGATTCAAACCTCTCATTCCCCGGCCATTACCCGAGGTCACAATGGCAGACTTGCCCGCCTCCACAGGATTCTCATTGTAGCGGTACTGAACAAGTACACAGCAAGTAGAAAATGTAAATTAAAAACAAAACGTAAGCTTTTTAACAATGCCATGGAAAGTTGAGAAGGAAGTCACACATTACCTGACATCACTGAGTGAGGAAGAGCAATCACGCCATGTTGCGCAGTAGTCCAGCATGGCCGTCACTACACAAACAGCTGTTTGCGGTGCGTTACACAGTGAGTTTGGTGTGTCAGTGTGAAGCAGTACTCTAAATACACTCCCTGTTTGATGTATACACATGCAAGATGTTGTAAAGCACTTTATGCCTCCAATTTAGCATTCAATGTGATTTCTGCCCTTAAAACGCTGCTTTGCGTCACATCCAGATTTTTCACCGGGACTTTTGTCATGTATCCCACTCCGGCATGCCCCCCTTCAGGTGTTAGACCCCTTGAAACATCTTTTCCATCACTTTTGTGGCCAACATAATTTTTTCTATTTTTCAAAGTTCGCCTCCCCATTGAAGTCTATTGCGGTTCGCGAATTTTTCCGCGAACCGAACCTTCTGCGGAAGTTCGCGAACCCGGTTCGCGAACCGAAAATCGGAGGTTCGCGACATCTCTAGTTATCACCCTGCCTGGTGCGGGTCGCACTCCCCGCACGCCCCTTACAACACTTGTGTTGCCGCTGAGCCTGTGTAAACTGTAAGTGTCTCTCTCATTCATGAATAAACAACTTTGCTTAGCAGGGCCCGTCTCTTTCCTTACCTTAAGTACACACTTTGCAACTATTGGCTTGAGCATGCCAAGCATCACCTTTTTGCAAGTTTCATCTGGCAAGTCCTGGATTTTGCTTCTACCTAGCAAAAGTTGAAACTATTGGAACTTGTGTAATTCACATTATATTCTAGTAAGTATTACCTTATAATATGCAATGATGGTATTATATTTTTTGTTCATTTATATAATTTCAAGCTGATTAATTTGTTGACTTCCTGAAATTAATGTAAAGTTACTGTTTGAATTACCAAATCAGAAAGTTACTTTATTCTAGTGAAGTGCAAGGGCTAGTTTACAGTGAATGTGTTGCTTTAATGCATAGCTGACCTAAAAAAAAATAGATACTTACCTCAGAAGAGGAAAACCTCTGGATAGTCCAAAGGCTTTCCTGAATGCCTTGCAAACCTCCACGGACATTTCTAAGTTCCTGGGAGATCCGGGGCACCCCTGGGCACCAAGAGGGAATGAGTGTGGGGCGCGCTTAGCGTGCCGCGGTGAAAAATGGGTGTGGCCATGACACATAAAGTGGGCGTGGTCATAGGTGGGGCCAAATGTACATGAACATAGCAGTGGCGTAACTTAAATATATTCAATAGGCAGTATTTCACATAAAAAAGCCCCTCACCTGGCTTCTGTCTTGTCTTCGGCTGGCTGGCCTGTGCGCTGTACTCGGCTGGCGGTTATGCTGGGCTGCCTGGCTGGTGGTTATGCTATGCTGTGCTGTGCTGGCCTGACTGGTGGTGATGTTGAGCCGGCCTGGCTTTGCTAGGTGACTTTGCTGGGCTGGGCAATTTTCTGCAGTGGTGCTCAGCAGAGCTCGAATATTCGAGTAGCTCGAATATTCGAGCTCTTTTTCAGCTATTCGAGCTCGGTATTCGAGCTCCGAATAGCTGGAGCTATTCGAATGGGCTATCCGAGTACACTCGAATAGCCCATTCACTATTCGAGCTATTCGAGCAACTCGGCGCTATTCGAGCTCGGTACCGAGCTCGAATAGCGTCATAGCCCAGATTGATGTCCTTAGAGCCAATCAGAGGGCTCCCAGGCCCTCTGACGGCAGCCAATCACAGAGGGGGACCCTGGCCAGCCCCTACCCTATAAATAGCGGCCGCCATGTTACGTTTCTCCATGCTTGCCTGAGACTTGTACAGAGAGAGAGTTGCTCCTTTGTGCTTTGGCTTAGCAAGTGCTCTATTGTGATCATTTACCTAGCGTTTTTGCTCACCTACACCTGCCATATACACCTATATTGTTGTTAGTTAGATAGACATTGTATTTTAGTTAGTAGCTTGTGTGTTACATTAGAGACAGGCAGCTGCTGCAAGCTTACAGGTTTAGGCCTCAGGGGGGCCTTGCCTCTGTGGGCAGCTGTCCTCTGTTTATTTCTCTCATCTATACCAGTATTTCTGCTGTCCTTTACTAATAGTATTGTAGTTATACTGTACTAGGAGTAGGACACTCACTGACTGTCACTGTTTATAGGCTACTAGCTAGCTCCTGCGTGTGTGCACTCACTCACTGTCTGTGTGTACACACACTCTATTTCCTTCTGATTACTGATAGATTATTGTTAGTTAGTTGTACTTACTGTTACTACTTACTCTTACTGTACTAGGAGTCTAGGACACTCAGTCAGACAGTCACTGTGTTCATAGGCTACTAGCTCCTGCGTGCGGTCACTCACTGTCTGAGTGTACACACACCACCCACACTCCATTTCCTTCTGATCGCTGATTGATTATTGTAATTAGTTAGTTCTACTTACTGTTACTACTTACTCTTACTGTACTAGGAGTCTAGGACACTCAGTCACTGTGTTCATAGGCTACTAGCTCCTGCGTGCGGTCACTCACTGTCTGAGTGTACACACACCACCCACACTCCATTTCCTTCTGATCGCTGATTGATTATTGTAATTAGTTAGTTGTACTTACTGTTACTACTTACTCTTACTGTACTAGGAGTCTAGGACACTCAGTCACTGTGTTCATAGGCTACTAGCTCCTGCGTGCGGTCACTCACTGTCTGAGTGTACACACACCACCCACACTCCATTTCCTTCTGATCGCTGATTGATTATTGTAATTAGTTAGTTCTACTTACTGTTACTACTTACTCTTACTGTACTAGGAGTCTAGGACACTCAGTCACTGTGTTCATAGGCTACTAGCTCCTGCGTGCGGTCACTCACTGTCTGAGTGTACACACACCACCCACACTCCATTTCCTTCTGATCGCTGATTGATTATTGTAATTAGTTAGTTCTACTTACTGTTACTACTTACTCTTACTGTACTAGGAGTCTAGGACACTCAGTCACTGTGTTCATAGGCTACTAGCTCCTGCGTGCGGTCACTCACTGTCTGAGTGTACACACACCACCCACACTCCATTTCCTTCTGATCGCTGATTGATTATTGTAATTAGTTAGTTGTACTTACTGTTACTACTTACTCTTACTGTACTAGGAGTCTAGGACACTCAGTCACTGTGTTCATAGGCTACTAGCTCCTGCGTGCGGTCACTCACTGTCTGAGTGTACACACACCACCCACACTCCATTTCCTTCTGATCGCTGATTGATTATTGTAATTAGTTAGTTGTACTTACTGTTACTACTTACTCTTACTGTACTAGGAGTCTAGGACACTCAGTCACTGTGTTCATAGGCTACTAGCTCCTGCGTGCGGTCACTCACTGTCTGAGTGTACACACACCACCCACACTCCATTTCCTTCTGATCGCTGATTGATTATTGTAATTAGTTAGTTCTACTTACTGTTACTACTTACTCTTACTGTACTAGGAGTCTAGGACACTCAGTCACTGTGTTCATAGGCTACTAGCTCCTGCGTGCGGTCACTCACTGTCTGAGTGTACACACACCACCCACACTCCATTTCCTTCTGATCGCTGATTGATTATTGTAATTAGTTAGTTCTACTTACTGTTACTACTTACTCTTACTGTACTAGGAGTCTAGGACACTCAGTCACTGTGTTCATAGGCTACTAGCTCCTGCGTGCGGTCACTCACTGTCTGAGTGTACACACACCACCCACACTCCATTTCCTTGTGATCGCTGATTGATTATTGTAATTAGTTAGTTCTACTTACTGTTACTACTTACTCTTACTGTACTAGGAGTCTAGGACACTCAGTCACTGTGTTCATAGGCTACTAGCTCCTGCGTGCGTGCACTCACTGTCTGAGTGTACACACACTAAATTTACTTGTGATTACTACTGATTATTGTAACTGCTAGTTGTACTTCCTGACTGTTACTACTTACTTACTGTACTAGGGGACACTCACTCAGTCACCTCACCAACCAACCCACTCCATTAAAGTACCCCACTTTTCACCCGCCCTTTTACAAAACTTTTGTCTATACGCCCAAAACATTTAAGATGTCTGGAAGTGGCAGCCAGCGCGGTTTGGGCAAGGGGAAGGGCAGCAAGGGAATCAGGAGGAGAGGGAGCAGCATTGTGGCAAGCCGCGGCCGCGGGCGCGCCACCATGCACAGTTCCGCAGCAGCAGCAGCAGCGTCAGTGGCTAACATTCCTCCCATAGCCACTGGCCGTGGACGCCTTGGGCGCCGCCCAGCAGGAGCATCTGCAACTCACGCTGCAGAGACACAGCAGCAGCAGCGTGTAGCACCTGCTCCGATTTTCCTCCAGCCGGGTCGGAAACGTCCCATTGAGGAAAAGGATGCAGACACTGTGGTGCAACTCATGACGGAGGATGAGCAGCCCGCCATCAGCTCTGCATCCGAGGCCTCCACCCTCACCACCACCACCACCACCACCCCTGTTCGCAGCAGCCGCCCAGCAGGGTCTGGGGAGGAGGCCAGTTCACCGTCAGTCGCCGACCTCTCATTCAGCACTCTTTTGACCCCAGGCATGATGAGTCAATTGTCTGCTGTTGTTGGCGATTTTGAGGAGGAGATGCTGATGGGCACTTTGGGGGATGAGGGATTGGACAGCAAGACTGTGGCGACAGTCAAGCAGCCCATCCATGCATCAGGAGAGGAGTTTGGGGGGTCATCATCCCAGCAGGACATGTTTGAGGAGGGGGAGGATGATGTTGATGACCCGGTGACAGACAGAGACTGGGTGCCACCACCTCCAGGGGATGTCGTCCTCAGCAGCTCGGAGGAGGAGGAGGATGCGCTTGTGGGCCTTGCAAGGAGGCGCATCATTGCAAGCATTGGCAGCGACCCACAGCCTGCTGGTGTCTCAGGCTCAGCAGCAGCAGCAGCAGCATCAGCCAGTACCACCACCAGCCGCACCCAAGCCCCCCCCCCAACCACCACAGGGAGACAGGCAGCAGCGCTTCCATGCCGTAGGGGGATGTTTCTGTCACCAATCTGGCGCTTTTTCACCATGCCCACTGTGTACAGCAAGTACGCCACTTGCAACCACTGTCAGCGGAAGTTGAGCAGAGGTGCAGACCCCTTAAAGTTCAGCACCAGCTCGCTGATCAACCACCTTGCGGCTAAACATTTCCACCAGCATGAGGAGTTCCAGAGGCTGAAGGCATCTGGTGCTGGCAGTGGCACCACACCCATCACTGCACAGCCTTCAGCAGCAGCAACAGCAGCCACCCGCCCTCCTGCTCCTCCAGCAGCACCAGCAGGAGTGCGGAAACGCACTGCTCCTCCCCCCTCTGCAACTCCTGCCGCCGACACTGAGGCCTGTTCTGGCAGCCAGTCCTCAGTGGCCTCCTCCGCTGTGTCTGGTGATTCCCGTGTCAGCAAAAGGCCACGCCAGAGCCTTTTGAGCGAGTCCTTCCAGGGGGTGGTTAGGGCTCTGCCTCCCAGCAGCCGTCGCGTGCGGCAGCTGAACGGCTTGCTGGCACGGGCCATGTGCTCCCAACTCCTGCCGTACACGCTCGTGCAGGAGGGGAGCGACATGCGGGCGCTGCTTGCTTGTGCAGCCCCAGACTGGCAGCTCCCCAGCAGACACTTTTTCTCCCGCAAGGCCATTCCAGCACTGCACCGCTTTGTGATGGCCAATGTGGAGCGAGGGCTGGAGCACGCGGTTGGTGAAAGGGTCCACGTCACCATGGACTCCTGGAGCAGCCGCTTCGGGACAGGCCGCTACCTGTCCTTCACTGTCCACTGGGTCAGCTTGGTGGAAGGGGGTGAGGATGGGAGAGCAGCAGCGGGCACAGCAGCAGCAGCAGCAGCAACACAGTGGGTGGTGCCACCCCGCAGGGTCAGGGGAACTGCAGCGGGTTCCTCCGATCCTCTGCCATCCTCCGCCACACCTGGCCAAACCCCCCGCCTCAGCAGCAGCGTGAAGGCCCGCCACTGCCAAGCGCTGCTGCACTTGGTCAGCCTTGGCAAGACCAAGCTGACGGCAGCCCACGTGTTGGCCAAACTCCAGGAGCAGGAGAGGATTTGGCTGACCCCCAGAGGCCTCAGAGTCGGAGAGGTGGTGTCCGACAATGGGGCCAATCTGGTTGCTGCCATAGACAGGGGAAACCTGACCCACATCCCCTGTCTTGCCCACGTGCTGAACCTGGTGGTGCAGAAGTTCCTGCGCACCTACCAGGGGATGGGCGAACTGCTGGAAACGGCAAGGAATGTTGTGCGTCACTTCCGGCGCTCGGCTGCAGCCTGTGCGAGCCTGGAAGACGTGCAAAAGGAGCTGGATCTGCCACGCCATCGGCTGATCATTGACGTTCCGACTCGCTGGAACTCCACCCTGGCGATGTTGGAGCGTATGGTTGAACAGAGGCACGCTGTCAACCAGTACCTTGCCCTGGCCACTGTTTCCGCAGCTCGGAGAAGGGACAAGACCAGCAACATCCCGTCCATCGTCCCCGATGATGACTGGAGGCACATGCAGCAGGTGTGCTTTGTGCTGGCTCCCTTCCTGCAGGCCACAAACATGGTGAGCAGGGACCATGCTATGGTCTGCGAGTGGGTGCCCCTGGTTTCTCTGCTGAACAGGGCCCTCGATGGTTTGCTGGAACAGGGAGCGGCAGCCTTGGACCAGCAGGAGCGGCAACCAGCTGCGCAGTCCACCTCTGAGGGGGAGGAGGAGGAGGACTTGGTGGAGGTCCCTGACCTGGCTGCTGATGAGGGGGATCAGCACAGCGCAGCTGAGTTGGTGCGGGGGTGGAGAGAGGATGAGGCGGCAGAGGAGGAGGATGAGGACAGCACTGACGTCGATGTGCCAGCAGACGTGGCCCGCCTCTTCCCAATGGCAGCGCACATGCTGGCGTGCCTGCGCAGGGACCCCAGGGTGATCCAGATGAAGCAGAGGGAGGACATCTGGATCAGCATGATGTTGGACCCACGCCTCAAGGGGAAGTTGAGCCAGTTCCTGCCGCCTGCAGGAGGAGACCCAGCGCAACAAATAAGGAGCTTGCAGCAGGCCCTTGTTGAGCGCTTGGAGGAAGCCTTCCCCCAGCCTTCCACCCCCACTGTCCAGCAGCCAGCACAGAGGCAGCAGCAGGTGCCTGCATCCAGCAGCAGCAAGCGCCCCACAGACCTGCTGTCTCTCAGCCACGAGCTCTACAGGACTGTAGAGGCTCCGGCAGCAGTGACTAGAGAGGAGATGCATGCAGCAGCATCCTCCTCCGGTCACAGCCAGCGCCTGACCCGCATGGTGGCTGACTACATGGGGTCGTACAGCGGGCTTGACAGCGATGCCCCTGTTGATCCCATGGAGTATTGGGTCAAGCGCATGGAGATCTGGAGCGAGCTAGCGCAGTACGCCCTGGAAGTGCTGTCCTGCCCCCCTTCCAGCGTGCTGTCCGAGCGCTGCTTCAGTGCAGCTGGTGGCGTGGTCACCGAGAAACGCTCACGTCTGTCTCACAAGTCTGTGGACAGACTGACGTTTCTCAAGATGAACCAGGCGTGGGTGGAAGGCGAGTTCCTGGCCCCTGTTGTCGGCGAGAGGGGGACATGAACTGGCTGCCGGAACCATCGTTAATGTGCCTTACCACCCTTTACCACCTCCTGGCTCCTGCTCACTAAGCCAGCCTGGTTCACTTTGACTATTACGTCGCCTGCAGCCACACATTTTACACCTACAGTGGGCTGCTGTGTACTGCCCTTCTGCTGTCTGTCTGTGTTTCCCACTGCCAGGGTACACAGAATGACCTTCTTCTGCTGCCACTCTGCCACCAGCTATTACGTCAAACAATAGCTATATTGGTTGCAAAACCGAAACCAAACAAACCATTAAAAAAAAAAAAGGTTTAATTTTTCTGAGGTGCCCGGGTTGAAAACTGTGTTGTTCCAGTTGTGTATTGGACACAATGTGGGCTGCACGACCGCTGTCTGGGACCTCCTGTTGTGTTTATTTACGGCCCTGGTATCACCGCTAGGTACCAGGGCTATTATGTCACGCTGCCTACCTGCTGCCACACTCACACTGCTCCTCCATACCTCCTCCTGCTGCTGCTGCTGCTGTCTGTCTGTGTTTCCCACTGCCAGGGTACACAGATGATTTACCTTCTGCTGCCACTCTGCCACCAGCTATTACGTCAAACAATAGCTGCTCGCCTACTCCTCCATTCCTCCTCCTGCTGCTGCTGTCTGTCTGTGTTTCCCACTGCCAGGGTACACAGAATTACCTTCTTCTGCTGCCACTCTGCCACCAGCTATTACGTCCAAAAATAGCTAAATTGGTTGTAAAACCAAAAACCAAAAAACCATTAAAAAAAAAAAAGGTTTAATTTTTCTGAGGTGCCCGGGTTGAAAACTGTGTTGTCCCAGTTGTGTATTGGACACAATGTGGGCTGCACGACCGCTGTCTGGGACCTCCTGTTGTGTTTATTTACGGCCCTGGTATCACCGCTAGGTACCAGGGCTATTATGTCACGCTGCCTACCTGCTGCCACACTCACACTACTCCTCCATTCCTCCTGCTGCTGCTGTCTGTCTGTGTTTCCCACTGCCAGGGTACACAGAATTACCTTCTGCTGCCACACTGCCACCAGCTATTACGTCAAACAATAGCTGCTCACATAATTACTCTCCTCCATTCCTCCTCCTGCTGCTGCTGCTGTCTGTCTGTGTTTCCCACCGCCAGGGTACACAGATTTACCTTCTGCTGCCACTCTGCCACCAGCTATTACGTCAAAAAATAGCTATATATCTGTGTAATTGGTTGTAAAACCAAAACTACAAAACCATTACAAAAAAAGGTTTAATTTTCTGAGGTGCCCGGGTTGAAAACTGTGTTGTCCCAGTTGTGTATTGGACACAATGTGGGCTGCACGACCGCTGTCTGGGACCTCCTGTTGTGTTTATTTACAGCCATGGTATCACCGCTAGGTACCAGGGCTATTATGTCACGCTGCCTGCCTCATTGACTGCATGCTGCCACACACTCATCCTCCTCCTCCTGCTGCTAAATTTACCTCCTGCTGTCTGTGTGTTTCCACTGCCAGGGAGCACATACAATGGCGCTTCCAACATGCGTGCGCCACCAGCTATTTGTTGTTACGCTCAAAAATAGCTGCATTTCTTTAAAAAAAAAAAAATGAAAAGAGAAATAAGTGACGAAGAAGACGATATAGAAGAAGATGAAGAAGAAGAAGAAGATGAAGAAGATGAAGAAGAAGATGAAGAAGATGAAGAAGAAGATGAAGAAGATGAAGAAGAAGATGAAGAAGAAGATGAAGAAGATGAAGAAGAAGATGAAGAAGAAGAAGAAGAAGAAGAAGAAGAAGAAGAAGAAGAAGAAGAAGATGAAGAAGATGAAGATGAAGAAGATGAAGAAGAAGATGAAGAAGATGAAGATGAAGAAGAAGATGAAGAAGATGAAGATGAAGATGAAGATGAAGAAGATGAAGAAGAAGATGAAGAAGATGAAGAAGAAGATGAAGAAGAAGAAGAAGAAGAAGAAGAAGAAGAAGAAGAAGAAGAAGAAGATGAAGAAGAAGATGAAGAAGATGAAGATGAAGATGAAGATGAAGAAGATGAAGATGAAGAAGATGAAGAAGAAGATGAAGAAGATGAAGAAGAAGATGAAGAAGAAGAAGAAGAAGAAGAAGAAGAAGAAGATGAAGAAGATGAAGATGAAGAAGATGAAGAAGAAGATGAAGAAGATGAATATGAAGAAGATGAAGAAGATGAAGAAGAAGATGAAGAAGATGAAGATGAAGAAGATGAAGAAGATGAAGATGAAGAAGATGAAGAAGAAGATGAAGAAGATGAAGAAGAAGATGAAGAAGAAGAAGAAGAAGAAGAAGATGAAGAAGATGAAGATGAAGAAGATGAAGAAGAAGATGAAGAAGATGAAGATGAAGAAGATGAAGAAGATGAAGAAGAAGATGAAGAAGATGAAGATGAAGAAGATGAAGAAGAAGATGAAGAAGATGAAGAAGAAGATGAAGAAGAAGAAGAAGAAGAAGATGAAGAAGATGAAGATGAAGAAGATGAAGAAGAAGATGAAGAAGATGAAGATGAAGAAGATGAAGAAGATGAAGAAGAAGATGAAGAAGATGAAGATGAAGAAGATGAAGAAGATGAAGATGAAGAAGATGAAGATGAAGAAGATGAAGAAGAAGAAGAAGAAGATGAAGAAGAAGAAGAAGATATAGAAGAAGAAGAAGAAGATATAGAAGATAAAGAAGAAGAAGAAGAAGAAGTATATACAGTACTGAACAAAATTCTGGACACAACTTCTCTTTTCACCTTTTTTTTTTTTTAAAGGAACATCCCCACATAATCACTTGCTGTTGTCACTTGGAAAAAAATATGTTTCTTGCATCATTAACCCTCAAAACAAGTGTTGGGAAGCTATTTAAGGCCAATTCGAATAGTCAGCTCGAATAGTTAGCTCGAATACCGACTCAAATAGTGAGCTCGAAGTCCGAGGTCGAATCGAATAGTAAAAATTATTCGACTCGAATATTCGACTGACCTCGAATAATTTACTATTCGAATTCGACCAAACTCGAATTTTAAAAAGGGGTATTTGAGCATCACTAATTTTCTGTGGGCATTATGGGTTTTTTTCTGGGCTGGGGGCTTTACTAGGCTTTGCTGGGCTGGGACCAGGAGGCTTTGCTAGGCTGGGGAGGTTTGCTTTGCTGACGGATCTGCTTTGCTGGGCAGGGGCCCTGGGGCTTTGCTTGGCTGTAGATAGGTAGGTGCCTCCAGTATAGGTTAGATAGGCAGGTGCCTCCAGTATAGGTTAGATAAGTAGGTGCCCGCAGTGTAGGTTAGATAGGTAGCTTCCCCCAGCGTAGGTTAGATAGGTAGCTGCCCCAGCATAGGCTAAATAGGTAGCTGCCCCCAGCATAGGCCAGATAGGTAGCTGCCCCCAGCGTAGGTCAGATAGGTAGCTGCCCCCAGCATAGGTCAGATAGGAAGCTTTCCCCAGCGTAGGTCAGATAGGTAGCTGCCCCCAACATATGAGGCGGGAGTAAGGAGGCAGAGTGGCGGGGGGGGGGAGCGGGAAGTTAAAAACTCACCTCCGATCGCAGCCTTCAGCTTCTTCCTACTTCCTCCCCGGTGTAGTTCGCATTGGTAACAGCGCCCCCTGTAATGTCATCACAGGGGGCGCTGTAACTAAGGCGACGGACACCCGGGAGGAAGTCAGAAGAAGCTGGAGGCTGCGATCGGAGGTGAGTTTTTAACTGCCCGCTCCCCCCCCGCCACTCTGCCCAGTGCCCCATCCTGCCAATCAATCGATCCGGGGCACCATGGCAACAGGTTCCAGGCCGGTGTCCCAGATCAAAGGCCCTAGCGACGCCTCTGCAAACCTCTGTTGCAGCCCTGGCTCTTTCTAAAACATATTCAAATATGTTGCTTGTGGTCATACACCCATCAGAGTTCTGCAAAGGTGCCAGTAGAGTTTGCGTCTGTGCATCAGCACGAAGCAGCCCATGCACACATTTTTCAACGTGCAGAAGTACAGTAGCTTAGTGCTACTGCACAAGCCTGCACCCTACTGACATCTGCGCAGTAAGGCCATGCTTGTATTCAGACAGGAGTTTGGCCACGGAGGTGAAGAGGTTCCTGGCCAGCAGTGGAGGGGTCAAGGAGTATCAGCCCAAAACCTTCCTTCTACTTAGGTAAGTATCTTCTTTTAGCGTAAACAAAAGGAACTTCATGTTTACCTATGGCTCAGTTTACAGATATACATTTTAGTTGGCAGCTTTATTACAACGCACTGCTTTATGCATTTCTTTTTACTTCGTAGATCCAATACATTCAAAAGTTCAAGAAAATTCATGGCTTACAGTGCCTGATGCAAAGATACATTTTATAAAATATTTTTGATCAAGTAAGCTTTTGCAACAGCTATTTCTTTAACTGCTTTCCGACCACGTCAAGCCGATGGGCGTGGCAGCGGCGGCAGCCCTAGGACCGTCTAATGCCGATTGGCGCAAAGTCCTGGGGCAGCAGTTTACAGGAGATCACGCACAGGCTGGGCGCGCATCTCCTGCTCGGGGGGGCATAGCTCCGCCCTGCCTTCAGTCTCCGAGCAGCAATCACAGCTTGGGAGACTGTTAGACCGTGAAACTGCCGTCTAATTGCATAGTACAGCGCTGCGATCAGCAGCAGCACTGTACTGGGGACAGGCGTGAGACACGGCTGTCCCCCTGGGAGACCTGAAGGTGATCGGCTGTCATAGGCTGAAGCCTATGACAGCTGATCACAGTAATTGGCTGGTGGGGGGAGGGAGGGAGGGTCCAGGATAAAAATAGGGAGGGAGCGTCCAGGATAAAAATAATAAAAAATAGTACAATTTATTAAAAAAAAATAAAAAAAAATATTTACATAAAAAAAATAAACACCGGGGGGGGGGGGGGGGGGGGGGCGATCAGAACCCACCAACAGAGAGCTCTGTTGGTGGGGAGAAAAGGGGGGGAATCACTTGTGTGCTGAGTTGTGCGGCCCTGCAGCTTGGCCTTAAACCTGCAGTGGCCCATTTTACATAAAATGGCCTGGTCACTAGGGGGGTTTAACACTGCAGTCCTCAAGAGGTTAACTGTGTGAGAGTTTAATATCATCAGCTTAATCCTTATACTAATATTTTTATTACTTTGTTCAGTGGTGTGGCTGCAGCAGTCTTGAAAGATTTATGAACATGCAGTGGTCATTCTTTATTAATCTGTAATACTTTGTTTAGAAATTCAAGTTGACCTACTACTCTGCTTATTTCTGACTTCTTTTATTTTGAGTAGTTGCTTGAAAACGACTGCTCATTTGAAAACTATAAAGTTTAATTTTATTACTCCATGGTGTGACTAGCATAAACCCTTTGTCCGAGATCTTCAGCACTTCCATTCTCTGATCAAGAAGCAGCTGTACCAGTCTGCGTCATCTGCCTGGACAGCCCATATTCTGTTTTAGTTCTCAAAATTTCTTTTGGGATGAGCCTTATAGTAGCTACTACTGAAGGGCATAACAGTGAGTTCTGATAGCATAGTTTGTCACATGCCATTTTCCACGACAATGACAGTTGTGAGGCTGACTGAGGTCCTAGACATCCGAATTCCAGCAGCTGGGCTTCCATTTGAGAAACTCCGGGACAATAGAAACCAGTGTTCTCCTTTTGCTTTGCCTCTCCATCCCATTTACATAGTCTGTTCTGCCTGAATGCCTTGCTTGCTCTGCTGATGGGTCAGTCATTGTCCTCTGATCACTTAAATATGGCAGGGATGACAAGACTCAGGTGAGAGATGAAGGGGGCGGTTCTGCTTTATCAGTCCTAGAAGCACTGAAACAATTCTGGGAACTTCACATCCTGGGATGAGCAAATTGTAAGCATCTGTCACCTTATTAACTAACTGAAGTGCTCTTTATTTGTTAGTTGTTGTGGGTATTTACACTTCACTTGTAAAATCAAATCAGGTTCAAAAGGAAAGCTGCTTAATCGGATGATTTAGCTGCTTCATAGGATGATATAGCTGCTTCATAGGATGATATAACTGCTTCATAAGATGATATAGCTTATTCATAGTATAATATAGCTTCTTCATAGGATGATATAGCTTCTTCATAGGATGATATAGCTTCTTCATAGGATGATATAGCTTCTTCATAGGATGATATAGCTGCTTCATAGGAAGATATAGCTGCTTCATATGATGATATAGCTTCTTCATTGGATGATATAGCTGCTTCATAGGATGATATAGCTGCTTCATAGGATGATATAGCTGCTTCATAGGATGATATAGCTTCTTCATAGGATGATATTGCTTCATAGGATGATATAGCTGCTTCATAGGATGATATAGCTGCTTCATAGGATGATATAGCTGCTTCATAGGATGATATAGCTGCTTCGTAGGATGATATAGCTGCTTCGTAGGATGATATAGCTGCTTCATAGGATGATATACAAGTAGCTGGTTCATAGGATGATATACAAGTAGCTGCTTCATAGGATGATATAGCGTAAAGTACAGTAGATTATCACTCCATAGAGTTATCAGGTTGTTTTTCAGTTATTTACCAGAGTAGCTCAAGGTCCAAACCTATGAATTTAGCAACTAATTCTCACTCTAAAAACACATGCACAATGAAAAAAAATAATACTTCTCATTTGGTATTTGCAGCTTACACTTGCGAAAGCAAAGTTTCCCATCTCTAGTGAATCTGTCTCCTACGAACCTGATTTATTTGCAGATGAACTGTAATGACATATAGGCCTCGATTCATAAAGCATTACCTCATGCGGTAATGCTGAAAACAGCAGACTTTACCGACCACTTAGCAAAATGTCAATTCATAAAGGCTGTTACCGCATGAAAAGCTGACATTACCGACCAGGGAGATAAATTACCGACTTGGCTGCAGTTACCGACAACACATGTCAGTAAATTGTCAGCAAATGTCAATTCATAAAGCCTTCAACAAGCGGTAAGCCTGGCGGTAGTTACCGACACCTTCTAGTGAGGCGATAACAAGTTACCGACAGCTCTGACAGCTCTGATTAATGCAAAGTGCAGACAGCCGAAGTCTGTTTGAGTCATCAGTGGAGAGAGCCAGAGAGCCCTCTGTGTGAATCATTTCAGCAGGCAGGGAAAGACTGTGTGACTCATCTGTCTGAGTCATCAGTGGAGAGAGCCCTCTGTGTGAATCATTTGAGCAGGCAGGGAAAGACTGTGTGACTCATCTGTCTGAGTCATCAGTGGAGAGAGCCCTCTGTGTGAATCATTTGAGCAGGCAGGGAAAGACTGTGTGACTCATCTGTCTGAGTCATCAGTGGAGAGAGCCAGAGAGAGCCGTCTGTGTGATTCATTTCTGCAGGGCAAAGAGAGAATCGAGACACTGCTCTACTCTACCGCTCATTGGGCTGCGGTAATTTACTGACCTCCAAGGGCAGCTGGGGAAATCTTTATGAATTAGCACACAGACCGGGAAAATACCGAGTGCGGTATTTTCCCGACAAGATTTTTTTATTGCACTGCTGTTTATGAATCGAGGCCATAGTAGAAAATAATAAATTATTCAGGATAATTATTTTTAACTTATTTATCCTAGTTTCAGCTCCAGAAACACTTCATATATATGTCTATATATTGCTGTATATTGGTATGTAACTCTACCCAGTGATATTCAACTTTGTCTATGATGTCATGCAGCCGTTTCCTCCAAGAGCACTCTGGGAGATCATGGTTCATGCTTAACAGGGGGGAGGGCAAACATTCCACAGTGATTCACCTCGCCAGCAGTAAAGACCTTGCCACTTGCCAGCAGTAAAGATGGCACTAAGAAATATAAGAATGTAAATGAGGATGACTATCCTAAGAAAATAAGCCATTGCATTTATTTAAACAGTAAATTTCCTCTTTAATCGCTGAACAACTGAGAGAAAGGTAGGTGAATTATATCTGAGAGTGATCTGGGGAGCTCTGTCTTTGCTTGCATGCATTTGCTTGTGTCGCACTGTGATGTTATACACTTGATTGAGTGACCTCCCATTTTTCTTTTCTGCATATGAAATTATATACAGAATGAATGCTAATATACAACTGTGTGACTTCTCCACTAAGAAAACAGCTCATTTGCTAGGGTTCTAAATTGTCATAAATATATATTTAGACAATAGTAATAAACATATTCATGAAGGAACTGAAGACCTGGGGATGTTGTCCATTTACTAAAGGTTTGGCAATCATGATAATATTTAAATTGGATGTTAATGAAAATTTACATTTAAAGGACCAATCAACACCTTCTGTTGCACTGAAGCAAATTATCAGACAAAATCACAAATTCAAAGATAAGGGTGAATATAAAGGCACATTTTTCCAAACCCTGATTTTGCTGTGCTATGCAGAAGTTTTAAGTTTAGTGAATATGACTTAAGGGCTGGTTCAGACGGGCGTTTTTGTGGCGTTTAACGCAGCGTTTCAGACGCAGCGTTTTTTGGGATCTACTGCCATCCCATGCAAGTGAATGGGAGCGTTTAGAGCTGGCTTTTGCAGGCTTTCATGAAAGCCTGGCAGTAGATCCCAGCGTTGCGTCTAGTCTCAAAAGCAACATGCTGCTTTCAGAGGCAGTAAACGCGAGGAAACAATAGCAGAGACCAGAACTGCTTGCCTTGAACGCTTTTCAAAAGCTTTCAAAAGCTAGCTTTTAAACGCTGGCGTTTAAACGCTGGCGTTTGAACGCAATGCCAAGCAAAAGCTCAGCAGACGCCCGTGTGAACCAGCCCTAAGTCTGTGTGCTTGTGCATGTATAATGAGTATCTGATCTATCACCAAAGTTGATTGGCTTATCGCCTGGCTATTTAATTTTTACATGCAGTCACATTAGTATTGGATGGTGTGTACATCTACTTCAGTACTACTGTGTCAGCTTTCCAGTACTTTCTTTAAAGTACACCTGAACTGAGAGGGATATGGAGGCTGCCATATTTATTTCATTATGCTGTAAACCATACTATTTGCCTGGCTGTCCTGTTGATCTATTTTGCTGCAGTAGTGTCTGATTCACACACCTAAAACAAGCATGTAGCTAAGCCAGTCAGACTTCAGTCAGAAACATATGATGGGCATGCTTGTTCAGGGTCTATGGCTAAAAGTATTAGAGGCAGATGATCAGCAGGACAGCCAGGAAATATGCATTGTTAAAAGGAACTAAATATGTCAGCCTCCATATCCCTCTAAGTTCAGGTGTGATTTAATATCACAGACTCATGGATCATGATGTATTGCAGTGCATCAGACATTCAGACAGTGGTGCTTGGATACCCCCAATCACGAATTTGAATAATCACGAATTCGACTCCGCCCACTTTCGAATTGACTTGTGATCAGGAGTAGAAATATCCCATTCGACTCGAGTGCAGTTTTGAGTTGAATAAATCACAAACAAATCACAAGTCGGTATTCGTGATTAAAAACCTGCTAACTTTAACAGTTAATAGCAAAACCCCCTTACATGCTAGAAACACCAAATTTGCTAGATATGTTAAGAAGACTGTCATTTACCGCATTTAAATGCAGGGCTGTGGAGTCGGTCCAAAAATCCACCGACTCCGACTCCTCAGTTTAGGATTCCACCGACTCCGACTCCGACTCCACGACTCCGACTCCTCTAATTTGCATATTACAATTTTGTTGATTAAAAGTATGTAACATGAAATTCGTCTCTTAACTGCCAACGCTTAGGAATTTTACAAGACAACTGAAGTGAGAAGGATATGTAGACTACTATATTTATTCCCTTTAGACTAAAACTAGTCCTTGGTAAGAGTACTTGTAAAAGGTACAAACCGGAACAAAGAACATCTATCAGGCCCTAGGCAATGTAAGTGTGGGTACATGTAAGAATGATGTGCAGGTACTCTGCAGGGGAATGAGGAGATTGTAAACAGACAACACCTCTGTGTTCAACGTGGACAGCATTCTCAGTGGATTCCTGCAGCTCTGTGGGGAGTGCATATGTAGAGTATAGTACTACTGTGTAACAAAGTAAACCTGAGACAGATGAAATTAAAGTTTTATACATACCTGGGGCTTCCTCCAGCCGCCTTCAGGATAATCAGTCCCTGTATGTCCTCCTCCACCACCTGGATCTTCTGCTATGAGTCCAGGTACTTGAGCCAGTCAGGCGTAGTGCGCATGCACACACTCCGCCGCCAGGAGCATACTACACCTGTGCAGCACTATTGCGCAGGTGCAGAATGTTCCTGGCTGTGGGAGCGGCATGCGGCCGGACAGCGCTGACTGGCTGAATTACCAGGACTCATAGCAGAAGATCCGGGTGGTGGAGGACAGCGAGGGACTGATTAGCCTGAAGGGGGCTGGAGGAAGCCCCAGGTATGTATAAAACTTTACTTTTCATCCGTTTCAGTTACCCTTTAATTTGTAGTCACCAAACCAAATTTTAATAACATATCACATTATTTGATTTAATCAGCAAAGGGAGTGCATACATTTGCATAAATCAGCATCAATGCAGAATTATTTCCATCTCGTTGACCTTCTCTATTAGTGACACAGCTACACATCAGGCTTTATTCTTACAGCATAGATGTTATTTAGTATATATAAGAGATTCCTGTGTACACATCATATATACAGTCACAATCAGATATGTATATCTGACCTTAAAAATACGGGGACTGCTTTATTGAAGCAGCACAAGTAACTAATTTTGACTGGTTTATTTCATTTTTGTGGACTAAGCACAGCTATTACTGTATATATACTGTATATATACATTATTTTTAATGACTATTATCTGAGAAATAGAACATTTTATCATATTTTCTATTTTAATTACAGTTACAAATTCATTAGGAGTCGGAGTCGGAGTCAGTGCATTTTTTCCCGACTCCGACTCCAGGCACCCAAAATTGCCCGACTCCACGACTCCGACTCCACGACTCCGACTCCACAGCCCTGTTTAAATGTATACTTTTTTCCCTTGAAACTTTAAAATCAATTTTTATAAGGTCTTTTTGAAAAAAAATGTCCTTTTGTTCCCACTGTTCTTCTTAACATATCTGGCAAATTTGGTGTTTCCAGCATGTAAGGGGGCTTTGCAATTAACCACTAAAATTGGCGGGTTTTTAATCACAAATACCAACTAGTGAGTCGGGTAAAGAGTGCAATTACGAGTGCATTTGTGATCGGCATTCGTGATCGAGAGCCGATCACTAATGCCAATTACGACCTCTTAATCACAAAAAACGGCTCATGATCTCGTGATGAGCACCACTACAGATCAGTACCAATACACACTCTTCTCAGGTATTTCCTCCCTGTTTCTTGGGAACAGAATGGAACAGGAAGGATGCACAGCACCACTGGAGAGATTTGTATATCTAACACTTTCATGTAAACCGTTGCTAAAGAAATACAATTGTGGTCACTGGAGACCTCTACAGGATCTCAACATGTTAGTTGCTTTGTTGTATTTTTGACTCTCAATTCTGTCATTGATCTGAAACAACAAGCAAGTCAGGAGATCTAAGAAAGGCAGGACACTGTATTTACATGTCTATCCTGAAGCATTGACTAAAGCAGCCCATACACTCAGCCGATTTTCTGGCCGACCGATCGATCCCGATCGATCGATCGATTGATCGATTGCAAATCGGTTGGCCAATCGACCGATCGATGGCCGATTTCGATCGATTTCGATGGATTTCCATCGAACTTGCAGGGTGGAAAATTTAGGTCGATCTGAAGAGATTGCTTATCAGTTTGCATTGGCCTTAATGGAAATCTGATGGCAAAAAAATGCCATCAGATCGAATTTCAATGGATTTCAAACTGAAATCTGTTGGAATTCTATCCTGGTAAAAAATGTTCTAAAAACGCATCAGATAGACCATCAGATGCATTTCTTATCTATCTGCTGCCAATCTGACGAGTGTATGGGCACCTTAAGAAGGCCTGATTTAGCCATCTCCTGAGACATCCAAGCATCTCCAGTGGCAATGTCCTAAGAGATCCAGTAACCCTGGTCTGGACTACTTAATAACACCTACTACTAAAGCCCAGGACACCAATACAAACTAGGTATTCTAACTGATCCTGTTTAGAAAAAAGGTTTGTTTGTGGCGGTCTCTATCTCAATTGAAAAGATGTCATCATCACTTCTTGTCTAAACAGGAAGTAACTATCCTAAACTAAAATAAAATAAAATCCTGGAATTGAGATTTAAATAGTTAGTATTTGACATTCTTGGCTCAGTTACGTCAGATCACAGTGAAGGCTGCTAATGGTTGTGAATTGGTGGCTGCAGATAGAGGACAATCAGCAGTGGCGTAGGGACCGGGGTCGCAACAGTCGCCATGGCGACCGGGCCCGGCTCCTAAAGAGGCGGGGGATGGGCCCGGGGGGCCCATCTCCGTGTGGAGGGCCGTGCGGCCCGTGTGCGCTGGTAGGGGGGAGCCGCAGCCGCGGGGAAGGCAGCCCGACCTCTCCCTCCCTTCCTCTCCCCGGGCCCCCCCCCCCCCCCCCTCAGATGCAGAGTGACGCGCACGGAAGCGCTGTAGGCAGAACTCACCTCCCTGCGTTCCACTCGCCGCTGGTCTCCTCCCGCTCTGCATAGATGCTGTTACACACTGCTTCCGGCTAAACAGGAAGCAGTGTGTAACAGCATCTATGCAGAGCGGGAGGAGACCAGCGGCGATTGGAACCAGGGACGGAGGTGAGTTCTGCCTACAGCACTTTCGTGCGCGCTCACTCTGCATCTGAGGGGGGGGGGGGGGCCCGGGGAGAGGAAGGGAGGGAGAGGTCGGGCTGCCCTCCCCGCGGCTGTGGCTCCCCCCTCCATTATGTGGGGGCAAAGCGGGGGAAGCTACCTAATCTATCCTGGGGGGCAGCTACCTACCTAATCTATCCTGGGGGGCAGCTACCTACCTAATCTATCCTGGGGGGGCAGCTACCTAATCTATCCTGGGGGGCAGCTACCTACCTAATCTATCATGGGGGGCAGCTACCTAATCTATCCTGGGGGGGCAGCTACCTACCTAATCTATCCTGGGGGGGCAGCTACCTACCTAATCTATCCTGGGGGGGCAGCTACCTACCTAATCTATCCTGGGGGGCAGCTACCTACCTAATCTATCCTGAGTAGAGGTGTACCGAACGGTTCGCCGGCGAACGGTTCCAGGCGAACATTGGGGGTTCGCGTTCGCCTGCGCCAGGCGAACTTTTCCGGAAGTTCGATTCGCCCCATAATGCACTATGAGGGTCAACTTTGACCCTCTGCATCACAGTCATCAGGCACATTGTAGCCATTCAGGCTACAGTAAGCCCTGGAGCCCCACCCCCCCCTTATATAAGGCAGCCTCCGGCGGCCATTACAGTCACTCGTGTGCCTGCTAGAGAGAGGAAAGGGACAGCTGCTGCAGACTTTTTCTCTTAGGGACAGATTAGTTAGGTTCTAGGCTGCTTTGCTTGTTCCTGACTGATTAATATTGCTTTTAAAGCACCCAGCAACAGCTCTTTTCAGAGCTCAACCTGTACATTTTTTTTTCCTGACACTTTTGTTGCATGCACAGCCTTGCTAATTGATAGTGTGTGTGCCACTGCCAGCAGCCCAGCACATTCAGTGACTGACTGCCTGTGTGTGTGACAGGGAGCTGCACATTGTACTACCCAGTACTGCATATACCCCAGTACCTGTTGTGTTTACTTAACCCACCTCATCACTGCATATACCTAGCTTTGTGTTGAGTGAACCCAGCTCACTGCATCTAACTACCCAGTACCTGTTGGGTTTACTTAACCCACCTCATCACTGCATATACCTAGCGTTGTGTTGAGTGAACCCAGCTCACTGCATCTAAGTCTAACTACCTGTTGTGTTGAGTGAGAACCCACCTAACTGCATCTTAAGTACCTTTACTGTATACTGTTCAGTGAACCCAGCTCACTGCATCTAACTACCCAGTACCTGTTGTGTTTACTTAACCCACATCATCACTGCATATACCTAGCGTGGTGTTGAGTGAACCCAGCTCACTGCATCTAACTACCTGTTGTGTTGAGTGTGAACCCACCTGGCCACCTCACTGCACCTAACTACCTGTTGTGTTGAGTGAGAACCCACCTCACTGCATCTTAAGTACCTTTACTGTTGAGTGAACCCAGCTCACTGCATCTAACTACCTGTTGTGTTGAGTGTGAACCCACCTGGCCACCTCACTGCATCTAACTACCTGTTGTGTTGAGTGAGAACACACCTCACTGCATCTTAAGTACCTTTTGTAATGATCGCTGCTGCAGCAGCTATTACTGGAAGTAGTAGTGCTGCAGCTCAGGCAGTTCTGATCTATTTCCATGCAAGCTGTATAGCTTTGTCTGTTTTTCCCTGCTGTCAGCTTGTGACTGATTATCATTCACCTGTGTGGGAATCTGCATGTCTGCTCCCATTGGATGACCTCAGTATAAAGATCTGCTTCCTGCAGGGTTTCCTTGGGTTTTCATAGCTTCAGCTTAAGCCTGTCTTGCTGTCGCTTTAGCCCCCGATTGTGTTTCTTGTTATAAAGATACTTTGCTGGTCTTTGCATCATATATTGGTTCATTGCCAATATATATGCATACCAGCACGTTTATTATTTTCCTTGTATTTGTGTTACGTTAATACATCAGTGTCGCTGATGTATACGTACACGAACTGTTTATATCCTGTGTGCAGTTAGTCAGCTTTCCAGCACGTTTTGGTAGGTTGCGCGTACCGTGACCACCCGTGCTGAGGTAGTTACCCTGCTCCTGGTTCTGTTTGTGGATTGCGTTCATCTCTGCGAAGAGATAACGAATCCTTCTGAATCCTGTTCTGTTACTGTTTGTGGATTGCGTTCATCTCTGCGAAGAGATAGCGAATCCTTCTGAGTCCTGTCCCCTGTATTACTCCAGTCCTAGTCAGCGTTCCTGCTTATGTCATATATCGGTTCATTGCCGATATATACATATGTTAGTCAGAAGTTACAAATAGTTTCATTGATAGCTGTAATTGTAATACGCTAGGAAAACATACTTATTGTATATTTATCTGTGTTACGTTCATCTATCTTAATCCTGCTATTTTCTGACTATCCTGTCCTGTCTTTGTGAGGCACGCCATCGCCGCATCGCATTGGCTGCCTCATTCCAGTCTGTCTGGTTTTGGACGCTTGCTGTCGCTAAGTAGCCGCTAGCTAGCAAGCGTTCATTCTGTCTACCTGTCCTGATCTCCTCAGTTCTGGTTTGTGCGCTCAGCGCTACTTTGCGCTGAGACGTTATAACGAAAGCATTGTTTGTGGCTGTCAGATCTGCACCGGCTCTGTGCGCCACAATCTCCTATTGGAGTCAGTCCTCCCCTCCACTATACTAGGGATAGCCTGTTTCCTGGTGCTAGTGTGTGTACCTCCTCCACGCCAGCTCATGCGTTGCATGCTGACTGTGGAGAATACACCACCAAGCCTTACATTATGAAAACCCCATTACCAATCCCCATTGTGGGGGGGATTCCCAGAAAGTATGACACTGTTAATTATGGTTCCTGTTCCTTTAAGAAATTTGAAGAACTTAGCTCTGAAACAGAAAATGAGTTTTTCTCTGAATGTGCCAGGTTCCTGACCAATCCTGATCTCCAAGCGACTCCTGTTTCAACCTGGGCACTCCAACTAAGTTATATTTTGTTTAAAGGGGAATTATTCCAGTGGGCATTTGATGTTCTCAATCATTCCGATTTGAAAGAGAGACCACTGGAATTTCTAGCGTTTGTGATCCATAACTGGTTGCGCATAGATCCATTGCCTTTTCCTCTAAATGAACTCCTGGCAGCAGGCCAATCAGCTGCTCCTTCAATTGCTTGCAAGAATGAGCAGCAAGCAGAAAGTGTTACTGATAATTTTCCTGCAGCTTTGAATAAATCACCAAAAACCGCAAGGTCAAAGGCAAAACGCAAACGTTCTAAGAAACGTGTCCAATCTGCAGAATCGTTATCCTTAGCGACTGAGACCTATAATGAGATTCTGCCATTAACAGATAATGAAATGCAATTGTCTTTCAGGGGAGTTAAATGGACTTATGAAACTACTAATGAACTTTCCTCCCTGGCTAGGGAAAATAAAGATTTTTGTTTAAAAGAATTATCTGAGTATGATTATGATGAGATATTACAGAGTATTGAACAAATCAACTTATTTGTGAACCAAGGGAAGTTTGCATACACTACAGTTCAACACTTGCTACAGGTATTGGAGATTCTTAAGAATAAGGAATCTGCCAATCACCTGCTAATTAACCCTATACATGTGCCTGCCACAATCATATCTGCAGACTGTGATCAGCCTAAATGTTTCGCTGTTAAGTATGCATGGGATCCTCCATTCGAGAGGGGAGAGATGGAAGCCCTGGTCTGTGAATGGAAGAATGATTCAAGTTCATTTTGTCAATTTTACAGTGCAAAAAGTGAAATGGTATTGAACGCATGCATTAAGTCAGCCTATAACCTAATAGAGGCTGGTGTGTGTAGGTATGACTGTGTGGCTCCCTTGATTGATGTGTGGGAACTGATTTTGGATGATTTTTATGTGACTCCGAATTCGCAAATTTGGCGTTCTGACCCGCCTGCTTCAGCACCTTTGGCTGATTCAGCAGGTGATTCGGAGCTCTTTTTGTGTGAAATTGAAGTTCCTGCAATTCCACCCTGTACCATGGATAACTCAGTGTTACTTCCCAGTAAAACAGAAGCCACTGATACATTCTTAACCTTGCCCTGCGCAAATTTCTCAGCAGAGAATCCAGAGGTCCTGCTGACTTCCGAGTCCAGCCTAGCCAGTACTCATGACTCTTTGTTTAGTGAAACAGACACCAGAAAAATCTTGCCTGTCTCTGCAAGCACTTCTGCAGAAATTACCTGTGTTAATAAAGTTCAACTCCTGTCTGATCCAGCAGATGCCAATAGATGCACTACATCAGTTTCCGAGTCCCAGCAATCTTGTCTAGTAAACTCAGAACCCCAGCATCTGAATTTTCCAATTTTACAAATGAATGGTGATTCAGATGCGCAAACATTGTGTCTTGATCTTCCTGTTTCTACACCTCGCTCTAGTTTCGTGAATAGCTCAGAGCATCTGCTATGTGAACCTGAAATCGCAGAATTATTACCTTGTTCAGAAAATTTTCCAATAAATTTGCCCTGTACCATGAATTGTGCAGTAGATCTCTCCAATGAAACTCAGGTCACAGAATCATTATGCTGTCCAGCAGGTGCTTCCATGGTTTTGCCCTGCAATATGGACTGTTCAGTGATCCTGTCCAGTGAAGCTGTGGTCGCAGAGTCTTATGCTTCACCCAGTACTTTGGATACTTTAAACCCTCTAGCAGAGGAGGCTGAAGCACTGCTTACCTCAGTTGGTGTTGCAGTAATATTCACTTGTCTAGCAGCTGTTTTGGAATTACAGTCTGCTCTAATAAAACTTGATGAATTTCTGCCCAGCAAAGCAGAAGCCATTGAAATATTGTCCTCGTCAGCAAGTGTGTCAGATACCTTGCCCTGTACACAGTCTGATTTAACCAATGTTGTTGAGTCCCTCTCCAGTGTTGTAACAGCCGAGGAACTCCAGCCCTGTCCTCTGAATGTTTCAGAAGTCTTGCCCTGTAACATGGATAATTCTGATTCTCTGGTCAAAATAATAGAAATCTCAGAATTTCAGTCCGGTCTGATGAGTGTTCCTGAAACCTAGCCCTGTATCCTGAAAGATTCTGGTTCTCTGGCCGCTGTGGCAGAGGTTCCAGAGTCCCCTTCCTGTCCAGGGAATTCCTCAGTTTTGCCTAGTCCAGTGGGGGCTGCTGCAATACTGACTTGTTCTGCAGCGCCTCATGAGCTCCAATCCAGTGTATTAAATGAGTCTCTGTCCAGTCCAGAGGTAGTTGTGGAGTCCCTGTCTGGTTCAGTGCATACATCAGAAGATTTGTCCTGTCTTGTTAGTGCCCCTGAATCTGATTTGTTACTGACTTTGCTGGAATCAGCGACATCTAAGTCTGATCCAGCATTCTCGTGTAAAAGTCCAGTAGTTGCGAAGTTTAGTCATGATGATTTTTTTTTGGCCAGTCCTGGTTTTGGTCCTGTCTTGGCTGACCCTGAGGCTCACAGTTCCTTGACATGCCCAGAGGTTTCTCTTGTGCCGGTGTGCCCAGATGTTCTTTGTGTGCCAGAATGCCCAAGTGTGTCTAAGGTGTTAGCGTGCTCTGATGCTTCCTTAGTGGGAACACGTTCTGATATTGCCAGTCTGCCTGCATGCCCAGAGATGGTTCTGGTCCCTGAAAGCCCTGATATTGATGTTTGTCCTTGTGGCCCTGACTCGGGAATTGCCCTAGGTTCCATAGGGGTTCTTGATGGTTCTCCATGTGAGCCTAAGGGGCATTCTGACCTATGGGGATCTCTTTGGAGCTTCAAGGTGTTCTGGGAGGTCTCTGAGAAAACTTGTCCTGGTGCCTTGGACTGGTTCAACAGTGGGTTTTGTGTTGGTAAAGACAGTACCGGTGGGCATTGCAAAGGCTTTGGCGTTTCTGAACGGTTCCTGGAAGGCGGTGGGTATCGCTCAGGGAGTTTCGGAGGGCTTTCTTCTGGAAATCATGGTTCTGATGGGTGTCACACTGGGGCTTGTAGTACTGATGGGCATGGTTCTGTAGGTTCTGGTTCTGATGGGTCCAGTCTTGTGGGGACTGATTCTGGAATTCGGTCTTGCCGGGCTGTCCCGGTCATCATGAATTATCAGTCAGACTGTTTTGTTGGGAATTTCAGTTTTGAAAAGCGTCTGGAATCCGCTTTTAAAGGCGGGGGTACTTTAATGATCGCTGCTGCAGCAGCTATTACTGGAAGTAGTAGTGCTGCAGCTCAGGCAGTTCTGATCTATTTCCATGCAAGCTGTATAGCTTTGTCTGTTTTTCCCTGCTGTCAGCTTGTGACTGATTATCATTCACCTGTGTGGGAATCTGCATGTCTGCTCCCATTGGATGACCTCAGTATAAAGATCTGCTTCCTGCAGGGTTTCCTTGGGTTTTCATAGCTTCAGCTTAAGCCTGTCTTGCTGTCGCTTTAGCCCCCGATTGTGTTTCTTGTTATAAAGATACTTTGCTGGTCTTTGCATCATATATTGGTTCATTGCCAATATATATGCATACCAGCACGTTTATTATTTTCCTTGTATTTGTGTTACGTTAATACATCAGTGTCGCTGATGTATACGTACACGAACTGTTTATATCCTGTGTGCAGTTAGTCAGCTTTCCAGCACGTTTTGGTAGGTTGCGCGTACCGTGACCACCCGTGCTGAGGTAGTTACCCTGCTCCTGGTTCTGTTTGTGGATTGCGTTCATCTCTGCGAAGAGATAACGAATCCTTCTGAATCCTGTTCTGTTACTGTTTGTGGATTGCGTTCATCTCTGCGAAGAGATAGCGAATCCTTCTGAGTCCTGTCCCCTGTATTACTCCAGTCCTAGTCAGCGTTCCTGCTTATGTCATATATCGGTTCATTGCCGATATATACATATGTTAGTCAGAAGTTACAAATAGTTTCATTGATAGCTGTAATTGTAATACGCTAGGAAAACATACTTATTGTATATTTATCTGTGTTACGTTCATCTATCTTAATCCTGCTATTTTCTGACTATCCTGTCCTGTCTTTGTGAGGCACGCCATCGCCGCATCGCATTGGCTGCCTCATTCCAGTCTGTCTGGTTTTGGACGCTTGCTGTCGCTAAGTAGCCGCTAGCTAGCAAGCGTTCATTCTGTCTACCTGTCCTGATCTCCTCAGTTCTGGTTTGTGCGCTCAGCGCTACTTTGCGCTGAGACGTTATAACGAAAGCATTGTTTGTGGCTGTCAGATCTGCACCGGCTCTGTGCGCCACAATCTCCTATTGGAGTCAGTCCTCCCCTCCACTATACTAGGGATAGCCTGTTTCCTGGTGCTAGTGTGTGTACCTCCTCCACGCCAGCTCATGCATTGCATGCTGACTGTGGAGAATACACCACCAAGCCTTACACCTTTACTGTTGAGTGAACCCAGCTCACTGCATCTAACTACCCAGTACCTGTTGTGTTTACTTAACCCACCTCATCACTGCATATACCTAGCCTTGTGTTGAGTGAACCCACCTCACTGCATCTTAAGTACCTTTACTGTTGAGTGAACCCAGCTCACTGCATCTAACTACCCAGTACCTGTTGTGTTTACTTAACCCACCTCATCACTGCATATACCTAGCGTTGTGTTGAGTGAACCCAGCTCACTGCATCTAAGTCTAACTACCTGTTGTGTTGAGTGAGAACCCACCTCACTGCATCTTAAGTACCTTTACTGTATACTGTTCAGTGAACCCAGCTCACTGCATCTAACTACCCAGTACCTGTTGTGTTTACTTAACCCACATCATCACTGCATATACCTAGCGTGGTGTTGAGTGAACCCAGCTCACTGCATCTAACTACCTGTTGTGTTGAGTGTGAACCCACCTGGCCACCTCACTGCATCTAACTACCTGTTGTGTTGAGTGAGAACCCACCTCACTGCATCTTAAGTACCTTTACTGTTGAGTGAACCCAGCTCACTGCATCTAACTACCTGTTGTGTTGAGTGAGAACCCACCTCACTGCATATAGCTAGCATACCCCCGAGATGGACAAAATGGACAAACCAGGTAGAGGAAGAGGTAGAGGCAGACCCAGAGGAAGGCCACCAGGCACCGGCAGGTCTGTGGCTGTGCGAGGTGGTGTTGCTGTGATTTCATGCGGACCTGCCCCAAAATACAGTGCTCAGAAGAAGGCACGTGCCATCACTTCCCAAAATCGTGAGGAGGTGATTGAGTATTTAACACAGAACACCTCATCTCCCGCAGCCACCAGCGCTACAACAAGCACCACATCCGCTGCATTTGACACTTCGCAGGAGTTATTTGGTGGTGGTGGTGAAATCACTGATTCCCAGCCACTACTGCAACAACAACAAGAAGGCGCAGGTACACCACCTCATACGTCTGAGTTAGGTGGCGATAGTATGGACGTAACGTGTGTGGATGGGGATGATGGTGGACCACCTGAAGTTGGTGCACTTGAGGAGGTGTCTGAGGAAAGCGCAGCTGGCCAGGAGGATTATGATGACGATTATACGGATACCACATATGTTCCCGGTAGAGGAGATGACCAGGGGGACAGTTCAGAGGAGGAGTCAGAGAGGAGTAGGAGGAGACGACTCCATGATAGAAGCAGGGGGAGCTCGTCCTCAGAAACAGCTGGGGGCAGTGTCCGGTGCCATGTATCGCCAGCTATGGCCAGGGAGCACACATGCCCTTCAACGTCAGCTGCTGCTGATGCCACCGTAGCGCCATCACCCCAGGGGGCCTCAGCGGTTTGGAAATTTTTTCACGTGTGTATCTCAGATCGGAGCAAAGCCATCTGTTGTCTCTGCCAGCAAAAATTGAGCCGTGGAAAGGCCAACTCTCACGTGGGGACAAGTGCCTTACGAAGGCACCTGGAGAGAAGGCACAAACAGCTATGGCAAGAACACCTGAGTAAAAGCAGCACTCCTCAAAAGACAAGCCAAACTCCTTCTCCTCTTCCTCCTTCAGGTGCATCGTCTTCATCCACTTTCTCCCTTGCACCTTCACAGCCACCCTCCTCCACACCGCCTCTTCCCTTGAGCGGTTCCTTCTCCTCTGCCCACAGCAGTACCCAGCTGTCCGTGAAGGAAGTATTTGAGCGGAAGAAGCAAATGTCTGCCAGTCACCCTCTTGCCCGGCGTCTGACAGCTGGCGTGGCGGAACTATTAGCTCGCCAGCTATTACCATACAAGCTGGTGGAGTCGGAGGCTTTCCGTAAGTTTGTGGCCATTGGTACACCGCAGTGGAAGATACCAGGCCGCAATTATTTTTCTCAAAAGGCCATACCCAAACTGTACCGTGCAGTTGAGAGGCAAGTGGTGTCCTCTCTGGCACACAGCGTTGGGTCAAGGGTCCACCTGACCACGGATGCCTGGTCTGCCAAGCACTGGCAGGGCCACTACATTACATACACAGCCCATTGGGTCAACCTGGTGACCGATGGCAGCAAGCAGGGAGTACGTGGCTGCGCAGAGGACCGACTTGTCACACCTCCACGGCTTGCAGGCAGGCCTCCAGCCACCTCCTCTCCACCTGCTATCACCGCTTCGCTGTCGTCATCCTCCTCCTCCTTGGCTGGTGCCGCCATCTCCTCCCCAGCTACACAGCCCCAGCACCCCAGGGCCTATGCTGCATGCCAGGTGCGACGGTGTCATGCAGTGTTAGACATGTCTTGCCTGAAAGCGGAGAGTCACACTGGAGCAGCTCTCCTGGCTGCTCTTAACAAACAGGTGGAGCAATGGCTGACCCCGCACAAGCTTGAGATCGGCAACGTGGTGTGTGACAACGGCAGCAATCTCATTGCTGCGTTGAATTTGGGAAAGCTGACACACATACCCTGCATGGCACATGTGCTTAATCTGGTCGTGCAAAGATTTGTGTCCAAGTACCCAGGCTTAGAGGACGACCTGAAGCAGGCCAGGAAGTTGTGTGGGCATTTCAGGCGCTCTTACAAGGCCATGGCATGCTTTGCAGAGATTCAGCGTAGAAACAACTTGCCGGTGAGACGCCTGATTTGCGATAGCCCGACTCGCTGGAATTCCACCCTGCTGATGTTCTCTCGCCTGCTAGACCAGGAGAAAGCCGTCACCCACTACCTGTATCATTACAGTACAAGGACACAATCTGGGAGGATGGGGATGTTGTGGCCCAACAACTGGACACTGATGTGAAATGCATGCAGGGTCATGGAGCCCTTTGAGGAGGTGACCAAACTGGTGAGTCGCGATGAGGGCACCATCAGCGACTTGATCCCCTACGCCTACTTCCTGGAGCGTGCCGTGCGTAGAGTGGTGGATACAGCTGTGGAGGAGCGTGAACAAGAAGAGTTAGGGCAGCAGGATTCATTGGAGCCATTTACACACGAACCCGATGTTTCCACAACACCGGCGGCAGCACAGAGGGGGGAGGAGGAGGAAGAAGAGGAGTCGTGTGGGGAAGGAGAGGAGTCAGACTCTAATGATGGTGATGATGAGGAAGGTGTTTCTGTGGAGGAGGAAGAGGCGGCGGAAGGAGAACAACCGCGGCAGCCATCACAGGGGGCTTCTGCTGCTCCACGTTCCCGTGGTATTGTTCGTGGCTGGGGGGAGGAAGAGGAGTTGCGTCCCATCACTGAGGAAGAGCATGAGGAGATGAAGAGTACCTCTGCATCCAGCTTTGTGCAGATGTCCTCTTTCATGTTGTCCAGCCTGTTGAGGGACCCCCGTATCAAAAAACTCAAGACGAATGACCTGTACTGGGTGGCCACGCTACTAGACCCTCGGTACAGGCACAAAGTGGCGGACCTCTTACCAACTCAACAAAAGGCGGAAAGGATGCAGCACTTGCAGAACAAGCTGTCGATGATGCTTTACAATGCGTTTAAGGGTGATGTGGCTGCACAACGCAATCAAGGTACCACTGGCAGTAACCCTCCTCCTCCCAAGTCCACGCAGGCAAGAACAGGACGCTCCAGCGATCTCAGGGTGATGTCGGACATGCGGACGTTCTTTAGTCCAACTCCTCGCCATAGTCCTTCCGGATCCACCCTCCACCAACGCCTGGACCGGCAGGTAGCCGACTACCTGGCCTTGAGTGTGGATGTAGACTCTGCGAAAAGCGACGATGAACCCTTGGACTACTGGTTGCGCAGGCTTGACCTGTGGCCAGAGCTGTCCCAATTTGCCATACAACTCCTCTCTTGCCCTGCCGCAAGCGTCCTGTCAGAAAGGACCTTCAGTGCAGCTGGAGGCATAGTTACTGAGAAGAGAAGTCGCCTAAGTCACGACAGTGTTCAGTACCTGACCTTTATCAAAATGAATGAGGAATGGATCACGGAGGGCTACTGCACGACCGAAGACTAAGTCAGTCCACTCCCCATACACAGCATCTCTGCCTGCAGGCCGCTTGACTGCCTTCTCCGCCACTACCAACAGGGTCCAGGACTCTAGGCGGATTCCTGAATTTTTAAGGCCGCTGCTAGCAGCGGCCGCTACACTAATTTTTCTGGTGCGTGTACATGTGCCCATCCCCCTTCGTGATCATTACCTTGCCGCGGTGAAGGGGTTTGCGCATCACAATGAAGCAATGACCGCCGGCTATTTGAGTGTCTCGGGTGGGGGTGGCACACAAAAGATATTAAGGTCGTTGCTTCATTGTGGTCAGACCAAATTTGATCAGCTGGAAAGTCACTGTTCTGTCATTCAGCTACATCAGCCGGGCAAGCATATGGGCTGAAAATCCACCATCACCTGCACTCTCGTCACGGTGCGCACCAGTCCAGCATGGCCGTCACTACACAAACGGCTGTTTGCAGTCACTGCATACCTTTCACTGCATCTGTGACTGCACATTATACCTGGCAGTCAGTGCATAACTTGCACTTGAATGGATACACTTTCAAACAATTTAAAAATACAACCATCTAAACTTTCAAACAATTTAAAAATACAACCATCTAAACTTTCAAACAATTTAAAAATACAACCATCTATCATTTTCAAAAAATTTAAAAAAAGGGCAAAAAAACTTGCCCTCCGTAAAAAACATTCTTGGCAAATGCTTTCGACTTGGTTTGTCTTCCGCTGGCTCAAGGGTCCATCTGACCACAGATGCCTGTTCGGCAAAGCACGGTCAGGGCAGCTACAGCATGGGTCTCAGCAGGCTCCCACTTCTGGCCGGAATCCAACCTTCATTCCCCGCGGTGACAATGGCAGACTTGCCCTCCATAACGGATTCCCGTTAAAGGATTTAAAGTTAGTTCATTTCAATTAGGGCCGCAAAAGGTCCTCCTGAGTCCTGTATTGTTATTTTTGGTCACTACCTCGGGGCGGGCATGCATGCCTGCCTGCTTCCCTCCTTGCCTGGATGTGTGGTGGTAGACGTTGATCAGGCTCCAACTCCGGAACGCAATACAAGAGGGAGCTCGTCCTCAGAATCAGCTGGGGGCAGTGTCCGGCGCCATGTATCGCCAGCTATGGCCAGACAGCCAACATGCCCTTCAACGTCAGCTGCTGATGCCACCGTAGCGCCATCAGCCCAGGGGGGCTCAGCGGTTTGGAAATTTTTTCACGTGTGTGTCTCAGATCGGAGCAAAGCCATCTGTTGTCTCTGCCAGCAAAAATTGAGCCGTGGAAAGGCCAACAGTCACGTAGGGACAAGTGCTTTACGAAGGCACCTGGAGAGAAGGCACAAACAGCTATGGCAAGAACACCTGAGGAAAAGAAGCACCCCTCAAAAGACAAGCAGTGGAGAACAACCGTGGCAGCCGTCACAGGGGGCTTCTGCTGCTCCACGTTCCCATGGTATTGCTCGTGGCTGGGGGGGAGGAAGAATGGATACACTTTTAAACAATTTAAAAATACAACCATCTAAACTTTCAAACAATTTAAAAATACAACCATCTATCATTTTCAAAAAATTTAAAAAAAGGGCAAAAAAACTTGCCCTCCGTGAAACATTCTTGGCAAATGCTTTCGACTTGGTTTGTCTTCCGCTGGCTCAAGGGTCCATCTGACCACAGATGCCTGGTCTGCAAAGCACGGTCAGGGCAGCTACAGCATGGGTCTCAGCAGGCTCCCACTTCGGGCCGCAATCCAACCTTCATTCCCCGCGGTGACAATGGCAGACTTGCCCTCCATAACGGATTCCCGTTAAAGGATTTAAAGTTAATTCATTTCAAATACACAGCAGGGCCTCGAAAGTCCGCCTCCTGTATTGTTATTTTTGATCACTACCTCGGGGCGGGCGTGCATGCCTACCTGCTGCCCTCCTTGGATGTGTAGTGGTAGCCGTTTCTCAGGCTCCACACCGGATTCCATCCCTCATTTCCCGGCCATTACCCGGGGTCACAAATGACAGACTTGCCCGCCTCCATATGATTCTCGTGAAAGGAATGTGGTGTCATCTTTGCCCGCCATAACTGGTTCTCGTTAAAGGATTTAAAGTACATTCATTTCAAATACACAGCAGGGCCTCGAAAGTCCGCCTCCTGTATTGTTATTTTTGGTCACTACCTCGGGGCGGGCGGGCGTGCATGCCTACCTGCTGCCCTCCTTGGATGTGTGGTGGTAGCCGTTTCTCAGGCTCCACACCGGATTCCATCCCTCATTCCCCGGCCATTACCCGGGGTCACAAATGACAGACTTGCCCGCCTCCATATGATTCTCGTGAAAGGAATGTGGTGTCATCTTTGCCCGCCATAACTGGTTCTCGTTAAAGGATTTAAAGTACATTCATTTCAAATACACAGCAGGGCCTCGAAAGTCCTCCTCCTGTATTGTTATTTTTGGTCACTACCTCGGGGCGGGCGGGCGGGCGTGCATGCCTGCCCGCTGCCCTCCTTGGATGTGTAGTGGTAGCCGTTGCTCAGGCTCCACACCGGATTCAAACCTCTCATTCCCCGGCCATTACCCGGGGTCACAATGGCAGACTTGCCCGCCTCCACAGGATTCTCATTGTAGCGGTACTGAACAAGTACACAGCAAGTAGAAAATGTAAATTAAAAACAAAACTTAAGCTTTTTAACAATGCCATGGAAAGTTGAGAAGGAAGTCACACATTACCTGACATCACTGAGTGAGGAAGAGCAATCACGCCATGTTGCGCAGTAGTCCAGCATGGCCGTCACTACACAAACAGCTGTTTGCGGTACGTTACACAGTGAGTTTGGTGTGTCAGTGTGAAGCAGTACTCTAATTACACTCCCTGTTTGATGTATACACATGCAAGATGTTTGAAAGCACGTTAGGCCTGCAATTTAGCATTCAATGTGATTTCTGCCCTTAAAACGCTGCTTTGCGTCACATCCAGATTTTTCACCGGGACTTTTGGCATGTATCCCACTCCGCCATGCCCCCCTCCAGGTGTTAGACCCCTTGAAACATCTTTTCCATCACTTTTGTGGCCAGCATAATTTTTTCTATTTTTCAAAGTTCGCCTCCCCATTGAAGTCTATTGCGGTTCGCGAATTTTTCCGCGAACCGAACCTTCTGCGGAAGTTCGCGAACCCGGTTCGCGAACCGAAAATCGGAGGTTCGCGACATCTCTAATCCTGAGGGGGGCAGCTACCTACCTAATCTATCCTGGGGGGACAGCTACCTACCTAATCTTTCCTGGGGGGGGCAGCTACCTACCTAATCTTTCCTGGGGGGGCAGCTACCTACCTAATCTATCCTGGGGGGGCAGCTACCTACTCTACCCTATCCTGGGGGCAGCTACCTACCTAATCTATCCTGGGGGGGGGGGCAGCTACCTAATCTATCCTGGGGGGCAGCTACCTAATCTATCCTGGGGGGCAGCTACCTAATCTATCCTGGGGGGCAGCTACCTAATCTAACCTATACTGGGGGCAGCTACCTAATCTAACCTATACTGGGGGGCACCTACCTATCTAACCTATACTGGGGGGCACCTACCTCATCTAACCTATACTGGAGGACAGCTATCTAATCTAACCTATACTGGGGGGCACCTACCTATCTAACCTATACTGGGGGGCACCTACCTATCTAACCTATACTGGGGGCACTTACTTATCTAACCTGTATTGGGGGCACCTAGCTAGCCTATACAGGTGGCAACTATACTGGCTACCTATATTGGAGGCACCTACCTAACTAACCTATATTGGGGGGACCTACCTATCTAACGTATGCTGGGGGCAACTATTATGGCTACCTATATTAGAGGCACCCACCTAGTTAACCTGTACTGGGGGCACCTGTCTAACTTATCTAACTTATACCGGCGGCGCCTGCCTATCTAACCTATACTGGGGGCAACTATACTGGCTACCTATGCTGGAGGCACCTACCTGGCTAACCTATACCGGGGGCAACTATACTGGCTTACCTATGCCTGGCTACCTATACTGGGGGGACCTATAGCTGGCTATAGGGATTCGGATATGTGTGTGCGTCGGGTGTTGCCGGGGGAGGGGGGGCTGTTGTTGCCGGGGGGGCCCACATCCAGATTCCGCATCGGGGCCCAGAGGTTTGTAGCTACGCCACTGACAATCAGGGTTATATCAGATCACAGTAAAGGTTAGTCAGGATTATTAAGAGGTATGCAAATTATTGAGTCACTGAGTCTGCTGTTGCAGCATCTGTAGCAAGAGGGAATCCAGGATCATATCAGAACTTTGTAAGAGTGCTTCCTTGGCCTATCAGATTATACAAAACTTGAAAAGACAGGAAATGTCCGGCACGATGGTTCATAGTTTATTCATGCAGCAAAACAAAGGAGACGTGCTGTGGCAGTGACAACATAAAGTGCGGTAACATGTGAGATGCTTAACATTACAAGGAAAGAACGTCACTAAACCGTCTATGCTGTACCTGGATGTGTTGGAGGTGGCTAGTGTGGGCGCCAGAGGGTGCACGGTCCCTACGACCGTTTCGCAAGGCGGTTGCCGAGCTTCTTCTGAGGTGTGCACTAAGTGTGTGGAACAAAGGCGGAACTAGATATACGTCTGTGCAGGACGTGCTTCCGTGCCGCTAAAAGGATCCGCCCTCTCCCATTTGATTGGTCCAATGCTCCAGCTCCAATAGAGATGGAGCTGAGGTGCAGCCAGCTGTAAAGGGCTGGCCGTGCGCGCACGTCAGAGTGACGCCGCGGGCAGCGGCCAATAGCCGATCAGCGTGGCACTAGGGCCTTACATGTTGGCCACAGTTGCCTAGTAACAAGATCGGTTGCTACGGCGAATCAAGCCAACCTGCCCATGTAAACAAAAAGGCAGGGTAAGCGTGGCGAACCGCAGCTAAACCATATCAAGTGTGGGACAACAGATGGCCAAACCAGCGGCCACAGCCGAGAACGAATGGGCAGCTTTAATGGCCGTGGAGAGTGGGAGTAATTCTCACACTCTGGGGCTTATTAGCTTAATCTATTGGATAATACAGCGGTATGGCGAAAAGTGAGCATGGAGCAAAAACTGGGGAGGGGGTAGATCAGGATGGGGGTGAGGTGTACCAAAAGGGTGATAGAGGGCAAGGTGGGTGAAAAGAGGATGCCAGTGAAAGAGAGAAAAGGGGAAGAAAAGAGGAGGTGCTTGGTACACTAGAAGGTTAGTAAGAGAGAGGGGCAGGATAATAAGTCCCAGACAGACATGGCTCCAATATCGGAGGGGGCAGATTACATCATGGCGTCATGACATTATGTTACAACGTTCAAGGTGTATGTTTCACTGGCATCCTCTTTTCACCCACCTTGCCCTCTATCACCCTTTTGGTACACCTCACCCCCATCCTGATCTACCCCCTCCCCAGTTTTTTCTCCATGCTCACTTTTCGCCATACCGCTGTATTATCCAATAGATTAAGCTAATAAGCCCCAGAGTGTGAGAATTACTCCCACTCTCCACGGCCATTAAAGCTGCCCATTCGTTCTCGGCTGTGGCCGCTGGTTTGGCCATCTGTTGTCCTACACTTGATATGGTTTAGCTGCGGTTCGCCACGCTTACCCTGCCTTTTTGTTTACATGGGCAGGTTGGCTTGATTCGCCGTAGCAACCGATCTTGTTACTAGGCAACTGTGGCCAACATGTAAGGCCCTAGTGTCACGCTGATCGGCTATTGGCCGCTGCCCGCGGCATCACTCTGACGTGCGCGCACGGCCAGCCCTTTACAGCTGGCTGCACCTCAGCTCCATCTCTATTGGAGCTGGAGCATTGGACCAATCAAATGGGAGAGGGCGGATCCTTTTAGCGGCACGGAAGCACGTCCTGCACAGACGTATATCTAGTTCCGCCTTTGTTCCACACACTTAGTGCACACCTCAGAAGAAGCTCGGCAACCGCCTTGCGAAACGGTCGTAGGGACCGTGCACCCTCTGGCGCCCACACTAGCCACCTCCAACACATCCAGGTACAGCATAGACGGTTTAGTGACGTTCATGCCTTGTGATGTTAAGCATCTCACATGTTACCGCACTTTATGTTGTCACTGCCACAGCACGTCTCCTTTGTTTTGCTGCATGAATAAACTATGAACCATAGTGCCGGACATTTCCTGTCTTTTCAAGTTTTGTATATCTTATACCTGCTGTCCTGAGCACATAGTTCCACTGGATGTACTTTTTATCTGTCAGTAATTCGCAGCCGTCCCCGAGTGCCTGCCTACTCTCCCACAAATAGCCTATCAGATTATGGTGAGGATCGATGAGAGGTTTTTAAATTAGTGGCTGCAAGATTTAAGTTGCAGAATCTGCATCTTGAAACCAGTCAGTATCATATCAAATTATAGTACAGATTATAAATTATATGATTCCAATTACATGCAGCGTCCACAGCAATTTTCTCCATGATAAATCCAAGACTGTCTGAGTTTATAAAAAAAAAAAAAAAAGAAACTTTAAGTGCCTACATGAAAGTTTAAAAATACTACTGGTAATTTGCTAAGCTTTCAACAAATCCCACTATGCTCCATTGTGGGCCAATAAATGGCTGCAAACGTTTACCATATACATATTTAAAGCTGCACTAAGGATCAAAAGAGACTCAACTCCTACTCCAGGTAAACAAGATCACAAAAGTTAATTAGAAAAATGATTGTGCGGACAGAACTAAACCGATGAAAATGATGAGGTTGTTGAGCAGATGTGATTTAAAGTTCACCAGAGCGTACCTAAAAGGAAGATTTGATACTCACCCGTGGCTTCCTCCTGCAGCAAAAACCTGTCTGAGTCCCATGCTGTCCTCCCACGGTCTGCTATTCAGCCGAGATCAGCCCAGGTAATAGGGTCAGTCGGGTCCAGTCTGGGTCTTCTGTGCATGCACAGACCTCCTGCACATGCGCAGTAGACCCGGACTGACGCAACTTAGCCTTTTACCAGGCTGATTGCGGCTGAACGGCAGACTGCGGGAGGACAGTGTGGCACTCATACGAGTTTATGCTGCAGGAAGATGCCGCGGGTGAGTACCATGTCTTTGTTTTAAGTCATCTTTGGTTTCCTTTAACTCAGGATTAATAATAGGTAATAATAATAATCAGTAGATAACACTTTTATATATTTTTTCCAATTAAACACTGTATTTACTGTACACAATTTTAAAAGTTAACAGTGATTTGGTGCATAATCAGCAATAACCATATAACTCAGTTTCCCAAAAAATTAGGATTTTATGTAGAATGTAATTAAAAGAGTGTGATGACTGTGAGGAGTTATCAAATCATTTGAATACTACATGTTATTTTAACCTTTTCGGGACCATGTGAATGAGATCCTACGCCGCACTTGTGGCTGTTCTAGCCTGATGCGGCGTAGGATCTACGCCGGCCCGCAATTTCCGCTCCCGACGCGATCGTGCGCACCCGGAGGGGAAGATTAAGCTGTCATATGACAGCCGACATCTCCCCCGAGTGATCAGTAGCCATCGCGTATGGCTGCTGATCACACGATCACTACGATCGCCGTCGGATCGTAGTGATCTGTTTGACAGCTGCGGCGGCAGGGGGGGAAAGAAGAGGATCCACTCACCTCCCTGCTGTTCCAGCGACGATCGGCGCCCCCCTCCGCTCTGGCCGGCATCTCCGCTTCATCTGACGTCAGCACCGGGTCCCGGCTTGATGACGTCATCAAGCCGCGACCCGGAACTGCTCGTCAGACAGAACGGAGATGCCGGCCGGAGAAGAGGGTCCCGTGCGGCTCATCGCTGGAGCCTGGAAGGTAAGTGAAGGCTGCGGGCAGAAGGGGGAGGCACAGGCCACCATGGGGGACACCACTCTAGCCAGCCACACACGGGATCCGGCCGCCTGACCCCCCCAAACGCGCGCACCCCCTTCCCGCGCAAAATGCCTGGTCCTTAAGGGGGGGTAGGTGGCCAGTCCCGAAAAGGTTAAACAGTACAAAGACTACATTTAAAATAGTGACATTTACATGTGTTTCTGTTTTATGAAAAACATATGCTCATTTTTAATTTAACAGCAAGAAATACCTTTCAAAAAAGCTGAAACAGGAACTAAGAGCCTGGAAAGTTGTGTAATGCTAAAACAAGACCACATGCAACATCAGGGCAGGAACATGACTGGGCATAAGAAGCACATCCTTCAGAGGCCAAGTTTCTCAAAAGTAAAGGGGAGTAGAGGGAATATAACTTTGTGACAACCAGCCCAGGCATATAATACAACATCGTAAGCATAGCCTTCTTCAATATAACATTGCAAAGAATTTGGGGATGTAATGAAATCATTAAAAAACCTGGATGATCTGGAGAAATATCTGTGTGCGAGGGACAAGGCTGGAAGCCAATTATGGATGGCTGTAAAGATCAGCAATGCATTAAAAAGAGACATAATTCTGTAGTACAAATCGCAGTGATTTGTGGGTTCAGGGGCAATTTTGCAAATAACTGTGAACACAGTTGCATTCAAAGTAATGGTTGGAACTCCTGTGGATATTACATCTTTATTAAAAAATGTGGACCAATGATTCATGACATAGTACAGTTACAGATTGCCCAGCAAGCTCACGGTGAACCATAACTTCTAGTAGTGTATAAGAGGCTTTAAGAAGGCAAACGTCTGTTTTTCATGATATAGCAGTGTCTCTTGCTAAAGACAAGACAATCAGAATTTCTAAAAAAAATAACAATGTGTGGAAAAGAACCATTAAGGAAATCAATCTCAGTAGGCAACACATATACAATGCATAACACAAGATGCTGTCACTTTAGAAAGTTCCCAATACAGATGATAAGTTTCTTACTCATCTGCCCTCATTTTTGCCAGGAAGCATCACTTCCCGACATCTAAGAGCATTAACTGAATTCAGTGAAAAGATCTTGTTTGGCGAAAAATCTGTCCAAACAAGTTATTTTCCACACTGCCGAGTGAGCTAATACTTGTCTGGCAGTGAAGAGCCAAATAAATTATGGAATTTGAAAATTGGCAGATTTTTCCAATAGCCAGCATGTAACACTGGTGAGTCTAGTAATTGCATAGGGCCCATAGAAAGTGAAGCTTTACACAGTGCATAATTAGATGAGAGGATAACAGAACTTTTAAGAATGAATCTGTATTTCTAGATGACCATACACATGATTTACTATAAGGTTCCACTCTAGAATATCACGCCTGCTCCACAGAATTTCATAAGATACTTGCATTTTTGCTCAGATGATTCACTCCTTCAGTAGACACATTTGTGGCTTACACATCTGTGAGTGTCTGTGAAAGTTTTTTTTACAGCTTAATTGTTGCACACAGAGGTGATATTTTATTCTTACACCGTTTAAAGGATACCCGAACTGACATGTGACATCATGAGATAGACATGTGTATGTACAGTGCCTAGCACACAAATAACTATGCTGTGTTCTGTTTTTTCCTTTCTCTGCCTGAAAGCGTTAAATATCAGGTATGCAAGTGGCTGACTCAGTACTGACTCAGACCGGAAGTGACTACAGTGTGACCCTCACTAATAAGAAATTTCCGCTTTTTACCTCTTTCTTGCTCTCAGAAGCCATTTTCTGCTAGGAAAGTGTTTTATAGTTGGAATTTGTTTTTAGTAAGGGTCACACTGTAGTCACTTCCTGTCTGAGTCAGGACTGAGTCAGCCACCTGATACCTGATATTCAACTATTTCAGGCAGAGAAAAAAGGAACACAGCATAGTTATTTGTGTGCTAGGCACCATACATACACATGTCTATCTCATCATGTCACATGTCAGTTCGGGTATCCTTTAATACCATACTTCAAAGAGGACCTTTAAGTGAATTGCTACATTTAGTGTTCTACACCTACAGTGCTGGCCATAATTATTCATACCTCTGGCAAATTTTGACTTTAAGTTACTTTTATTCAACCAGCAAGTAATTTTTTGATGGAAAATGACATAGGTGTCTCCCCAAAGATAATAAGACGATGTACCAGAGGCATTATTGTGGAAAAAAAATCTCAGTTTTTATTTACATTTGAGCAAAAAGTTTCCAGTCCAAAATTATTCATACTCTTCACAAACTGCCACAGTCTATGGGAAAATCCAAAGTTCTATACCATTCCAAATAGTCCAAACTGTTCTAAAGCATCCTAATTATCCTGATTAATTGGGAACTGCTGTTTTAATCAATTCAACAGGTGAAAAACAGTAGCTCTCTGCAGTTGGTTTGTAGACAATCATGGCTAAGACAAAGGAGCTCAGTGAGGAGGACCTGCGGCTGCACATTGTGGCTGCTCACAAGTCAGGAAAGGGCTACAAGGCCATTTCTAATTGTTTTCAAGTTCCAGTGGCTACAGTGCAAAGTATTATAAAAAAATATAAAATGTTTTGCACTGTGGAAAATCTCAGAAGATGTGGTTGGAAGCCAAAAGTGACACCTGTGCTGACCAGGAGGATAGTGAGAGAGGTGATAAAGAATCCAATGATCACCACCAAGGCCATCCTGGTGAATCTGGGCTCTGCTGGTGGCAATGTCTCAAGGCAGACAATCCAACGGACACTGCACACTGCTGGGTTCCACTGACACAGAACAAGAAGGATGCCACTTCTCCAGATAAGGCACACAAAAACTCGCTTGGCCTTTGCAAACGCTCATTTGGACAAAGAAGAAGACTTCTGGTCTTCTGTATTATGGTCAGATGACACAAAATTTTAATTGTTTGGTCACAATGATGTTTTCTTCATTTGGCATAAAAAGGAGAAGCCTTCAACCCAAAGAACACCACCCCCGCTGCCATTTCCCGTCAAAAAATTACTTGCTGCTTGAATAAATGAAACTTTAAGTCAAAATTTGCCAGGGGTATGAATAATTATGGGCAGCACTGTACATATTTAATTCCTTAGTTGCCTGAGACCGTTAAGATCTATTTTGGAAATGCATTGGGCCATATGCAATTCACTTTTTCACCTGAGTTTTCTCCTAGGAGATCATTTTTCATTTCCTCTTTAAAATAATTTTTCAACTAAAAAAGTAGGTGAAAAAGTACTTTCAAAATTATTTTGAGTATTTTCTTGAATTTTGGTGGCTTAAAATGCATTTTATTGACAAGTTTAAAAATATTACCAAGGAGTTAATTGCATATGGGCCATAGTCTATTATCATAATCCAGAATAGAAGACTTTTGCAATGATGAATGCTGTGTGCACCTAGTTTACTGGTTGTGTTAGACTCTGTTAATGGATTTTGGAGACACATTATTGCTTGGCAAAAACTCATTTTATAACATTTGCCAGTTTAATGAACACAACTTCTTTCTACATAGACATTTATTTATAAGTTAAGAGGGACTAATGTTATGTTGCTGGCACAACTCTATTCACACACTTGAATTATCTATTTATTTTGTTTACAGCTTCTTAACTCAGTGTTCAAGAGGTTTGTTGAAAAAAAAATGGCCTGTAAGAAAAAAATGTGGGATCTCCATGGAAAATGTGGGAAAAAGTTCAATCACAGTAAAATGTGTAATTTCATTAGGTACAGTACTCAGTGTGACCTCTGCAGTCCCATGTTTGGTTCATTCCATTGATTCTCAACATGTCAACAAGTGGTTGGATATGGATTGGATATGGATAATTGGATATTTTGCTAACCCCCCTTTCCAGTGACCTGTCCCCTTTTTTTTAGGGGAACATTGTTTTCTGTTCCCTGGCCATTGTTTACCTTTAGTAAATATGAAACCACTTGATGTTTATCCCACTGCAGCCTGGATGTCGGTGCATCTTGAACTGATACCGCGCTCTGTCCTTGTGGGAGACACAGCACAATGTTCTACGTTCTGCTTCTAGAAATGCCTCTATTTCTCTCTAAAAGAATCCTCCTTAAAGAGAAACTCTGCAGAACAAGTCCTTTTACTAAGACCAGTTATCTAAAGTAACTGAGGGCTCCAAATTTAAGCATGTCATACTTAACTCACAACAGTTTACATAATTGATCCCAGCCATTGCAATAATATCATTACCCAGCAAGATCACATTTTAGCTGTGATTGATATGATTAAACAGTCATGCCGCATTTTCCATATTTTTGTACCTATGAGTAACTTTATATGAAGAGAGTGATTTTAGTGAGTTACTCAAATTGCTAACTCCATTTTGCTATTATTTTCTTTAAAATCATATGTTGTTGTTCTCAAAACTGAAATGCATAACAAAAATAAAGGACAATATTACACAACGCATCTCAGATCTGGCATAATATAACCGAAACATTGCGGTGTGTAAACTCCTATGAAATGATGTTAGATTTACACGAGGAATTGCTCATAGCAAGTACAGGTGCAATGTATAAAGTAAAATACGCAGAGTAGTTCTGGTACACTTGAAGGCTTGTGACTCAAGAGCTTCTTCTATCAGTAATATGAACACTTGAGTTAGACGTAACAGCTTCAATGTCCATGCTGATACTAGATTTAATGATGGCTGGACACAGTAAATACTGGAAATGTATCATCAAAGATGGCATCTTCCAGAAACTTCTGTGTACTAATTACTCATAGAACATGTTGTATAATTGATCAAATACATCCTAGAATGTTTACTGTGCTATCTATTTTCATTATACTTTTTGCAATCATATTATATTATATCTGTATAGTTTTGTGTGCAGTTTTCTAAGTGTGGTTAGCAGTTTGTGTTCCATAAAGAAATACTATAGACACTGTTACTCCTACATAAATGGCTGGTGAGCTGTGATACTGGCTGAGCCTATGCACACCTTGTCACCCCTCAGTAAGTGGTTCATCTCCAACTATACCTGAACCTGATCTAAGAAGTTCATGTCTCATATTACACGGATCTAAGAATACTTTCTTGGTGGCATGATAAATGCATGTCATAATAGAAACTGGATGCAGTCTGAAATCCCAAACTCCAATCTCCACTACAGACACAAATGCATACACATTCACACTTTGTCTTGCACACACTAATAGATTTAAAACAAATAACACATGCACCTAGTAATTGATGATTAACCATAACACTAATTGTAACACAATATGTGCTGCTCACTGAATGGAGATAAATATGGACGCAGATGCAGTTTCTAGTTTTTGACTACTGTGATTGGACCCACTTGACTGGCTCCTAGTTATACTCCCTAGGTTCCAGCTATTAGCTTAATGACAGGATCGCTATGCAGATTAGCGCCAGCTCACTAAAAAACAGTTTTAATAGACAGCTCCACTTCACCGAGCAGCAGCTTTAAGCCAGTGCCTTGCGTCTTGTAAGGACCTTGCATTTTTATTGGCTAAAATTTTACTGGCAACCTCATTTTTAATTTTAACTTTTATATAGCATGATGTGCTAAAAACTCTCACCGAGTTCAGATCCTGACTGGAAAATACAAGCTGTGATCCTGCTTTATGTCAGGCTCTTAGCTTCTAGTCTGCACCAAGGTTTGTGACAAACTGACAGACATGAGAGATGTAGCAGCAGAGAAATTAAAAAAAAAAAAGTTGATAGGGGTCAGGATGCATAGTACGACAAATTGCACTATTGCTTGTCATCATAACCACAGATACTTGGTATGTTACTATTCTATATAGATCCTAGCTAGAGCGTACCTATGAAATAGCCGCTGGAGACTTGGGCGCAGGATACAGCCGATATATATGGCTTACCCAGATCCTGCACAAGTCCCGGCCGTGTTAATTACTATCCCCCCTCCAGGCTGCCATGAATAGTAGGGAATGATGTAATTTGGCTACCAGGTATTGCTGGCAGCTGAATTACAGTGTTTTAAAATTAACTTAACCACTTTGTACACTGCTACAGTATATCTATGTCATCTGTGGCACCCTCCAAGCCACCATGATGTAGATATGCTGACTTGCTTGCAGCCCTGCTGTGCACGATCGGGTGCTCTTCAGAGCACACCCCCCGGCACTGTCAGCTGCCTTACTAATTAGTGAAAGGGAAAATGTTCCCTTGTAGCCAATTAGTGACACCCCCCCCCCCCCCCGCGCGGATGAACGATCACCGCTGTAGCAAACAGTGGTGATCCTTCATCTCTCCCCCTCCGTGCCAGATCGATAAATAAAATCGCAGGATACAGCCGATATACGGCTTACCCAGCTCCTGCACAAGCCCCGGCAGTGTTAATTACTATCCCCCCTCCAGGCTGCCATGAATAGTAGGGAATGATGTAATTTGACTGCCAGGTATTGCTGGCAGCTGAATTACAGTGTTTTAAAATTACCTTAACCACTTTGTCCACTGCTACAGTATATCTACGTCATCTGTGGCACCCTCCAAGCCACCATGATGTAGATAAACTGACTTGCTTGCAGCTCTGCTGTGCACGATTGGGTGCGCTTCAGAGCACACCCCCCGGCACTGTCAGCTGCCTTACTAATTGGTGAAAGGGAAAATGTTCCCTTGTAGCCAATTAGTGCCCCCCCCCCCCCCGCGGATGAACGATCACCGCTGTAGCAAACAGCGGTGATCCTTCATCTCTCCCCCTCCGTGCCAGATCGATAAAAAAAATGCCCCTGCAGGAATAATATCTCACCTTACCTGGTTCCTGCGATCATCCTTCAACCCCAGCTTTCATTCACTGCAGTACACGCAGCCATGTGATGCTGAACATCCGGGTCCTGGCTTGATGATGTCAGCGCGGTGAATGGAAGCTGGGGCTGAAGGATGATCACAGAAACCAGGTAAGGTGAGATATTCTGCTTGCAGGGGCATTTTTTATCGATCTGGCCACGGAGGGGGCAGAGTAGTAAGGGGGGGGGCACATCTGGCTACTCATAACAGAGGGTGGGGGTAGTGTTCTGAAAGGGGGGGTTGAAATGTATTTTGGTGCCCATCAGGGTAACATGGGGTGGGGAATTAATAATGGGGGGGCACATCTGATGGTCCTGGGGGCCATAACCTAACACTGGGGGCACATTTGGCTATAATGGGGAGGGGGCGCTAATCCTGGGGTCACATCTGGCTACAATGGGGAACATTGATCCTGGGGACACATCTTGCTATAATGGTGGGCCCTATTCCGGGGGGCGCATCTGTCTATCTATATGGGGGGTTAGCAAATACGGGGGACAGATCTGGCTATACTGGGGGCTGATATTGGGGGGCACATCTGGCTATACTGGGGGGCTGATACAGGGGACACGCCTGGCTGTCTATCCTTGGGGGACGCAATACTGGTGGCATGTTTGTTATCTACTGTAGCATTTTTTATTTTTCACTAGAATTGGTGAAACCTAAGGATTAATGCAATTTTTCATTCCCCCCCCCCTCTTTTTCCCATTAAAATGCATAGACATTTTTTTTCTTGTGTCACAGTACCCCCCCCCCCCCCCCCATGAAAGTCCAGTATGTCCTGAAAAAAAACAATACCTAGATCATTTAGGTGTTGTGAGTAGGGATAAAGTTATGGCTGTTTAAATAGGGACATGGCTAAAGCATCAAAACTGCTCTGGTCCATAAGGGAAAAAGAAGGTCTGGATGCGAAGTGGTTAAGCTCAGTCTTCCGACGGCACCCAAGTTACTCACTGTCCGCCACTATAGCCGTAATTCCTATTATGGCCTGTGGTGGTGCTGGCTGCACCGCGTGCATGAGAAAAGGGCGCCGTGAAAAAAGGGCCCGACCTATTAACAAATTTGGAGCCAAGTATTAACGAAATTTGATAACGAGAACCATTGTTATCAAGCTTTATTAATGATATTTGCTGAGATATAAAAAAGATAAATATTAATGTTAAATGTCGTTGCATTTGTTATCAATACTGCTTAACCCAACCCTACCCTCACACAAAACCCTCCCCTGGTGGTGCCTAAAACTAACCACTCCTCTAGTGGTGCCTAACCCTAACCCCCTCGGTGGTGCCTAGCCCTAAACACCCCCCTGGTGGTGCCTAACCCGAACCACCACCCCTAGTGTTGCCTAAAACTCACCGCCGCCTAGGTGGTGCCTAACCCTTACCACTCCCCCTGGTGGTGCCTAACCCTAACCACTCCCTCTTACATTTATTAATGATAATACCTTTGAAAATGTAAAATCTCTACTTATTAATAAAATAATATGACAAAAACTATAACATTGTAAACTTCTAAAACGATAACTACTTTAAAAACTATAATGTTCTAATGTTATTAACAACATTTTTCACAGCGCCCTTTTTTCTACTTTTTTCGCCGTATTAACCATAATTGCACTTTTCGTCCACCCTCACCTGGCGCCCTTTTTTCCTGCTAACGGCTGTACCTAAATCTCCTGCGCTGTTTTAACAGCGCTCGCTAGCAAGAGGGCTATTGTGATATTTTAATCATAAGGTTATTAAATGACGTGTCTAGGCATTTGTTTCTGCTTTTCTAGCAACCGATCAGCATTCTTCTTTCAAAACTTCTACAAGTAACAAGAAATGGGGACTAGACATTGTTCTACAATCAGGCACATCATATATAAGACTCCCAATAACAAAATAAATTACCATTATTATTATCTGTGAAACTAGGGGTTTTGGATACTGCTGTTATCATTAAAGCATGACGAATGGACAGCATATGTTAGAACATTGTGTAATACTTGTCAACATCAGGATGGTCTGCATGCCAACCGCAAGTGATGTTAAAAGTGATGTTAAAAAGTCAGTTTGCCAGCTTTGGAAATGGAAACATGGTATAATAAAAGTTACAGACTATATACTTCTGTCACCATGCGCTGGAGGGAATTCCCTACCAATTAAGCAGCGTGTGAGACTGAGGGATCCCTTAAACCCTCAATAGTACATCAAAAATTCCAATCAAATGGGTCTAACACGCGCTATCTATAAATATCTTCTTTATTAAAAATGCACAGAGAGCAGAATTACAATGAACAATGGTTCCCCACTTCACTCACTCACTACACACCATACCTACACACATATCATAGAAGGGCCCTTCTAAAAAACTAACAAAAAATAAAAATGGAGATAGGATTAGGAATACAAGGATCCTATTGAAAACCTGTCCCAATAATCTCATATACCATAAAAATGCCTTGCATCAAGGCGGAGTCCGTCATAAGAAGTCCATTAGGACGGACTCCGCCTTGATGCAAGGCATTTTTATGGTATATGAGATTATTGGGACAGGTTTTCAATAGGATCCTTGTATTCCTAATCCTATCTCCATTTTTATTTTTTGTCAGTTTTTTAGAAGGGCCCTTCTATGGTATGTGTGTAGGCAGGGCCGGATTTAGGCCAAGGCCACCTAGGCCATGGCCTAGGGCACCACAGGAGCAAGGGCACCAAAGCAGCAGGCTAACCTGGTGCATTTGCAAGCTTGCAAATGCTGCAATGCAGGGAGATTAGATGAGTGCCTCACTGCAGTACTCTGCTGCTAGCTGCCTGTGCAGCAGCCACCTTGCTCTCTATGCACGTTTGCATTGTGGCGGGCAGCTATGGACTTGGGCAGCATTAAAGATGAAAAGGAAGAGGAAATTTCTGCACTGGAGAAATGAGTGACACTGATGGGTGCTCCAGTGTAACGGCAAACTGGCTACCTATACTGAAAGGGGTGGGGTGGGAAAAGGAGGGATTAAGGGAGTCATCTGGCTACCTATACTGGAGATAAAGGGGGAGGGGTCATCTGGCTACTTATACGGGGGGGTCATCAGGCTACCTATACTAGAGGGAGGAGTCATCTGGTTACCTATACTGGAGCGAAGGGGGGGAGGGGTCATCTCATTACCTATACTGAAGGGGGCGGCTGGCGACAGTGGCCTTGGGCGGTAAAAAGTACAAATCCGGACCTGTGTGTAGGTATGGTGTGTAGTGAGTGAGTGAAGTGGGGAACCATTGTTCATTGTAATTCTGCTCTCTCTGCATTTTTAATAAAGAAGATATTTATAGATAGCGCGTGTTAGACCCATTTGATTGAAAGTTACAGACTACCCAGTACGCTTTAGGGGAACCTGAACTCATTGGAGTGAGTAAGGACCAAAAAGCCCTCTTACTAAAATGTTAAGCAAAACAAGTTTGCCTTCTTAAAACAGAAGTTATTTGCGATAATTCTGGTTGGCGTGAGCATATGATGTCTCTCACAAAGCATCACTGCTGAATATGCAAATTATCCTTCGTTGTCCATCTAAGCCAGGTGTCTCAAAATCGCAGCCCGCGGGCCATTTGCGGCCCTCGATACAATATTTTGTGGCCCTCGCAAAAGCTTCCTTATAGTTCGCTTCAGTGCTCCCAAGTAATCCGTCGCATCCCTGCCGCTAAACGTGGGCTGCAGAGCCCCCAAATCGCCCAGGGGGCCATCTGCCGGCATTTCCTGGAAGGGGCAGAGCTTTCAGCTTCAGCTCTGCCCCTCCTCACGTCAAAAGCCGCACGGATCGCTGCCTCTTCCCGCCCCTCTCTGTAAAGGAAGAGTGAGAGGGGCGGGCAGAGGCGGTGATGCGCCGCGATTGTGAAATTCCTTATGCGGCCCAGCCTCATCCTGACTTTGCCTCCTGCGGCCCCCCAGGTAAATTGAGTTTGAGACCCCTGATCTAAGCTAACCATATGTCCAGAACTACTGGAATGCAATGATGTGTCAGTATTCCAGTAGATCTGGAGGTGTGTTTAGCTTACAGGGACAAAGGATTATTTGCATAGTCATCAGTGATGCATTGTGGGAGATAGCATGCTCACTCCAACCTGAATTATCGCAAATACCTTCTGCTTTAAGAATGCAAACGTACGTTTTCTATGATAAAACAAATGGCAATTTAGTGGTTAAGCCTAAAGAAGAGAGCAAGTTTTAAACAAAAAGAGGCAACTCTGGAGCTTAGTATAAATGACGTATTGTCATATGTTAAGACATTTCTAGTAATCTTGCTTATTATATGCCTGATCCCATATATTCCACCATTGCTGAGTATATTTACATGCTGCACTTGTCAGTAAATTATGTTGTTAAGAATACTGCATTGCAATTGAGTTATGGAGTGTTTTATTCTCCTGAAGTTGCTATTAAGAATGTAGAGAAGTATGTTAGCTGATTATACATATCTGAAATATAATTATAGTATTGATTTTGTCAGATTCTGTACACTTAGTATTTAATACTGAGTGTTAGCATATGCATCACCAAATATATTCCTAGTCCATCAGAAGCTGTAATTTCTGGTGATTTCATGGAATAAATAATGCAATAATATAATTACAAAGATGATTATTTTAACTTTTATTTTTTTTATTTGTTTTTCCTCCAAAGGGATAGGCATTAAATCCACTGTTTCACCTGTGTCTTATAGAGTCCACTTGACATTGTACAGTCTTCTTCTAGTTTCTATTCTGCCTTTGTAATAATGTATCCTTTGTTGTGCTATGAAGTTATTTATTTATTATTTATCTAGTACCTTATTGATAAATTGTGTAAATACTGACACTGCTGTCATTTACAATTATTAATATAATAGCTCTACATACAGGCAGGGGCGTAACTAGAGGGGAAGCAGCCCCTGTGATGGCTGCCTCCCTACTAGCCTCCCCTTCCTCCGATACCGGGAACTATACTTCAGATCGGGGGGTTTTGTGACTACACATGTTATGGGTGTGAAGATCATGATGGCCACACTTGTTTTATGACCCTTATGATATGGCTGTACAAAGCACCAAGGGGATGCAAGGGGAGAGGGGTCCTTTCAAAGTTTCACTCGGCCGCCCATGAATTATAGTTACGCCATTGCATACAGGTACATGCATCTATACTCTAGAACTCTAGAGTCTGTTTGATCAGGTGTCAGTTAATCTATTTAGGACCGTGCGTAGTAAAACCTACACCGTAGTTGTGGCTGTTCTAGCCTGATGTGGTGTAGGATTTACGCCACCCGCCGTTTCCACTCTGCCCAAGATCGTGCGGACCTGAGAGGGGAGATTAAGCTGTCATATGACAGCTGACATCTCCCCTCAGTGCCCAGAAGGCATCGCGTATGGCTTCTGATCACATGATCACGACGATCGCCGGCGGAACGTAGTGATCACTGTTACAGCTGAGGCGGTTGAGAGGGAGAAGAAGATCCATTCACCTTCCTGCCATTCCCCCGACGATCAGCACTCCCTGCTGCTCTGGCTGGTATCCCTGCTTGCTCTGACGTAAGTGTTGGGTCCCAGCTTGATGACGTCATCAAGCCGGGTCCCGGAACGTAACATCAGTGCGAGCCAGGATGCCGGTGAGAGTGGAGAGGTCCACAACGGCTCATCGCTGGAGCCTGGGAGGTGAGTAAAAGCTGCTGGCTACAAGGGGACACACATTCCAGTAAGCCACACTCGGGATCTGGCTGCCTGACCCCCCCCCCCAATGCACCCCACCCCCCTTGCATGCAAATTAATTGTTCCTTATGGGGGATTAGGTAGCCGGCCCCAAAAGGGTTAATGTGACTGTGCTTTATGTTATGGGAAGAATTAAAAAAAAAAGCTTGAGGCAAGTGACAACCTCCTAAGAACTTATGCAGACGTAAAAGTAGGCAGCTGGAAGGAGGAACTGATACTATAAGTATTTTCAGGCTAGTCTTGTGTAGAGGCTCTACAATGACTTTCAGTCACATTGTGTATGCACCAAGTAAAATTCAGAACAGCAGCTACATATACTTGTTTATATTAGCTAAAGAGGCCATTTCAATGTACAGTTGAATGTGTTTCAAATTGAACAAAAAGTCCCATTTTGCATTCAATAGAAAATAAAGAAATGCCTCTTGGTAAACATGTTTTTTTCTTTTTGTATGATGTTTGTACTGAAAGTGTAGATATGTGTGTTTAGAGGTAAATGCTAAGGTTCTTTGGGATTAATACAAATCTTCTGGCTTACAGTTGATGGAAATAATAGTACTGCTCACCTGCACCTCAGCCTGTGCACATTATTAGGTCCTCTTAGTAAACAGCATTAAACTATTTTTTTATGTTTGACAGATATATTACTAAGTGAAGATACAACTTAAATACAGCTGGAGCAAAGAAGAATGTTCCATTGTGAAGTGGAACATTTAAGCTAACTATTACCCTTGTAGTATCAGTCAAAGTTCCTTGACACCCTCTGTATTTTTCCTATTCCTTCATAAATGTATTTCTACATTTGCCTCCTTTTTTCAGTCTTTGCTAGTCCGTCTGTTTGTCCATTTATCCGCGTACATGCAAAAAGGGCGTCTGGAAAAAAGGGTGCGGGATATAGATGAAATTATAAGTTTTTATATAAAACAATATATTTGTTTCTATATTATAAACAAAAATCAAGTGCTAAATAAGTAGAATTAATGAAATGGCAAATACCGTCTATAACAAAAAAGGATATGTACACTTATATTTAGCATAGTAATACAATTGTAGATATTACAGGTATTTTACTGCAACTATACCTAACTGTACTCTCACACAGAACTCTCCCTATACCTATCCCTAACCCCTAGTCTCCCCCTTGGTGGTAATAAGCATAGTTTAATAAATTGCATATATTACAAATATTGTGCTGGAACTACACCTAACCCTACTCTCACAAAGAACCCTCCATGTTTCAATCCCTAACCCCTAGATCCCTCCTAGTGGTGCCTAACCCTAACCACCCCCCTGTGGTGCCTAATCCTAACCACCCCCCGGTGGTGCCTAACCCTAACCACCCCCCGGTGGTGCCTAACCCTAACCACCCACCTGGTGGTGCCTAACCCTAACCACCCCCATGGTGGTGCCTAACCCTAACCACCCCCATGGTGGTGCCTAACCCTAACCACCCCCATGGTGGTGCCTAACCACCCCCACTGCACAAACACCCTCACATACATAGAAACAATAATATATTTGATACCATAAAATACTTCACTACAGATAGCATGAATAGAATAATTTATATATTTTTAACCACTTGAAGACTGCTGTGTTAAACTCCCCCTAGTGACCAGGCCATTTTCTCATAATTGGGCCACTGCAGATTTATGGCCTCGCTGCAGAGCCTTCCAACCCAGCACTCAAGTGATTCCCCCCCCCCCCCCTTTCTCCCCACCAACAGAGCTTTTTGTTGGTGGAGTCTGATCGCTCCCCCAATGTTTATTTATTTTTATTTACAAATATTTTGCTTCTTTTTTTTTTTTTTTAATAAAATAATGTATTTTTTAATGAATTTTCCTTCCCCCAGTCAGCCTATCATAGCGATCGGCTGTGATAGGCTTCAGCCTATCACAGTGGATCGCTCCTGTGTCCCCCAGGGGGACAGCCGTGTCACATGGCTGTCCCCAGTACAGCGCTGCCTTAGATTGCAGTGCTGTACAATGTTTATATGTTTATAGACATCGGTTTCGCCGTCTAACAGTCTCCGAGCAGCAATCACGGCTGGGACACTGAAGGCAGAGTGGAACTCCATCATTCCTGTGGAGATGTGTGCGTATTAACACATGTGATCTCCAGCAATCCTGTCCGCAGCTATTTATGTCAATCGGCGTGGAGTGGTATTGGAGTTGCCGCCACATTCACGCCAATTGGCGTGGATTGGTCAGCAGGGGGTTATTAGAATAAATACCCCTACAATGACGTACACATTAAATAAATTATAAATAGAAAAAGTTATATATTTACAGTGGGTTGCAAAAGTATTCGGCCCCTTGAAGTTTTCCACATTTTGTCATATTACTGCCACAAACATGAATCAATTTTATTGGAATTCCACATGAAAGACCAACACAAAGTGGTGTACACATGAGAAGTGGAACGAAAATCATACATGATTCCAAACATTTTTTACAAATAAATAACTGCAAAGTGGTGTGTGCATAATTATTTGGCCCCCTTTGGTCTGAGTGCAGTCAGTTGCCTATAGACATTTCCTGATGAGTGCTAATGACTAAATAGAGTGCACCTGTGTGTAATCTAATGTCAGTACAAATACAGCTGCTCTGTGAGGGCCTCAGAGGTTGTCTAAGAGATTATTGGGAGCAACAACACCGTGAAGTCCAAAGAACACACAAGACAGGTCCAATACAGGTCAGGGATCAAGTTATTGAGAAATTTAAAGCAGGCTTAGGCTACAAAAAGATTTCCAAAGCCTTGAACATCCCAAGGAGCTCTGTTCAAGGGATCATTCAGAAATGGAAGGAGTATGCCACAACTGTAAACCTACCAAGACAAGGCCGTCAACCTAAACTCACAGGCCGAACAAGTGGAGCGCTGATCAGAAATGCAGTCAAGAGGCCCATGGTGACTCTGGACAAGCTGCAGAGATCTACAGCTCAGGTGGGAGACTCTGTCCATAGGACAACTATTAGTCATGCACTGTACAAAGTTGGCCTTTATGGAAGAGTGGCAAGAAGAAAGGCATTGTTAACAGAAAGCATAAGAAGTCCCGTTTGCAGTTTGCCACAAGCCATGTGGGGGACACACCAACCATGTGGAAGAAGGTGCTCTGGTCAGATGAGACCAAAATGGAACTTTTTGGCCAAAATGCAAAACGCTATGTGTGGCAGAAAACTAACACTGCACATCACTCTGAACACACTATCTCCACTGTCAAATATGGTGGTGGCAGCATCATGCTAGGGGTGTGCATCTCTTCAGCAGGGACAGGGAAGCTGGTCAAAGTTGATGGGAAGATGGATGGAGCAAAATACAGGGCAAACTTGACCATAAACCCCTAGGAGACTGCAAAAGACTTGAGACTGGGGCGGAGGTTCACCTTCCAGCAGGACAATGGCCCTAAACATAAAGCCTGGGCAACAATGGAATGGTTTAAAACAAAACATATATATGTGTTAGAATGGCCCAGTCAAAGTCCAGATCTAAATCCAATCGAGAATCTGTGGCAAGATATGAAAACTGCTGTTCACAAACGCTGTCCATCTAATCTGACTGAGCTGGAGATGTTGTGCAAAGAAGAATGGGCAAGGATTTCAGTCTCTAGATGTGCAAAGCTGGTAGAGACATACCCTAAAAGACGGGCAGCTGTAATTGCAGCGAAAGGTGGTTCTACAAAGTATTGACTCAGGGGGCCGAATAATTACGCACACCCCAATTTGCAGTTATTTATTTGTAAAAAATGTTTGGAATCATGTATGATTTTCGATCCACTTCTCACATGTACACCACTTTGTATTAGTCTTTCACGTGGAATTCCAATAACATTGATGCATGTTTGTGGCAGTAATGTGACAAAATGTGAAAAACTTCAAGGGGGCCAAATATTTTTGCAACCCACTGTATAATAGATTAAATAGCCTTACAATCACGTACGCATTGAAAAATCTTAAAATAACGGTAATATTTAAAGTGATATATTAGTAAGATAATAAATCTGAAAACTATAATTTACGCATTATAATTCTGAAAATAAGGTTAATACCAAAAGCAATATATTTGTAACACAATGAGCTTGAAAACGATATTTAAGCATTATACTTATGAAAACGAATTTTGAAACGATAAAATAAATGAAAATGAAAATGTACTCATTACACTCCTGAAAGTAAAATGTAAAAACAATAAAATGAATGAAAATCATGAATCAGCCCCCAAAATGCCAAATACTGCAAAATAACACCAAAGTATAAAATGTAGCCTCTATAACCATCAAATAAGTGCAGACAAATGTTACCTCCCACAAATGAAATGCAGCAACTGTTACCTCCAACACATGCAATGCAGCAAAAGTTATCTGCGACACATGAAATACAGCACACATTACCTCCTACATACATTTCCCCATATGTATGAAATACAGAAAACATTACATCAGACATAAATGCATTAAGCGTTCCTCCCACATATGGTACCCCCATAGCTTCCCTGGTGGTCTTAAAGGAGTTATCAGTCAAAAAATAAGAAAATAAGTGCTACTTACCCGGGGCTTCCTCCAGTCCCAAGCTCCCAGCATGTCCCTCGCCGCAGCTCTGCAGTCAGCTGTTCACCACAGCTCCGTCCCGGTCCCTGACGTCATCGCCCGGGGACCGGGACAGAGCTGCGGCGAGGGACAAGCTGAGAGCTTGGGGCTGGAGGAAGCCCTGGGTAAGTAGCACTTATTTTCTTATTTTTCTCCTTATAACTCATTTAAGCAAGATCCAAACATCATATGGTCTTTGCATGTGTGTTGCATGGATCAGAAGTTGCATACCAAGTAACTCATCAGGCATGTAGGAGTACAACGATTACTTGGGTCTACATATTGTACTAACTCAGTTCAATCCAAGCAGGATCCAAACATCATATGGTCTTTGCACGTATGTTGCATGTGATCAGGACTTGCATACCAAGTAACATAAGTGTGTAATTAGCCATTTAGCACAGGCTGCAGTAATTCTACTCCACCGGTTCTAGATAGCTAGAGACAGGCACAGTGTGGGATGAACGGTGGAGGGAGGGGACTTGCACGTACAGTGGCACCTGCTTTTTTCATGAGTTTTGGCTTGGTGATCGCAAGTTACCTGTTCTGTATGGCAGCCACTTAAGCCAATATATTGAGCGCTCCTGGCCAGGATGTTTACAGTTTTTAATATATATGTTGGTTTTTAAATGTCATGGTTATTTGAAATGGATGCTTTGTGCCCGGAATAATAAAGTAATTTTTGTAAGTGCTTGAGACCTCTGCAACTACTTTTTCAATAATCTACAGTTAAAATGTTTGCTGCAGGTTGCTCCTACCACTGAAGAGTGGCGCTCTATTTAAGTGGCTCTACCTAAATTGCTCTAAATTTATGGTCTGGTGGTACCCTGTGGGGAGGGGGCTGACATAATTCCTTCTTCTCCATGAGCACCCTTTCTGTATCCCTCATGTGGATGTAGTGGTGTGTCTTGTGAGTCTCTCCCCTGCTCCAATTTTACCTGTTCCTAATACATCAATGCTCCTCGACAGACGGCCGCTCTCTGCCTGCCCAATCTCTGCATGTTGCATGGAATTATGTGACATCCAGGAAACAGGAAGTAGAATGAGCGGCCTGCTGTGAAGGAGCATGAAAACATCAGGATCAGGTAAGAAATGCATCGCTGCTCCCCTACTCTGCAGGGGCCCATGGGCGTAACAATCACCATTGCAACCCTTGCCATCTCAGGGGAGGAGTGCAGCCAATTAGCAAAAAACCTCCCCTTTCACTCACAAAAACCGTCCCTGCCACTTCTTCCCACCATAGCAAGTAGTAAGAGTGTCTGTAATTTTTTTTCCTGCTTTCAGACGCTGCTTTACAGCAGAAAATTCTTTGCTGCCATTTGCCATCTTCCAATCATGTGACCCTCATGAGGTTCGGGGACAAAGGGGGCCCCATGCTATCATTTATGCAGGGGGGCCCTATTAAGTCTAGTTACGCCCCTGAGTGTTGATTGCACATCTGTGGAAGAGGCTCTGTTTTTTTAACCCGTATCTCTCTGCCTGATCACTTCCTGCATGATGATGATTATTACAGAGCACTGTATGTTGAGATCCAGAGCACAGCAGGTATGTATATGTCAGTATAATACACTTTGTCAAAACACTTGCAATATACTGTATATCGCTGATCCGGTGAGAAAGGTTTTTGAAAGTGGAGCTACACTTTGAAGTGTTAGTGTACTTGTACTTAAGTGTCTTGAAAAATGGTCCTGTTGAATAATGTAACACACTTAAATTATTGATTTTAGCACCATGTACAGTTTAAGCTATTACTGTTAGTAGACTAGCTACACAATTTGCTCTGTTTGAAAAATCTGCTCCTGAAACCTTCTCACGGCATTGATAGTCTTACATTAATTCTACTTTGTCTGCGCTGTTTATTATATTTAAGTACAAACTGTTAATGAGTAATTTATTTCAGTGATGAGCATTTCTTAGTGTGAGTCGTATGTATTTTAAAACTCGCCTGAACTTAACACCCCTCTGATCAGAACCACCCAGAAATACCCTCTGGTATCCAGGTCCACACCTGATTCACTGTACTTTCTAATCCTGGAAACATCCTTTTCTACTTCACTGTTTGAGCCACAATAACTTTCACTACTCCATAGCATTGAGTTAAAAATGCTTTAGTGGCATAACTAGAAATCACTGGGCTCCCCTGCAACACTTTGGATGCCCTCCCCCCTCGCTTTCTGTGCAGGTAAACTGAGAACCAATGTTAGTCAATTGGCTAGTGCACACTTGAATGTGTTTTCCCCATGCAGATAAAAACAGACTACAAATCTTGGTCTGCAAAACTTTGGATGATTCCTCATCAGTGGCTGAGCAGATGCAGTCATTATATCAGTTGTGCAGAAAGGTTTTTCTCTCCGTGCTCTTAGTTTTCAGTCTCTCAGGACAAGGAAAAGAAACTTCTACCTCCACAGCTTCTGCCCCCTTCCTCCCTGCGGCTGCATCCTTTGCAGGATCTATTGTTACGCCCCTGGTTGCCTCACATTTTTATGCAATCATTTTGTACCCTCCACTGAATTAAAGCTGAAAGTCTGCACTTCAACTGAGCGCCTCATTATTCTGGCTGTTACACTGTTAGCACTGTAATTGGCCTGTGGAAGTGGACTCAGACCCATTAAACGCGTTATCTGTGTTAAATAAATGTCATTGTCATTACTGAGGTAAGCCACCTCCCCATTTTTTCTACCTGTTTTAAATCAGTTTTATGCATCCCTGGGTGTTTCTTACCACCTTTGTTTTTATATACACCCCCAATCCTCTGGTTGGAGGGATATATTTGGCCTCATATTGTGTTTACCACAGTGAAGGTGGTTTATTTTTCCCAAGAGACTGCATCTAGTCTAAGTTGCACACCCTAGTGGAGTCGGGTTATACATACCCTCATGCAACCCACCTTTATGAGTAAACTTTTGTCTTACTACAAATATTCATCTTCTTATGACATATTGCGCTATTAGGGCTCCCATTGTCTCTGTGCTTTCTTTTTATGGTGGTCAAGGAACCAAACATACCAAAATACAGCAATGTATACATATAGTGTTTCTGATGCTGAAACCAGGGTAATTAACGTAAAATTAGGTATCCTGGGTACTTTGTTACATTCTACTACATATTGTTGTGGTGCCACTTTGATGTTAGAGAATTGATCTAGTATTGATTGAGAATTACAATTGAACAGACCCTTAGTATCTGTATATGTGAGGGACTTCCAGCCTCCCTATATTGCTGTGGGTGCAATTTATTAAATGAAAAAAAAATGTATTTTTCTAAACCAAAAACACTTCATAGTTTTGTTATGCTTTCGTAGGATTTTAGAGTATTTTTACATGTAGACTCTCCAAGCTTAAAATAAACAAGGCAAGCTGGTTACTTTAGTAAGTAAAATAAAAACACATGTTCACTTGGGCACCAATTATTGACAAAAGTTAGAATATAGAAAATTAAATATTTCAGCTTGCCTATTTTCTCCTACAGGTTTTTAGAACCCATGCCTAAACATAATTATTGGATGCTGTGCCTCCATTACAGGGGCATGGGTTCATCCCAGACAGAGATAAAGAAATGGGTGTGTTTGGGTATTATTTTGTTTAACACATATAGATTAACCCTTTTCGATTCCGTATCACACTATGTCAGAGATTGGCACTTTCAAGAATAGGCCCAATGAGGGACATTGTCTGACAGGAAAAATGGTGGTGTTATTGCTGGGTAAAAAAAACAGCACAGCACCAGCCTCTTTAGATCAAAATGTTCATACCTAATCTGACTGATCATGACTGCACCATCCACTGCCACTGCACCCAGTAATATAACTATGATGTGGGAGCATTTCGGCTGCCTGTACTGCTGTGTGTTCTAGTCCAGTCATGGTATGTCCGACATTTTGATCCCCTGCCGCAGAGTGTAGCAATGTAATTACACTGGCGGTCATGCAATAGGGTGGAGCTACAGTGTGCGTGCTGGCTGGCTGACCTACCATCTTCGGATGAAAGTATTGCGTCTATGTGTATCTCTAGCTTATCCCATTGTTCTGATGTAGATGTAATGTGATTTCAGAGAAATCATTCAGAAAACCTGAGTTCTGAATTCTAACCTAACATTCATATTTTTGCTCTATCTCTCACATGTTCTTCCGTGTGTGTGTGTTAGTGTGTGTGTGTGTGTGTGTGTTAGTGTGTGTGTGTGTGTGTGTGTGTGTGTGTGTGTGTGTGTGTGTGTGTGTGTGTGTGTGTGTGTGTGTGTGTGTGTGTGTGTGTACCTGTTCAGCATGTGCTCCCAAAGTTTATTAAAAAGAAACCACAGAGGACCAGACAACTTAATACGACTGCCAGTTCTCTACTCTCCTGATGTAGAAGCTAGCATTAGGTAATTTGCTAGGCCCCTATCCCTGTGCTACCAGTCCACAACATTGGGACACAAGGGGGACATCTTTGCTTCCTCCATCTCCTTGCTTTTAGTGTGTGTTTACTGATAAATTCAAGTGACGCTTCTCCCTGGGAATATAACGATTAATACAGCCTCAGGTTTCTAGATAAGTGAATGTGATGGAGATTGTTGGCGAGAAAATAGACAATTATCCGCTGTTAGCTTTACATAAAGATCACATTAACTTGAATTAGTTATCAGACAAAAGAACATCAGAAAGCTGCACCTCACTGCCAAGGCAGCAAATAGCAGGCAACTGACAAACTCATGCAACTATGCACTATTACTTATGCTTCCATAGACATGCACACTTTTACACGTGCAGGTAATACTGGCTGCTAAGTACATGTGCAAACTGGGTGCTCCTTTACTGTATGTTACCACCAATATACTAAACATTCTACTTCTAAGTAAAAATTGTAGCCTGGCTTCCAGGTTACCAACAGGGGCGTAGCAATAGGGGGTGCAGAGGTGGCAACCGCATCGGGGCCCTTGAGCAAGAGGGGCCCCGAAGGGCCCTCCCTCAACTACAGTATTAGCTCTCTATTGGTCCTGTGCTCATAATAATAACATCTACAGATACTTTAAATAGTAGTGATCATTAACAAGCTTTTCCCCATCTCCTTCTAGCACCTCTGACACTGTAGTTGCCATTGGCAGGTTTTGGTGCCCCGTATCAATTGATATGTATAGAGTGCTTGGGGGGCCCCATGTAAAATTTGCATCGGGGCCCACAGCTCATTAGCTACGCCACTGGTTACCAATGCACATAACTGTGCAGCCTGCATTCAGTAAATATACCAAAATAGGTGATGTTGTTTTCTGCGGTATGGAGAAGTGGTGTTTAAATATCAAAGTAAAAACAAGTACAACCAGTAAAGAAAATGTAATTGGCTAAATTGTCACAGTGTAGTGTGCATATAATGAAGGCTCCTGTTAAAAGGGGCAAACGATATTCAAGTTATCTTTTAGTAAAATTGTTGCCAGAATATGCTGTAAAATATTGTTTAAAATACTGATATTCAACTATTCCCCACTGTAACCTCTATTTTTATTTTTAATAAAATGGGCTCTGGTTAAAGTGATAGAATGTTGGTTAATTTATGGATATTGTGCTACTTCATTCAGATAATAAAATATCTTTAATACTTACCAATATTTTACTTTAACCTAACCTCTCTCTACTCTCCCACACAACCCTCCCCTGTTGTTGATCGTTGGAGGTTTAATGTATCATAGAATAAAAAATGATAATTGAGGAGTCAAAACATAAAACAAACTTTTGTATATGTAAGTTTAACCACTTCAGCCTTCAGTCGTTTTTAACCTTATGCATCCAAGCAATTTTCAGCTCCCATTCATTTACCAATAACTTTATCACTACTTATCACAATGAATCGATCTATATCTTGTTTTTTCCACCATCAATTAGGTTTTCTTTGGGTGGTACATTTTGCTAAGAATTATTTTTTTCTGAATGCATTTTAATGGGAATATTAAGAAAAAAAATAAAAAAAATCATTATTTCTCAGTTTTCGGCTATTATAGCTTTAAAACAATACATGCTACGCTACCATAATTAAAACCCACATATTTTATTTGCCCATTAGTCCCAGTTATTACACAATTTAAATGATGTCCCTATCACAATGTATGGCTACAATATTTTATTTGGAAATAAAGGTGCATTTTTTCAGTTTTGCGTCCATCACAATTTACAAGTTTATAATTTAAAATATAATAGTAATGTACCCTGTTGACATGCATATTAAAAAAGTTCAGACCCTTAGGTAACTACTTATGTTTTTTTGTTGTAATTTTTTTTTTTTTATAATTACAAATTTTATTTGGGTATTTTTGGGAGTGTGGGAGGTAAACAGTTAATTTTAAATGTAATAGATTGTGGGTATTTAAAAAAAAATGTATGTTGATGTAGTTTTATTATTTTGCCACAGCAAGGCCTCAGTCATTTTTTTTTCTTCCTGTAATCAAGCGATCATGCTTACAGGAAGTGAAGGGAGGACGTGTAACTTTTTTTTTCTTTAGAAAGATTGCGGCTTCTCATAGAAGTGGGTTCCCATTCATTGATCTCCGGGATAACAGGCGGCGGCACTGGAGCACGCAGGGACACGCCCAATCAGCCCCGGGAGTGCGCGGCAGCAGCCTTTTGGACATAGCAATAATGTCCAAAAGGCAAAAATGGTTAAAGAGACTCTGACGTCTCTAAAAAAAATCATCTTTTTATAATAAAATCCTGTGTAACATGACAGCCCTACCTAAACCGCTGCATCCCCGCTGCTCTAATCTAACTAAATCCCCCCAAACTCCCCGGGGGGCAATCCGGGCATTGCTTCCGTGAGAGGCAGAGCTATGAGCCGCAGCTCTGCTTCTCAGCGCGTCTGTCAGCCCGGATCGCTGCCTCTCCTCCGCCCCTCTCAGTCTTCCTTCACTGAGAGGGGCAGGGGAGAGGCAGAGATCTGCCGCTGACAGACACATGTGAGGCAGGGCTGCAGCTCATAGCTCTGCCTCACATAGAAGAGTAGAGGGCAGTAAAATCCACAACCAAGAAAAATGATGGAAAAGATGTTTCAAGCAGTCTAATACCTGGACAGAGACATGGTTGAGTGGGATAAACGTCAAAAGTCTCAATTAAGAAACCTAGATTTGTCCCAAACCACTGTTTTAAGGTCAGAATTCACATTGAATGTTGAATTGCTGGCCTAACTTCTTCCCTTCCTCCTCGTCCGGAGGAGGATCTTGTCTTCCAGGGATTTGTAGGATGTCAAAAGCACGCTCACATACATTGGCCAGGAATCGAGCACGTTCACATACATTGGCCAGGGATTGAACCCAGGTCAACTGCTTGGAGGGCAGCTATGCTCACCACTATACTACCAACAATACGGGCTGAAGCTAGCCTAGCTGGCCTGGGAAGGATGAAAAGCTAGGTGGCCATGCAACCATTCCTGCTAACCTACAGCTTACTTGTGTCTTACAACACATTGGCTTAAAGGGGAACTTCAGCCTAAACAAACATACTGTCATCAAGTTACATTAGTTATGTTAATTAGAATAGATAGGTAATATAATCTCTTACCCACCCTGTTTTAAAAGAACAGACAAATGTTTGTGATTCATCGGGGCTGCCATCTTTGTCATGGGGGCAGCCATCTTTTTGGTTGATAGGAGGTGACAAGGAGCAGGAGACACAGTTCCAACTGTCCTGTGTCCTGATTACCCTTCCCAGCTGCACACGCTAGGCTTCAAATGTCAGATTAAAAATGTAAAACAAATAAAATAAATAAATAAAAATTGCACCAAAACAGCAGAATGAGAACAACAACATCAGAAATCCCATCATGCTTTGCACAGCAATACAATACCAAATGTAAACTGGGATGTCCTATTAGCCTCTCCCAACTCTTGGACACATTTATATTTGTATATGCTGCTATGCCAAAGTTATGCCCATATATTATCAAACCATAGCACAATCAGCCCTTGTTGGTCTAATCCATCACACCCTACTTGCAGTTTGCTTACTACCTCAGTCTGGATTCATGTCAGCGATGTTCAGCTGAGCTGTACAGTGCAGCATGTGTCACTGCTGTGTAACAGTTCCCAGTGTTGCACTGGGAGTGAGACACATTTAGGGTGAGCAAAATGTGCCCGAAACAACTGCTCCTCACCTCTGTTCCCTAGGCTTATCTCACCTCTAGCTCAGCTTAGTAATCCCTGTGTGCAATTGTTCAGCTTAAGTCTAGCAACACAGTATCTGAAAGCATGGTTATGTCTGTGATTCCTAAATACACATGTACATACAGTATGCGTGCTACCCAGTTTATCATAAATCTGACTCTTTGTATCCCCAAAAACATATTTTAAACAGGCTGTGAGTTATTAACAGGTAATTGTTGCCTGTGTCTATTTTTAAGCATACAAGAACAAAACATCGCAGTGATATAATGAAGCTATTTTAAGATGCCATTAAACAAAATAATGTTTGTTTTTTTTGCTTGAGTATGACTGATTAAAACAGTAAGCAGCTCACAGTATGTCATCTCCCAAGGTAAACATGGAGGCAATGGATTGTCTTTGTGAGATGCTCTATTAATTATACTCATTTTAGCAGCAGATCTGGGAGGATCTCACAATCTGCTAAAACTATTAACATTGCATACCATTTGCATATAATTAAGGGACTTGCTATCATTACTATGCAGAACAGGCACGTGTAAGTTTGCGAAGCAAAATGCAGTGTAATTCAAATGTATGGAGGGTGAGATAGGAGGACAGACAGACAGGGAGTCGGATAGATAGACAGATCATTTGGAAGAAGTATCAAAATAAATAATGAATATCCAAAATCACATTGTCCAACTGTATGAAAAGAAAGCATAAACACCTTTTTTAAAAGATGTTTGCAACAACTTGCACATTAATAAATGATTCACAAGAAGACAGCAGCTGTATGCTTGCTTAATGATATGTAAATGATTATTAAATATTTAAGCTAGAAAGATTAAATAGATGGCTGCCATATATAAACTGGTATTAATACTAGATGCATTACTGTACTGTAACAAATTCATACACTATTGTCAAATGTGCAAAACTTTATTATAACATACGGACAACATATATGGACCAGTTTGAACTAATCAGGTGACTTCTCTGCTAGTGCCTATCACATACAAATGCTATCACATGCCAAAGAAATGTGGCTCAACTGGATTCATATCTAAGTTTATAAGAAATCAACTGTGTAGCTAGCAAACTGTAAAGGAGTTAAAGGGCAGTGAGAGGTAAACCCCTCTCCCCCCTCCACCACTACTCCCCTATTCATCACCAAGGACAACGGAAGGACCGTGGGGAGCAACAATGACTGGACAGCAGTACAAAGACCATTACCAGTTAATGACAAAGCCATCTCATGCCTGTGAATCCTTAACTGAGAATAGATCATACACAGGAAAAGTGGAAACTAACAGTTAATCATATTCGCATTGTTCACCTGGGCCTGTAAATCAGAGAACAAAGTTTAAGATTAGAGATAAACTATTAGGTTACTGATACTTTGATCTGTAAGTAACATTAAATTTGACTATTATCATGGTGAAATATCTAAAATTGGTATATTCATATCAATACTGGAAAGTTATCATTACAGTCACATATATTAAGCTGGGGTTCAGTGTCTACGTTGATATGGTACCTATAGCTTTAGACGTTAATCATGTGACTAACATACAGACCAAAATATGGGAAACCTTTCAAATTACTTTATTTTTAGGTTCCTTTGACAATTAGGTAAAGTTTAGATGGCTATGTAAACAGTTTACAGGTACTTTTATACAATATTCAATAACTGACACTATCCACATTGTGAAATTTTGCCTGAAGTAACATGGGATGCTCTGCACAGAAATGTGACTGCTTTATCCCGCAAGACTGCATCAGCAGATAATAGATAAAACTAAGCAGATGAGTTAGGGGACAATACTTCAGTGCAGTGTTCAGATCTAGTTTAGTCTGTTTCCCCCTCCTTCCACTTGGTGGAAGTAACTGATGGAGCTCCCAGTGAGAGATTGGATACTTACAGACTGCTCCTTATTGAATGGAATGGATAATGACCCCAAGTTCCCAAGGTTTGTTGCTGCCTGGTGAGCAGAAGCTTGGATTTGTGTGGTCCAAGCCTTTCCAAGCTTGTCTCATTCTGTCACTGGGATCACGGGCTCCCTCGGCTCGTTTGCACCTGCGTCGCTTTTGGCTCCTTCAGGAATTCGCTGAAGCTTGTAATCAGCTTTGTGAGGCTATTGAGTGCACGGCTGAGTGAAACTTGCAAAGCTCACACAGAACTGTCCCTGTGAATAGGAGTCAGCATGGGGCTGCTCTCCAAGCCTCTGGCCTGCCAAATTCCAGCAGAGACTCTTACAATCACTCCACACAAGCTGCATTGCTTCCCCACACTAAGAAAAGTTAGAAAAGAAAAGCTAAAATACCAGCCCCTGAGGTTAGCAGTTGGTTCCCATATTAATGATCAACCTGCATTGCTGATGCAAACACTGGGACTGTTAACTCTGGGCTGATTTGAGTCATCATCTTAAAGTGCAAATTTTCACTACAGAGAAAAGGGTTAATGGCACAAATTGCTCTCTGAAATGTACAGAAATCTTCATATGTTTTGTTTCTTGTGCATATAATTAAACTATTCTGTGCAAAAAAAAAGCATGCACTGGCAAACAAAATAGAGCATGCTGCATTGTATGATGATGAATGCTAGCGCCATCACTAGCATGTACCAAATAAAGCTAAGACAGCCACATACACACACACTGTAATTCTAGGCATGCAATCTTGATTTATTAGAACTACAAGTTTGAAAAACTTGAGAAACATAAATGGTGTCTGAAGAAATAGATGGATCCCTCATCCAAACTTAACCCATTTATACTTGTATCAGAACTAGAAGCATTTGGTCATCAGCCAGCAGTGTCACTGATCTCACTGCATCAGTGCAATTATTAGCTCTCCTTTCTTGATCTAGTGATCCTCCGTACATTTTCTTGATGTTTCTTCAATGAAACAAAAGACTGAATGCAAATCTTCAACATAGGTACAGAGTTAGTACAGCACTGCTTCCACGTGTGCAGTGCATACCACATGGTGCCTGCAAATACTATACTCTATATCCTATCATTGGACCTACAAATAATTATACATTTCATATCAGAACTACACTGCGATCCACTCACGTATCACTTCTATTACTAATGATGGTGATCTCAACGGTTTGTGAAACAGCAAAAAAAAGTAGGGTCAGTGCTCTAATGCAGAAGTCAAGGTATGTACCAAGTCAAGGCCTGGCATTTATTAGGACTCCAAGGTCTCATAGGAATGACTGTGATGCATAGCAATGGCAGCTGTGCAGTCACTTTGCGCTACTTGCACTCATAGGCTCTGAGGACCTTAAAACCAGGGGTGCTTGGATACCCCTTTTTCAAAATCCGAATTGATCCGGATTCCCAGATATCCGGATCCGAATCGGATATCCGAATCCGATCGTTCAGTTTTCCGCCCACATTGTGTCCAAAGTCCAACCGCACAACTGGGACAGGACAGTTTTCAGCCCAGACACCTCCAAAAAATTATGCAGCAATTGTGTTTTGGGTTAAATATAGGTGGTATCAGTAGCCTGTGGCACCCTGGCCTGGCGGTGGGAGCTGCACAGGCAGCAGGAGCAGGGCAATGCAGCAGCAGCAGGTGTAACATGTGCCAGGAGCATGCCGGACGTGACATGTGGCAATTGGCACTTAGCATGTGGCACTTGGCACGTGTCACTTGGCACTTGCCAAGTGTCACGTGGCACTTGGCAAGTGCCACATGACACGTGCCAAGTGGCACGTGACATGTGCCAAGTGCCACGTAACACATGCCAAGTTTCACATGACACGTGCCAAGTGACATGTGCCACATGACACGTGACACTTCACACGTGCCAAGTGCCACGTGCCGAGTGAGAGTCAGACAGCAGAGGAGAAGACACTAGTGCACACTAACTGTCACACTGGCACTGCTCACACAGCACAGCAGTTTTGTAGAAAGCTAACACAGTAGTACTACTACTCTAACTACTAGCACACTGACTGCAGTACTACAGTACTAACTACACAATAACACCGTAATCCTATCCCCTTATACCTAATCTAACCTATATCTAAGGCTAATAGCTGGCCAGCAGGCAGCAGCTGGCCTGGTCTGTGCACAACACACACACAGACACATAGCAGCTGCCTGCAGCACACACTCTGTCACACAAATGACATCAAGCTAATTAATGATTTAACAATAGTGTAGTGATAGTTAAGGGGTTAATCACTGAATAGCTTTTGGTTTATCACTGCTGGGCCAGCAGCACTGGAGCACACACTCTGACTGTCATACAATGATATCAATCAAGCTAATTAATGATTTAACAATAGTGTAGTGATAGTAGTGAAGGGGTTAATCACTGAACAGCTTATCACTGTGTACAGCCCTTGCTACTAGGCCCAGCAGCAGTGGAGCACACACTCTGACTGTCACACTATGACATCAATCAAGCTAATTAACGATTTAACAATAGTGTTGTGATAGTAGTGAAGGGGTTAATCACTGAACAGCTTTAGGTTTATAACTGTGTACAGGCTTACAACCCTTGCTAGGCCACCAGCACTGGAGTAAGTCTCTCAGTGAGCATTCAGCAAGCTAAGACGATATGTCTCATCATGGCAGCCCTCCTTATTATACAGGGGGGCTGGCCAGTGTTCCTTTCTGGGATTGGGTGCCAGGGTGTAGGCTGGGAGCCCTCTGATTGGCTCAATGAGGTCAGGTGGGGCTGGCCAGGGTTCCCCTCTGTGATTGGTTGCTAGGGCTTCTGCTGGGAGCCCTCTGATAGGCTCCAGGACATCATCTCCTTAGTTACAGTATTTCAGATCCGGATATCTGCCATATCCGTGGATATCCGCGTTATGCGACCAAATATCCGCAGATAGCTAGCCGGATTTTTTAAAAAATCCGGGATCCGAATCCAAATCGGATAGCGTAAAAAAGTTCGGATATCCGGGTTACCCGGATATCCGTAATCCGGATGAGCACCACTGCTTAAGACATTTGCTTTATAGTCATAAGTAAAAATTAGAAATGAAAACTGCAGTTGTGTACATACCTCAAAAAGTCCAGCGTTTGCATTAAACTATAATGCTGATTCCCAGACTAAATCCCTCACCAGGAACAAATATGCATAACTGGCATTCAGACGGAAGTGGATTCAAAGATGCATTTGCCAGGGTTTTCTTTAAATGTATCTCTGTAGAAGGGAGCCCCAGCATAAAGCATCTTTGAGTTTCTTACCAGAGCGTGAAAATAGTGTATGACCTGCTGACTTTTTGTTGTTGTTTGTGGGGATGGTTAACCAACCTCTCCTGTGTACTTAGTGAGGAGTAGCCCCTTGTCCTTGACATGGATAAGAGGGCTTTGTAAGAGGAGGGAAGGTTTTTGCCCCCTCTTGTTTAGCCCCTTTTGTCAGGGACCATGTGGGCTGGAATTGTCTGCGTGACATACATCCCCATCCTGGCCAGCTCAGTTTGTATGCATGGGGACCAAGGGTTGAAAGAAGCATATTAGAAATTTTAATTAAATTAAATTTTAAGTAAAAAACAAAAACAACAAAAAACAACACTTTTCTAAACTGAGTAATTGGGTTAGAGCAGTGGCGTAGCAATAGGGGATACAGTCTTGCAGAGGTAGCCTCCGTATCGGGGCCTTTGGGTCAAGCACAGTATTGGCTCTCTATTGGCCCTGTGTTGGTAATAATCACTTCTATAGATGCGTTAAATAGTAGTAATCATTAACAAACTGTTTCCCATCCCCTACTTGCACCTCTGACACTGTTGTTGTCCTTTGCAGGCTTTGGTGTGCCGTATCAGTTGTTATGTATAGATTGCTTGGGGGGGCCCATGTAAAACTTGCACTGGGGCCCTTACCTCCTTAGCTACGCCACTGGGTTAGAGCAGTGATAAGTTTAGTGCCCTTATACTCGGAACATATGATGAAATTGCACGTCCAATCGACGGGAATCAGATGTCCGATCTTTTTCTGATCGATAAAGGGATAGATTTTGCTAAGGTATCATCTGAAAATCGATCCCTTTATTGACTGGGAGCAGTTTGGACTTGATACAACTTCCTGTCATATTACCCATCGATCAGATGGGAAGTTGCATCATGGGTTCTCAGCATTATTTTTTTTACATTAAACAATATCTCCCACATCTAAAATCACGAAATGTATTAGGAGAAAAGAACATCGGGATGAAAAAAAGACGTTCAAGCAAGTTTTTTTTCTGTGTGCTCAGGTGAGGTAATTTGAAGAGTATTTGCATGAGTTACACAGTTGCTAGCTCTTAAAGGACAAATGTAGTGAGAGGTATATGGAGGCTGCCATATTTATTTCCTTTAAAGCAATACCAGTTGCCTGGCTGTCCTGTTGATCCTCTGCCTCTAATCCTTTTAGCCATAGACCCTGAACAAGCATGCAGCAGATCAGGTGTTTCTGACATTATTGTCAGGTCTTACAAGATTAGCTGCATGATTTTTTCTGGGGTTATCCAGACACTACTGCAGTCAAATCACTCAGCAGGACTGCCAGGCAAATTGTACTGTTTAGAAGGAAATAAATATAGCAGCCTTCACATACCTCTTGCTACAGTTGTCCTTTAATGGTGGCAATTGTTATACTGTAATTGAATTAAGCCTCCTATCCGCCTATTTGTCCTGGGTCAGCAACTAATGATGGATACACATAGATATATTATAAAGTATTTTTTTTTTTATCTGACCCCGTACATTGAATGTGCATATGAAATATTCATAAATTCAACAAAACAACTGACATTTTCTAACTTTGTTATTTGATAGTAATTATTTTTAATGCAGATAAATGAATGTAATGAATTTATCTTTATATCATTCTTTTTACAGAGGTCGGTTTAAAAAGAATTCCTATCATTTAAATTATAGAGTAGGAATCAAAGCTAAAACGTTAGCATAGCAAAGAAACTGTTTTATTTTTAAAGAGAAAAATCAGCAATTATTTAATGCTATTTTTACTACAGGTGCTGAAAGATATCCACACATTACAATCCTCGTTTTGAGATTGATTTTTCTCTGCTGTTTATGCACTGATTATGTGTGAGTAGCCCCAGAACCTGTATAACTTAGACGTGTCGGTATTTAAAGGGATGGGGTGGCAACCCTGCCCAAAACCTACCAAGGAAATCTGCAGTGTCACAGACGTGTATTTAGAGTAAGGAAACAGTTTGTTAAGGATTACCACTATGCAATGCACATATAGAGGTGTTCATTACTAGCATTGCACCAATAAAAAGCTAATGAGATGGATGAAGGACGGCCCCTAGTGGGCTACTCTGGCTCAGGGCCCCAGTGCAGTCGCGATCTCTGCAGCCTCTATTGCTACACCACTGCATCTCATCGAGCATCTCATCTATTTGTGCTCTTAGTTTCAGTCATTTGCAGCCATGATTTTCCAGGCAAACTTTCATGAGATGAATGCAGAACGTTTTCTTCTTTGTGACCCACATTGTAATGTGTGATGTACAATCATTTTCAATTTGCAGCTGTAATATACTTATGTCCAAATGACTGTAATCAAAACTTGTGATTGAACGGGAAAATGATTAAGTGTTCCTGTCATTACAACCTATACCTTCCTTGTATATAATGACACATTTACACTTCTGATAAGACAGCACTTACACTGCATTTAGGAGCATCGTGTTAGGGATAGTTACATTGGGGCTCCAGCTCATTTTTCTTTCTTTAGTTTTGTCTACAATAGGAAACAGTTATTACCTACGTTTCTATTAGTGACCACTGTTTCATCACTAGTGAGACTTTCCTTCGCTTCCTGTCTTGGCAAAACATGTCAGAAGAGATGGTAAATGAGGGGTAAATCATTGTATTTTGTATGCAACTCTAAGGCTAGGTTCATAGTGATAGCAGTATTGCGTTACCTGTAAAAACAGCAACACGTGCAATAGAATGAAAAAGCGCACCTCACACTATGCGACCTTTGCACACATATCAAGAGGCATTCATTAGCAAAAGACTTATGGTAAGGCCTCGTTTCCATCTATTCGCTTCTGTCTGCTTCTGTCCACTTTTCAGCAGCATGTATCAATCTGTAACATTGATGTGCTGATAAAAAGCGGACAGAAGTGGATAGAAGGGCATAGATGGAAACAAGGCCTGAAAGTGTATTTTTTAATTTCCATTTTTCAAACCACATTGGCTCTTTCATCATCACTACTTTATATTAGCATCTGAAATTAAGCAAAGCAATCTTTCAGAGGCAGTGGCATAACTAAGGAGCTTGGGGCGAGTTTTACATGGGGTCCCAAGCACTCTATTGACATGGAGCCCCAGCACCTACCAGTTGCAGTGTCAGAGAGGTGTATTGAGAGGAAGGAACAGTTAATTAAGGATTGCAATGCACATACAGAGATGATCATTACCAGCATTGCACCAATGAAAAGCTAATAAGATGGAGGAAGGAGGGCCCTAGTGGGTCCCTCTGGTGCAAGAGCCCCAGTGCGGTCACAACCTCTGCATCCCTTATTGCTACGCCACTGTTTAGAGGGTGATCATACACCTTAGCATAATGTGCAGTGGAATCAACCCCTTTAAAATATTCATATGTTCTTGCACTGCAGCCTGAAAAAAAAAAATTCCAGCTGTATTCACTCAATGGGCTTGATTCACAAAAGCATGATAATGCTTATCACGCTCCCACGCTCGCTCTAGCAAGCGTCCCAGAGGCGCCCCAGGGCCCCAAACCCCCTCAACACCTTAATCTGTGGTTTTCTGGCTTGCAGTCACTGCAGTGCCATGTATCCCCTTTACTTCTTTCTCTCTGCTTCAAACACAATAGGGGAATGATAGCTGAGTGAGTTTTGCGCCCCCTCCTACACTGCACTCTGAGACTGGAGCCTCTCTCGCTTCTGCCTCGGCCCGGCCCTGGTGGTCAGTTTCACTATGTGCTCCTGGATTGGTCAAAGTTCTTCCCAATTCATTTTCTGAGAGAGGGCACCAGTTATTCATCACGTTTTTCTCTCCATTTAGTATTCCTTCTGTTCTGATGTGTGATACAGTCCCGGCTGCAGAGAAACAGGAGTGCAAAGTGCAACTTTTAATTTGCGTGCTGTTATAGACCGCTATATAATTAGTGACTATAGCAGCAGCACCAGGTGTGTCATTTGGGGCCACCATAAGCTCATTTGTAATAAGCGGCTGTAGGGTCTCACACAGTTCTGATAAAGGAACGGTCTGGTCGGGAGACCAGATAGCGCCTGCTATGGCTGCAGCTGGAGTGCAGGGAGGTGGAGCACTAGGCTGAAGCTGCTTGTGTCCCTGGCTGCATCAAGCTTGTGTGCCCCAGCCCTGGGAGAGTAGGAGGGCTCTGGCTGCAGCTGCTTTTGACATCAACGCTGCTTGTGTCCCTGATGGGACTTTTTTTCCCAACATTAACATAGAAGTTACATTTGTGGAGTCACATTGTTGTCACACGCACAAAGTAACTATGCTTTCCCACAAATTCTAACTGCTTCAGAGTTACCATAAGCCTCTATCGCTTCTATGGCCAGTTTATTTCAGACTCTCTCCAGATGAAAGGGTTGGAAGGATCTGGGAAGGTAATTAGTAGTCTCAAACTTTCTACTTCTTAATTCATTATAGAGTTTACTGTGCTCATAAAGATTAATAAAGCTTTTGGATTTTCATATCCGTCTTCTTACTTGTGTCTGTCCATTACATTTTCCTAAGACATTTTGAAACACAATAGGTTGTTGTGCATTGGAGAAGGTGATTTGTTACCTGAGTTTACAAATATTTTAAGGAGAGGAGCTGTTTTTTTTCCTTTTGTTATTTCTGAATGTTTGTTCTTACAAGCTTTACTTGGATTCCACAAGTTGCATTTAGTAAAAACAGCTACAAAAATTAATTTTGTCTTCATTTCAGTTTGCAAAGCAACACAATATTTGCCATACCCATAGTATGCTCACAAAAACCTGCACAATCACACAGATTGGCACACGTGCACATGCAGACTCATACATCCACAGATACATCGCACCAGTACAATTATATGAAACAGCCTCTATCTCACCTTACCACTGCCATACCAGGACATGTCAGTCTCCTACCATTGCCTCAGTCACATCACAGCATAGTAAAGATTGCTAAAAGTTTTAGCAAATTTGCAGTTGTGTTATGTGATTGAAGCCATCTGCAGCACCACAGAAAGTACCTTCTAAAATGAATCAGGATTACCCTAAATGTATTTAAGAGTATTGATGATCGTAATCAGCCAATAACGATTACGCAAAATTTCACCTAAATTTTCGCAATTACGCCTATACGTAATTACAAATTGTTAATGCAATTGTTAATGCTAGGCTAGCTACATGATTTAAAAAAAAATTTTAAAATAGTGGTGTGCCACCTCCCTGGCGGATTTAATTGACCGCCAGGGAGGTTAAAAATGCAAAAAAAAAGTTTTTTAAACTCAGAAAAATGAGTTTAAAAAATGTTTTTCTTTGTATTTTTAAAATCGATTTTCTCAAAAACTGCAAGGTCTTTTTGAACATTTTTTTTTTAACTTGTACCCACTATTCTCCTTAAAGGGAACTTTAACTGAGAGGCATATGGATGTTTCCTTTTAAACAATACCAGTTGCTTGTCAGTCCTGCGGATCTGGTTGCAGAGATTGGCTGCTGGAAATTGGCTGCAGTAGTGGCTGAATCACAGACCTGAAACAAGCATACAGCTAAAGAGTCTGACTTCAGTCAGAGCACCTGATCTGCATGCTTGTTCAGGGGCTGTGGCTAAAACGTATTACAGACACAGGATCAGAAGGAGAGTCAGGCAACTGGCATTATTTTAGAAGGAAAAATCCATATCCCTCTCAGTTTAGGTTCCCTTTAACATATGTAGCAATTTTGGTAGCAATAGCATGTATAGGGTCTTTGCAATTCATCGCCAAAGTCAGCACAAAATTATGTGTAATTTACACATAAATGTATGCGTAATTACGAATACTTACAATTACATATGAAATTAATTACGTTTTTCCTCCGAAATTTCGCATTACGATGTATAATTACGCATAGGCATAATTTCTGCCCATCACTATTTAACACATGCTTTTTACTTAACTACAATAGTGGAAACCAGGATTCCCAAATCGTGTTGTAACGAGCGGCGGGGACACGACCACCGCCGTCCCCACCGCTCAGCTCAGACCTCCGCGCACTGGCCTGTCGCCGGCGCATAGCGTCAGAGCTATGGGCGCGCGCGGCCAGCGGCGAGACCTTTACGCATCTCGCAGGCGCGTCAGCTGACCTGCGGGTCGGCTGACGTCACAGGGAGCGCTCCTTGCCCCTGATTGGCCGAGCTGGTGGGGGCGTGCTTGGGAGTCCCCTGCCAGCATAAAGACAGCGAGCTGCCACTAGCTCGCTGTCTGTTGTTGTGAACACATCGTGTTAGCCCTCAGACCTTAGATAGATCCGGTGTGCTTTGATCCGGGAGGAAACCGGGGATTTCACACAGTGATAGGATTTGTGCATAATACTGTTTATTATCTGTTTATGACTCTGACTCGTTACTGACTATTCTTACTCTCAAGTGACTCTGTACCTTTGCCCATCTGATCTTATTGCTGACTCTGCCTGATTATCGTTACCTCTCTCTGCTCAGTGATTCTGTACTTTAGCCCATCTGATATTGCTGCCGACTTCTGCCTGTTAACCGTTACTTCTCTGCCTTCTGATTTTGTACTGTATCTGCCTGTCTGTTACCGACTCGATTAGTCTGACCTCTCTACTCACCAGTGAGCCCTTGTCACTGGTGAGGTGTTCGCTGTACTAACAGTGCCCACCAGCTCCTCTGGTGAGGTATAGACAAATCTGTCAGTATTTACCATTTGCACCAATCACTACACTCAGTTTAATAAAGTGAGACTAAGGTCTCGATATTCTCTGTGTTGCTATATTTGCATTATTTGGTGATACTGCAGATCACCAAATACTCAGAACTTTGTACTTGCTGACACCTATCGTGATACGTGTACATGTGATTAAAGAGGGATTGTCAGCCACAAAATACATCTCCATTTAGCCACTGCTCTTTGTTTAATATGCAGCCTGCAACCTTACCCTGCATTGCAAGCACTCCAATCTATTTAGAAATGTTTCTGCTGTAATAAATCTTATCTCAGGCAGCCTGGCTCTATTTTTGCCCTTGCCAATGAGAAGGAAGCTTGGCATCACCCCTCCCACTTTCCTCCTCCTCACTGATTGGCTGAGGGCAGTTCAGTGAGCTACTAAAATCTGATCTATGCTGTGCTCACATGTGTTTATAAAGCAAGCTAGCTATGGCAGTTCATTTTCTTGGAGAGAAAAAAGTAAGGGACGAAATGACATCAGGATTGGCTTCAGTCAGAGGGAAGCAATATGGAAAATGCCAGGAATGGAATTCTCTTTATTTACTATATAAAATTCACAGAAATCAAAACATGGACAGTTCAATACATCTGTCATGTAAGTAGTTATCTACTTAACCACTTGCCGACCGCCCACAGCCGATGGGCGGCAGCAAAGTGGACGCCGAAAGGACCGCAATACGCCCAAGGGCGTTGCGTCCTTTCGGCATGCCGGGGGAGCGATCGCGTCATTGATGACGCGCGCTTCCTCCGGCAACTGGCTCCGCCCACCCGCGACGACAACCCGCCGGCCGTTCGGAAGCGCCGGCGGGTTGTTAACCCCGCGATCGCCGCTACAAAGTGTATAATACACTTTGTAATGTATGCAAAGTGTATTAAACAGGCTGCCTCCTGCCCTGGTGGTCCCAGTGTCCGAGGGACCACCAGGGCAGGCTGCAGCCACCCTAGTCTGCACCCAAGCACACTGATTTCCCCCCCCCCTGCCCCCTGCCCCCTGATCGCCCACAGCACCCCTCCCCCCCCCCCGCCCACCCCCCAGACCACTGTTTGCACCCAATCACCCCCCTAATAACCCATCAATCACTCCCTGTCACTATCTGTCAAGGCTATTTTTTAAAAAATTCCCTAAACTGCCCCCTGGGGACTCCTGATCACCCCCCCCCACCCCTCAGATTCTCCCCAGACCCCCCCCCCCGTGTACTGTATGCATCTAACCCCCCTGATCACCTCTCAATCACCTGTCAATCACCCGTCAATCACCCATCAATCACCCCCTGTCACTGCCACCTATCAATCAGCCTCTAACCTGCCCCTTGCGGGCAATCTGATCACCCACCCACACCATTAGATCGCCCACAAACCCGCCGTCAAATCACCTCCCAAGTGTATTGTTTACATCTCTTCTCTAAACACCCACTAATTACCCATCAATCACCCCCCTATCACCACCTGTCACTGTTACCTATCAGATCAGACCCTAATCTGCCCCTTGCGGGCACACAATCACCCGCCCACACGCTCAGATTGCCCTCAGACCCCCCCTTATCAATTTGCCAGTGCATTAATTACATCTGTTCTTCCCTGTAATAACCCACTGATCACCTGTCAATCACCTGCCAATCACCTGCCAATCACCCATCAATCACCCCCTGTCACTGCCACCCATCAATCAGCCCCTAACCTTGCGGGCAATCTGATCACCCACCCACACCATTAGATCGCCCGCAAACCCGCCTTCAAATCACCTCCCAAGTGTATTGTTTACATCTCTTCTCTTCTCTAAACACCCACTAATTACCCATCAATCACCCCCCATCACCCCCTATCACCACCTGTCACTGTTACCTATCAGATCAGACCCTAATCTGCCCCTTGCGGGCACCCAATCACCCGCCCAGGTTGCCCTCAGACCCCCCCCTTATCAATTCGCCAGTGCATTAATTACATCTGTTCTTCCCTGTAATAACCCACTGATCACCTGTCAATCACCTGCCAATCACCTATCACCCATCAATCACCCCCTGTCACTGCCACCCATCAATCAGCCCCTAACCTGCCCTTGCGGGCAATCTGATCACCCACCCACACCATTAGATCGCCCGCAAACCCGCCGTCAAATCACCTCCCAAGTGTATTGTTTACTTCTCTTCTCTTCTCTAAACACCCACTAATTACCCATCAATCACCCCCCATCACCCCCTATCACCACCTGTCACTGTTACCTATCAGATCACACCCTAATCTGCCCCTTGCGGGCACCCAATCACCCGCCCAGATTTCCCTCAGACCCCCCCTTATCAATTCGCCAGTGCATTAATTACATCTGTTCTTCCCTGTAATAACCCACTGATCACCTGTCAATCACCTGCCAATCACCTATCACCCATCAATCACCCCCTGTCACTGCCACCCATCAATCAGCCCCTAACCTGCCCTTGCGGGCAATCTGATCACCCACCCACACCATTAGATCACCCGCAAACTCGCCGTCAAATCACCTCCCAAGTGTATTGTTTACATCTCTTCTCTTCTCTAAACACCCATCAATCACCCATCAATCACCCCCTATCACCCCCTATCACCACCTGTCACTGTTACCTATCAGATCAGACCCTAATCTGCCCCTTGCGGGCACCCAATCACCCGCCCACACGCTCAGATTGCCCTCAGACCCCCCCTTATCAATTCGCCAGTGCATTATTTACATCTGTTCTTCCCTGTAATAACCCACTGATCACCTGTCAATCACCCATCAATCACCCCCTGTCACTGCCACCCATCAAACAGCCCCTAACCTGCCCCTTGCGGGCAATCTGATCACCCACCCACACCAATAGATCGCCCGCAGATTCCGACGTCAGATCACTTCCCAAGTGCATTGCATCTGTTCTCTCCTCTAAACACCCACTAATTACCCATCAATCACCCCCTGTCACCACCTGTCACTGCTACCCATCAGATTAGACCCCTATGTGCCCCTAGGGCACCCAATCACCCGCCCACACCCTCAGACCCCAGCCCTGATCACCTCGCCAGTGCATTGCTTGCATCTATTCCCCCCACCAATCACACCTTGAGACACCCATCAATCACCTCCATGTCACCCCCTAGCACACCTACCCATCAGATCAGGCCCTAATTTGCCCCGTGTGGGCTCCTGATCACTCGGCCAAACCCTCAGACCCCCTTCCGATCACCTCCCCAGTGCATTGATTGCATCTATTTTCCCCTCTAACCACCCCCTGAGACACCAATCAATCACCTCCTGTCACCCCCCTAGTACTCCTATCCATCAGATCAGGCCCAACCTGTCATCTAAAAGGCCATCCTGCTTATAACCGGTTCCACAAAATTTGCCCCCTCATAGACCACCTGTCATCAAAATTTGCAGATGCTTATACCCCTGAACAGTCATTTTGAGACATTTGGTTTCCAGACTACTCACGGTTTTGGGCCCGTAAAAAGCCAGGGCAGTATAGGAACCCCACAAGTAACCCCTTTTTAGAAAAGAGACACCCCAAGGTATTCTGTTAGATGTATGATGAGTTCATAGAAGATTTTTTTTTTTTTGTCAAAAGTTAGCGGAAATTGATTTTTATAGTTTTTTCACAAAGTGTCATTTTTCACTAACTTGTGACAAAAAATAAAAACTTCTATGAACTCACCATACTCCTAACGGAATACCTTGGGGTGTCTTCTTTCTAAAATGGGGTCACTTGTGGGGTTTCTATACTGCCCTGGCATTTTAGGGGCCCTAAACCGTGAGGAGTAGTCTAGAAAACAAATGCCTCAAAATGACCTGTGAATAGGACGTTGGGCCCCTTAGCGCACCTAGGCTGCAAAAGTGTCACACATGTGGTATCGCCGTACTCAGGAAAAGTAGTATAATGTGTTTTGGGGTGTATTTTTACACATACCCATGCTGGGTGGGAGAAATCTCTCTGTAAATGGACAATTGTTTGTATAAAAAAATCAAAAATTGTCATTTACAGAGATATTTCTCCCACCCAGCATGGGTATGTGTAAAAATACACCACAAAACACATTATACTACTTCTCCTGAGTACAGCGGTACCACATGTGTGGCACTTTTTTGCGCCCTAAGTGCGCTAAGGGGCCCAAAGTCCAATGAGTACCTTTAGGATTTCACAGGTCATTTTGCGACATTTGGTTTCAAGACTACTCCTCACGGTTTAGGGCCCCTAAAATGCCAGGGCAGTATAGGAACCCCACAAATGACCCCATTTTAGAAAGACGACACCCAAAGGTATTCCGTTAGGAGTATGGTGAGTTCATAGAAGATTTTATTTTTTGTCACAAGTTAGCGGAAAATGACACTTTGTGAAAAAAGACAATTAAAATCAATTTCCGCTTACTTGTGACAAAAAATAAAATCTTCTATGAACTCACCATACTCCTAATGGAATACCTTGGGGTGTCTTCTTTCTAAAATGGGGTCATTTGTGGGGTTCCTATACTGCCCTGGCATTTTAGGGGCCCTAAACCGTGAGGAGTAGTCTTGAAACCAAATGTCGCAAAATGACCTGTGAAATCCTAAAGGTACTCATTGGACTTTAGGCCCCTTAGCGCACTTAGGGCGCAAAAAAGTGCCACACATGTGGTACCGCTGTACTCAGGAGACGTAGTATAATGTGTTTTGTGGTGTATTTTTACACATACCCATGCTGGGTGGGAGAAATATCTCTGTAAATGACAATGTTTTGATTTTTTTTACACACAATTGTCCATTTACAGAGAGATTTCTCCCACCCAGCATGGGTATGTGTAAAAATACACCCCAAAACACATTATACTACTTCTCCTAAGTACGGCAATACCACATGTGTGGCACTTTTTTGCAACCTAAGTGCGCTAAGGGGCACTAGGTCCAATGAGCACCTTTAGGCTTTACAGGGGTGCTTACAATTTAGCACCCCCCAAAATGCCAGGACAGTAAACACACCCCACAAATGACCCCATTTTGGAAAGTAGACCCTTCAAGGTATTCAGAGAGGAGCATAGTGAGTCCGTGGCAGATTTCATTTTTTTTGTCGCAAGTTAGAAGAGATGGAAACTTTTTTCCATTTTTTTTTTGTCACAAAGTGTCATTTTCCGCGAACTTGTGACAAAAAATAAAATCTTCTATGAACTCACCATGCCTCTCAGTGAATACTTTGGGATGTCTTCTTTCCAAAATGGGGTCATTTGGGGGGTATTTATATTATCCTGGAATTTTAGCACCTCATGAAACATGACAGGTGCTCAGAAAAGTCAGTGATGCTCCAAAATGGGAAAATTCACTTTTGGCACCATAGTTTGTAAACGCTATAACTTTTACCCAATCCAATAAATATACACTGAATGTTTTTTTTTTTTTTATCAAAGACATGTAGCAGAATAACTTTCGCGCTCAAATGTATAGGAAATTTTACTTTATTTGAAAAATGTCAGCACAGAAAGTTAAAAAAGTCATTTTTTTGACAAAATTCATGTCTTTTTTGATGAATATAATAAAAACTAAAACTCGCAGCAGCAATCAAATAGCACCAAAAGAAAGCTGTATTAGTGACAAGAAAAGGAGGTAAAATTCATTTAGGTGGTAGGTTGTATGACTGAGCAATAAACCGTGAAAGCTGCAGTGGTCTGAATGGAGAAAAAGGCTCTGGTCCTTAAGGGGTAGAAAGACTGTGGTCCTCAAGTGGTTAAAGAGACTCTGAAGTCTCTTAAAAATCATCTTTTTATTACAAAATCCTCTTTAACATTACTACCCTAACTAAAACGCCACAGCCCAGCGGCTGTAATCTAACTAAATCCCCCCTAACTCCCCAGGGGGCAATCCAGGCAGTGCTTCCGTGAGAGGCAGAGCTTTCAGCTACAGCTCTGCCTTTCCACACATATATCAGCGCCGGATCGCCACCTCTGCCCACCCCTCTCAGTTTTCCTTCACTGAGAGGGGCGAGGGAGAGGCAGAGATCCGTTGCTGATAGACGCACAAGGAGGCAGAGCTGTGGCTGAAAGCTCTGCCTCCTACAGTAGCAAAATCCACGACCAAGAAAGTCGTGGATTTTGTGGGGAGAGGGAGGGGGGAGTTAGGGGGGATTTAGTTAGATTTCAGCTGCGGGGATGCAGCGTTTTAGTTAGGGCAGTAATGTTAAAGAGGATTTTATAATAAAAAACTGATGTTTACGAGACTTCAGTGTCTCTTTAACCTATTTTGGTTCCTGGACGTAGTTTCTACGTCCAGGAACCATGCGCGCTACCGCGCGCCCCCGCGGCCGATCGCGCCCGTGCACGCGCACTCCCGGCCGCGGATTCGGTAGCCAGGGAATCAATGTATCGGTCTACGGTGCCCGATCATTGATTCCTCTCCCCCGCTGAAAAAGCGACAGCTTCTCTCAGAAGCTGCGCCTTTTCTGGCCGTTCCCTCTGCGATGAGTCACTCTAAGCGTGTGTTACGCTTAGAGTGACGTCATGTAAACAAACTCATGGCCGCCATCTTGTGGCCAAAAAGTAATACTACACCTGTAAAAAAATTTTTTAAAATGAACACACATTTACATTATCAATCTATTGTTTACCTCCCACCCTCCCAAAACTACCCAAATAAAATGTTTACAATAAAAAAAAAAACCATTACAATAAAAAAAACAAAAACATGTAAATATTTACCTAAGGGTCTAAACTTTTTAAATATCAATGTAAAGATGAAATATTTCTATATTTTTTTTTATTTTAAACTTGTAAATAGTGATAGATGCAAAACGGAAAAAATGCACCTTTATTTCCAAATAAAATATTGTCGCCATACATTGTGATAGGGACATAATTTTAATAGTGTTATAACCGGGACATATGGGCAAATACAATACGTGAGTTTTAATTATGGAGGCATGTATTATTTTAAAACTATAATGGCTGAAAACTGAGAAATAATGCATTTTTTCCGTTTTTTCTTATTCTTCCTGTTAAAATGCATGTACAGTAAAGTGGCTCTTAGCAAAATGTACCCCCCAAAGAAAGCCTAATTGGTGGCGGAAAAAACAAGATATAGATCAGTGCATTGTGATAAGTAGTGATAAAGTTATAGGCTAATGAATGGGAGGTGAACATTTCTCACGTGAAAACGACGGAACCTGAATGGGTTAAATATGTGTTTTCTTTCCCCTGGGATAGTACGGCTGTCCCTGCTGCTTTAAGGTGGCAGGAAATTTGGACACAGGGTAAAGCAGAAAAACGGCTCACCCTGCTGCTGCAAAAGTCCCAACGGTGTTAATTGCATTTCCCCTGCGGATTGCTATTGACTTGAAGGCAAGATGTAGTTCGGCTGCCAGCTAATGCTGGTGGCCGAATTAAGCTGTTTTTATCCTAATGTGGGCTCCATCTTTTGAAGGTGCCCAAATTACTGACTGAATGCCACTATAGCCATAATTCATGTTACAGCCTATGGTGGCACCTGGTGCAGCCAAATTTCCAGTGCTGTTTTGCCCGACTCGCCCAAATCATCCATTTAAATACTGACACATGTAAGTTATGCAGGTTCTGGGGCTCTCCTCATTTGGAGAGCTTTTCGGTCTTTTTCCAGATCCTATCCCACAGAGTCATATCAATACCTGCCATGCACTGATGAGGACCAAAATCCTGAAACAGGCTTTCTACATGTTGGGTTGACATGGCTCTGTAAAATTTAAAGCTATAGGCTTGCTATGCACCAGCGGTTCTGGATGTAAGCCTGGCTTCAGAGGCATATAGAGATAATTTGCATATTCAGTAGCAGTGCATTGTGGGTAACCACAGATGTTCACCTAAGGGCTGGAACCCACTAGAGTGATTTTTTTGAGCGTTTAGGGAGTGATTAAAAATGCTAGTAATTTCCCTAAACGCTCAGCTAATGTTAATGGATGGGCCAAATACCACTGGAGCGGTTGCGATCAGCAAAATCGCAAACGCAGGACATGCAGCATTTTTGAGAGTTAGTGTTTTGCGTTAGCGTTACATTTTCTGCAATGTAAAGTATATAAACGGTGGCCTAATTGCTCATGAATCACTACACAGAGTGATTTTTCTAGCATTTTTAAATTACTGCACACTGTAAAAGAATTTACATTAATTGAAAGGACCAATCAGAATTGAAAATGCTAATCGCAAATCCCTACCCAATTGCTGCCAAAATGCTTACACTTTTTTAAAATTTCTCATGAAATCACCACGAAAACGCTCATGAAATCGCTTACAAAATGCTCATTAAAAACGCTAGTGATTTCGATTAGTGATAGCACTTTGTAGTGGGTTCCAGGCATAAAGCTGAATTATCTCAAATACCTTCCATTTTAAGAAGGCAAATAACACCTGTTCAGGGTCTATGGCTAAAAGGATTAGTAATAGAATCGGCAGGACAGCCAAGCAATGAGCATTGTTGAAAAGGAAATAAATATGTCAGCCTCTGTATCCCTCTCAGTTCAGGTGTGCTTTAAAGAGTGAACCTCGAAATGCTAATAATTCCTTTTAACAAAATCTTTAAAATTATGTCATTTAAAAAAGTAATATTCTAACCCGTAAGCAATAAGCTTGGCTACATTTTATATCTGACTTTTTCTTTCAATAAATCTCAATATACCTGTATTCGATAAGGCAATGAGCTATGTATTCAGTAAAGTAACTCACAACTACCCAATATTTTCCATTGTGGTGTAATCTTATAAAAAAGGACGCCTCATTGGTTTCTGTGGGTTAGTTCGCATACATGCAGCTTGCTCACATTATAACTAAAGCCTGTCTGAATCCATTTAGGCTTGAAAATGTACCATCCTGGCTTTTACAGTACATGGATATCATTATTCCCCCTCAAGGGCTTATTACTAATGATCCAGTTAATGCTGTTATTTATGTGCCACGGTTATATTTGTAGTACAGAACTGCCTTGTTTGTAAAGTGAGGGAATTGTTTACCAATGTTGCAGCACTGGCTGTTAACCAGTCATTCTCTGCATCCAGTTATATAAATGCAAATATTTCCCTCTATGTGAAACTCCAAAACACACAAAAGCCTAAGCAGGATGGCAATCTAGATAGTATATTTTTTCATTTGTGTCAATATTGCCTTTTCCAAATATTCTCAGTGACAAGTCGCACGGATCTGCAGTAATTCCGAAATTAGTGAATTTTCATACGTGGTGGGGTGCTGGATTAAGAGGCTGGGAGAGTGTGAAACAAGTCAACGTGTAATTGTATGATAAGGCTCTCACGAGGTATTTATTGGCCAAGTTGCTATTTCTACTCCTTTCTAATCTCGTTTAGCACATTCATTCTGTGCAATCTGTCTCCATAATCTTCTGTGACAGAATGGCAGCCAATAGAAGCATTGCATGTTTTGAGAGCAGAGGAAATATGCAGAGACGTGATAAACCGATGCTAATTATCCATATTTAGGACACCAAGTGCAGAAGATCAAGGTTTACAAATAACAAACCAGAGCCAATGATGATGGCTTCCTAGTGTGGGATATATTGGAGGGGACAAGATAAGGGTTTCACATGCAGAAGAGATTTATTGGTCAAAGGGGTTTACCTCCCACTTTCCCACTTTTATACTGCAGTAAATTTATTTCGGCTAAATTCACCAGAACATCACTCTTTTATTTGGCAATATGCCACGGCTTACCCTGCCTTTGTGCTTGTTCAATAAAAGTCCTTGTAATATAGAGCCGCTTGATAAGATACAAATAATTGTGGTAATAGGCAATTTCCTTTAAATTGCTCAGATAATCAGATGTAAGGCAAGGAATCTGTCCGAACCTGAAAGCTGCTAGTGTCACTTGGAGCATTTTAATGCTATTGGTTTCCAATAAGTGGACATGTATGAAAAAGTAAGTGTAAAAAAAATCATGTTTATATCTATGCCTCTTTTCCCTGTTACTTTCTAGCAAAGGTCATTCTTCTATATGTAGTGATAGGATGCAGTTATACATTTTAAGTAGGCAAACACATTTTTTAAATTTAGTACAGAACATTTCATGTTCATGCTTGCATGTCTGTCCGTTCTCAAAAAGTTCCAGATTTTTTATTATTTAGAGGATATCTAAAGCGAAAAAAATAAAATAAAATAAAGTTTTTATACATACCAATGTGGAGGGAAGACTCTGGGTACCAGGGGTGCTCAGCAGAGCTCGAATATTCGAGTAGCTCGAATATTCGAGCTCTTTTTCAGCTATTCGAGCTCGAATACTGAGCTCGAATAGCTGCAGCTATTCGAATGGGCTATTCGAGTGAACTCGAATAGCCCACTCACTATTCGAGCTATTCGAGCAAACAGCGCTATTCGAGCTCGATTATCGAGCTCGAATAGCGTCATAGCCCAGATTGATGTCCTTAGAGCCAATCAGAGGGCTCCCAGGCCCTCTGACGGCAGCCAATCACAGAGGGGGACCCTGGCCAGCCCCTACCCTATAAATAGCGGCCGCCATGTTCGGTTTTTCCGTCCTTGCCTGACTTTGTACAGAGAGAGATCTGCTCCTTTGTGCTTTGGCTTAGCAAGAGCTCTATAGTGGTCAATTACCTAGCGTTTTTGCTCACATACACCTCCTATACACACCTATATTGTTGTTAGCTAGATAGAGATTGTATTTTAGTTAGTAGCTTGTGTGTTACATAGAGACAGGCAGCTGCTGCAGGCAAGCTTACACAGCTTTAGGCCTCAGGGCCTTGCCTGTGTGGGCACAGCTGTCCTCCTGTCCTCTGTTAGTTTATTTCTCATCTATACCAGTGTTTCTGCTGTCCTTTACTACTGAGTGATTGTATTTTGTAGTTATACTGTAGTCTGTAACTGTACTAGGACACTCACTGTCACTGTTTGTTCATAGCTCCTGCGTGTGTGCGTGCAGTACACACACTCTATTTCCTTCTGATTACTACTGATTATTGTAATTTCTAGTTGTACTTACTGTTACTGCTTACTACTAGGGAGGGACACTCAGTCACTGTTCATAGGCTAGCTCCTGCGTGTGTGTGTGCGTGCACTGTCTGTACAGTACACACACTCTATTTCCTTCTACTGAATCTGATTACTACTGATTATTGTATTTTCTAGTTAGTGTACTAGGGGACACACTCACTGTTCACTGTTCACACTTACTGATTACTGAATTATTGTATTTTGTATTAGTACTGTACTAGTAATCACTTAGCGATCTAATCACTTAGTGATTAGTGTCACCTCACACACCAACCCACTCCATTAAAGTACCCCACTTTTTCACCTGCCCTTTTAAAAAACTTTTTTGTTTACGCCCAAAACATCTAAGATGTCTGCAAGTGGCAGCCAGCGCGGTTTGGGCAAGGGAAAGGGCAGCAAGGGAATCAGGAGGAGAGGGAGCAGCATTGTGGCAAGCCGCGGCCGCGCCACCATGCACAGTTCCGCAGCAGCAGCAGCTGCGTCAGTGGCTAACATTCCGCCTATAGCCACTGGCCGTGGACGCCTTGGGCGCCGCCCAGAAGGAGCAACTCACGCTGCAGAGACACAGCAGCAGCAGCGTGTAGTACCTGCTCCTATTTTCCTCCAGCCGGGTCGGAAACGTCCCATTGAGGAAAAGGATGCAGCCACTGTGGTGCAACTGAGGACGGAGGATAGGCAGCCCGCCATCAGCTTTGCATCCGAGGCCTCCAACCTCACCACCACCACCAACACCCCTGTTCGCAGCAGCCGCCCAGCAGGGCCTGGGGAGGAGGCCAGTTCACCGTCAGTTGGCGATCTGTCATTCAGCAGTCTTTTGACCCCAGGCATCATGAGTCAATTGTCTGCTGTTGTTGGCGATTTGGAGGAGGAGATGCTGATGGGCACTTTGGGGGATGAGGGATTGGACAGCAAGACTGTGGCGACAGTCAAGCAGCCCATCCATGCATCAGGAGAGGAGTTTGGGGGGTCATCATCCCAGCAGGACATGTTTCAGGAGGGGGAGGATGATGATGATGATGATGACGTGGTGACAGACAAAGACTGGGTGCCGCCACCACCAGCACCTGGGGATGTCATCATCAGCAGCTCTGAGGAGGAGGAGGATGCGCTTGTGGGCCTTGCAAGGAGGCGCATCATTGCAAGCATTGGCAGCAGTAGGCAGGTCCCACAGCCTGCTGGTGTCTCAGGCTCAGCAGCAGCAGCAGCATCTGCCAGTACCACCACCAGCCGCACTCAAGCCCCCCCCCCCCCAACCACCACAGGGAGACAGGCAGCAGCGGCTCCAGGCCGTAGGGGGTTGTTCTTGTCACCAATCTGGCAATTTTTCACAATGCCCACAGTTTTCAGCAAGTACGCCACTTGCAACCACTGTCAGCGGAAGTTGAGCAGAGGTGCAGACCCCTTAAAGTTCAGCACCAGCTCGCTCATCAACCACCTTGCTGCTAAACATTTCCACCAGCATGAGGAGTTCCAGAGGCTGAAGGCATCTGGTGCTGGCGGTGGCACCACACCCATCACTGCACAGCCTTCAGCAGCAGCAGCAGCAACAGCAGACACCCACCCTCCTGCTCCTCCAGCACCACCAGCAGGAGTGCGGAAACGCACTGCTCCTCCCCCCTCTGCAACTCCTGCCGCCGACACTGAGGCCTGTTCTGGCAGCCAGTCCTCAGTGGCCTCCTCTGCTGTGTCCGCTGATTCCCGTGCTAGCAAAAGGCCACGCCAGAGCCTTTTGAGCGAGTCCTTCCAGGGGGTGGTTAGGGCTCTGCCTCCCAGCAGCCGTCGCGTGCGTCAGCTGAACGGCTTGCTGGCACGGGCCATGTGCTCCCAACTCCTGCCGTACACGTTCGTGCAGAAGGGGAGCGACATGCGTGCGCTGCTTGCTTGTGCAGCCCCAGACTGGCAGCTCCCCAGCAGACACTACTTTGCCCGCAAGGCCATTCCTGCACTGCACCGCTTTGTGATGGCCAATGTGGAGCGAGGGCTGGAGCACGGGGTCCATGTCACCATGGACTCCTGGAGCAGCCGCTTCGGGACAGGCCGCTCCCTGTCCTTCACTGTCCACTGGGTCAGCTTGGTGGAAGGGGGTGAGGATGGGAGAGCAGCAGCGGGCACAGCAGCAGCAGCAACACAGTGGGTGGTGCCACCCCGCAGGGTCAGGAGAACTGCAGCAGGTTCCTCCGATCCTCTGCCATCCTCCGGCACACCTGGCCAAACCCCCCGCCTCAGCAGCAGCGTGAAGGCCCGCCACTGCCAAGCGCTGCTGCAGTTGGTCAGCCTTGGGAAGACCAAACTGACGGCAACCCATGTGTTGGCCAAACTCCAGGAGCAGGAGAGGATTTGGCTGACCCCCAGAGGCCTCAGAGTCGGAGAGGTGGTGGCCGACAATGGGGCCAATCTGGTTGCCGCAATTGACAGGGGAACCCTGACCCACATCCCCTGTCTTGCCCACGTGCTGAACCTGGTGGTGCAGAAGTTCTTGCGCACCTACCAGGGGATGGGCGAACTGCTGGAAACGGCAAGGAATGTTGTGCGTCACTTCCGGCGCTCGCCTGCAGCCTGTGCGATCCTGGAAGACGTGCAAAAGGAGCTGGAGCTGCCATGCCATCGGCTGATCCTTGACGTTCCAACTCGCTGGAACTCCACCCTGGCGATGTTGGAGCGTCTGGTTGAACAGAAGCACGCTGTCAACCAGTACCTTGCCCTGGCCACTGTTTCCGCCGCTCAGAAAAGGGACAAGACCAGCAACATCCCGTCCATCATCCCCGATGACGACTGGAGGCACATGCAGCAGGTGTGCTTAGTGCTGGCTCCCTTTCTGCAGGCCACTAAAATGGTGAGCAGGGACTATGCTATTGTCTACGAGTGGGTGCCCCTGGTTTGTCTGCTGAACAGGGCCCTCGATGCTTTGCTGGAACAGGGAGCGGCAGCCTTGGCCCAGCAGGAGCGGCATGCAGCTGCACAGTCCACCTCTGAGGGGGAGGAGGAGGAGGACTTGGTGGAGGTCCCTGACCTTGCTGCTGATGAGGGTGATCAGCACAGCGCAGCTGAGTTGGTGCGGGAATGGAGAGAGGATGAGGCTGAGGAGGCAGAGGAGGAGGATGAGGACAGCACTGCCGTCGATGTGCCATCACACGTGGCCCGCCTCTTCCCAATGGCAGCGCACATGCTGACGTGCCTGCGCAAGGACCCCAGGGTGATCCAGATGAAGCAGAGGTAGGACATCTGGATCAGCATGATGTTGGACCCACGCCTCAAGGGGAAGTTGAGCCAGTTCCTATCGCCTGCAGGAGGAGACCCAGCGCAACAAATAAGGAGCTTGCAGCAGGCCCTTGTTGAGCGCTTGGAGGAAGCCTTCCCCCAGCCTTCCACCCCCACTGTCCAGCCAGCACAGAGGCAGCAGCAGGTGCCTGCATCCAGCAGCAAGCGCCCCACAGACCTGCTGTCTCTCAGCAACGAGCTCTACAGGACTGTAGAGGCTATGGCAGCAGTGACTAGAGAGGAGGTGCATGCAGCAGCATCCTCCTCCGGTCACAGCCAGCGCCTGACCCGCATGGTGGCTGACTACATGGGGTCCTACAGCGGGCTTGACAGCGATGCCCCTGTTGATCCCATGGAGTATTGGGTCAAGCGCCTGGAGATCTGGAGCGAGCTGGCGCAGTACGCCCTGGAAGTGCTGTCCTGTCCCCCTTCCAGCGTGCTGTCCGAGCGCTGCTTCAGTGCAGCTGGTGGCGTGGTCACCGAGAAACGCTCACGTCTGTCTCACAAGTCTGTGGACAGACTGACGTTTCTCAAGATGAACCAGGCGTGGGTGGAAGGCGAGTTCCTGGCCCCTGTTGTCGGCGAGAGGGGGACATGAACTGGCTGCCGGAAGAACCATCGTTAATGTGCCTTACCACCCGTTACCACCTCCTGGCTCCTGCTCACTAAGCCAGCCTGGTTCACTTTGACTATTACGTCGCCTGCAGCCACACATTTTACACCTACAGTGGGCTGCTGTGTACTGCCCTTCTGCTGTCTGTCTGTGTTTCCCACTGCCAGGGTACACAGATTTACCTTCTGCTGCCGCTCTGCCACCAGCTATTATGTCAAACAATAGCTGCCCCTGCTGCCTGTATTTACCTTTAAAAAAAAAAAAAAAAAAAAAGGTTTAATTTTTCTGAGGTGCCCGGGTTGAAAACTGTGATGTCCCAGTTGTGTATTGGACACGATGTGGGCTTCACGACCGCTGTCTGGGACCTCCTTCTGTGTTTATTTACAGCCCTGGTATCACCACTAGGTACCAGGGCTATTATGTCACGCTGCCTGCCTGCTGCCACACTCACACTACTCCTCCATTCCTCCTGCTGCTGCTGCTGTCTGTCTGTGTTTCCCACTGCCAAGGGTACACAGATTTACTTTCTGCTGCCACTCTGCCACCAGCTATTACGTCAAACAATAGCTACTCACATTACTTCTCCATTCCTCCTGCTGCTGCTGCTGCTGTCTGTCTGTGTTTCCCACTGCCAGGGTACACAGATTTACCTTCTGCTGCCACTCTGCCACCAGCTATTACGTCAAACAATAGCTATATCTGTGTAATTTGCTATAAAAACAAAACAAAAAAAACATTTAAAAAAAAAAGGTTTAATTTTTCTGAGGTGCCCGGGTTGAAAACTGTGATGTCCCAGTTGTGTATTGGACATGATGTGGGCTTCACGACCGCTGTCTGGGACCTCCTGCTGTGTTTATTTACAGCCCTGGTATCACCGCTAGGTACCAGGGCTATTATGTCACGCTGCCTGCCTGCTGCCACACTCACACTACTCCTCCATTCCTCCTGCTGCTGCTGCTGTCTGTCTGTGTTTCCCACTGCCAAGGGTACACAGATTTACCTTCTGCTGCCACTCTGCCACCAGCTATTACGTCAAACAATAGCTACTCACATTACTCCTCCATTCCTCCTGCTGCTGCTGCTGCTGTCTGTCTGTGTTTCCCACTGACAGGGTACACAGATTTACCTTTTGCTGCCACTCTGCCACCAGCTATTACATCAAACAATAGCTATATCTGTGTAATTTGCTATAAAAACAAAACAAAAAAACCATTAAAAAAAAAAGTTTAATTTTTCTGAGGTGCCCGGGTTCAAAACTGTGTTGTCCCAGTTGTGTATTGGACACGATGTGGGCTGCACGACCGCTGTCTGGGACCTCCTGTTGTGTTTATTTACGCCCTGGTATCACCGCTAGGTACCAGGGCTATTATGTCACGCTGCCTGCCTCATTGACTGCCTGCTGCCACACACTCATCCCCCTCCTCCTGCTGCTGAATTTACCTCCTGCTGTCTGTGTGTTTCCCCTGCCAGGGAGCACATACAATGGCGCTTCCACCATGCGCCACCAGCTATTTGTTACGCTCAAAAATAGCTGCATTTCTTTAAAAAAACGATAAAAATATATATACTTTTTCTTAATACTTTGTGATATTATTTTTAGAGGTGTCCGGGTTGAAAACTGTGTTGTCCCAGTTGTGTATTGGACATGATGTGGGCTTCACGACCGCTGTCTGGAACCTCATGCTGTGTATTTACGGCCTGGTACCACCGCTAGCCACAGCCTATTATGTCTCGCTGCCTGCCTCATTGACTGCCTGCTGCCACACAATCATCCTCCTCCTCCTGCTGCTGCTGATGAATTTACCTCCTGCTGTCTGTGTGTTTCCACTGCCAGGGAGCACATACAATGGCGCTTCCAACATGCGTGCACCACCAGCTATTTATTACGCTAAAAAATAGCTGCATTTCTTTAAAAAAAAAAAAAAAAGAGAAATAAGTGAAGAAGAAGAAGACAATATAGAAGAAGGAGAAGATATAGAAAAAAAAGAAGGAGAAGAAGAAGAAGATATAGAAAAAGAAGAAGACGAAATAGAAAAATAATAATAAGAAGAAGATATAGAAAAAGATATAGAAGAAGAAGATGAAGAAGAAGAAGATGAAGAAGAAGATGAAGAAGATGAGGATGAAGAAGATGAAGAAGAAGAAGATGAAGAAGAAGAAGATGAAGAAGAAGAAGATGAAGAAGAAGATGAAGAAGATGAAGATGAAGAAGAAGATGAAGAAGAAGAAGAAGAAGATGAAGAAGAAGAAGATGAAGAAGAAGAAGAAGATGAAGATGAAGAAGAAGATGAAGAAGAAGAAGAAGAAGAAGAAGAAGAAGAAGACGATATAGAAGAAGAAGAAGAAGAAGAAGAAGATATAGAAGAAGAAGATATAGAAGAAGAAGAAGAAGATATAGAAGAAGAAGAAGAAGATGAAGAAGAAGATATAGAAGAAGAAGAAGAAGATATAGAAGAAGAAGAAGAAGAAGAAGAAGAAGAAGATATAGAAGAAGAAGATATAGAAGAAGAAGAAGAAGAAGAAGAAGAAGAAGATATAGAAGATGAAGAAGAAGAAGAAGAAGAAGAAGAAGTATATACACTGTACTGAACAGAATTTTGGACACAACTTCTCTTTTCACCTTTTTTTTTTAAAGGAACATCCCCACATAATCACTTGCTGTTGTTACTTGGAAAAAAAGATGTTTCTTGCATCATTCACCCTCAAAACAAGTGTTGGAAGCTATTTAAGGCCAATTCGAATAGTCAGCTCGATGATGAGCTCGAATACCGACTCGAATAGTGAGCTCGAAGTCCGAGGTCAAATCGAATAGTAAAAAATATTCGACTCGAATATTCGACCGAACGCGAATAATTTACTATTCAAATTCGACCAAACTCGAATAATAAAAAGGGGTATCCGAGCACCACTGATGGGTACCATAGAGCCTTGAGAGGCGGAGCCCCAGGCTCTGCCACTACCTGGGACCCCTACTCTGCATACAACAGAAAGGGCAGCGCAGGTGAACCCCAGTGCTTCCACCACCAGGGGAGTCACCGACAGCTGCCATAGAATCAGAGGGATACCTGCATGTGGTGCCCCCTGCTGGTCACATAATCTATGATTGTGTGCGACTGCGCTCTCAACAGACATTGTCCTCCTCCTCCTGCCTGTATTTTTCAGCTCTTGCTTGATTTGCTACAGCAGACACAGGTGCAAGTATTTGCATCTTTTTATTGGCTGACAGACTGCCTGTGGTCAAAATAACTAAATGGAAAATTGCTGTCTTGGAGTGACCATTCGCTTCGTGTGTCTACCATAGAGTCTTCGGTCCACCCTGTCTTTCTAGCACCGTTTCCAGTGGAAGCTATATGACCTGCTAGGACAAATAGCTCTTTGGCACTGCTCATGCATCGTTTGGAAGAACTTGCATTACCGAGCACTTCCAAAGATTAGCACTTCCGTACTGCGCATGTGTGACTCCGGGCTTGTGCATGCACAGTACAGACGCACTTATCTTTGGAAGCCTTCGGGGGTGTAAGTACTTCTGAAGGCTGCACAAACAATGCCAAATACCCAAAAAATTAATAACTTCAAGTGGCGACCTGACGGGACAGACCAAGGATCGGGAAGGCTCTATGGTATCCAGAGCCTTCCCTTCACACAGGTATGTATAACAGCTTTACGGAATACACACCTCCGGAAAGTCATGTATAACACCTTTGTTTTAAAGCCTCAGAATTGTTTTAGATGGTTATTCCATCTAAAGCTAATGTTTTATTTGGTCAATACTGGGCTACTTTGCAAAGGGCTGCTTTTATCCCTAAAGAAGTATTTCTCAAAGCTGCCCGCAAAGCATATTTAAGCTTACCCTAAGAAAAAAGCAACCTTTTTAAAAATATCTTAATATGGATTAAATGTGCATTACACTAAATTTACTGAGTGTGCAGAAATGACTACATAATAATCCACAGCTGTGGCCCTGCTCAGACGTGACTCTAGTGTGTGTGTGTGTGTGTCTCCAGCACTGGTACTGTGCATCATCAAGCCAGTACCTATTATGTAAAGAGTCTTTGGGCAAGGCTCCCTAACAGTGCTGGGTGATGTCAATGAACTGTTTAAGGCCTCTTTCGAACTGAAGCACATCCTTCGTGTTTGAAGCTCTCAAGGAATTTTGAGTCAGACAGGAAAAAATTGCTAAACAAATGTTAGAATTATTTACTGTATATTAAAACAAGGTGTGGGGACATCCGCTGGGGAACAATATCTTCAATCAAGTCGATGTACTTCTGGCTGCTGGACAAGCATGTATAGCAATTATTAAAGGGACTCCGAGCACCTCTCATGGGTATGCCTTTAATCCAGATGACTTCCAACAAAGTCGTGCTATGACCCTTCTAGAGGAGCCTCTTGCAATGGCCATGCGTGTCACTTCCTCTTCCTGCTTCATTCAGTGATGCACTTCTCTAACAGAGAAGACAGGGGTGACCCGGAAGTTATAACATAGCCAAGATGGCAGCCTCGATTTTTAAATTAAAATCGAACGAAAAGTATTTGGTGTAGAACGGCAATTCAGGCATCAAATTCAAGAGGAGAGCACAAGCTATAGAAAGGTATGCATCTTTAAGTACTTTGCAGTACTGGTCAGATTCTTATAGGCATACCCACGAGAGGTGCTTGGGGTCCCTTTAAGGATTGCCAATGTGATGCAAATAATTTGGAGTTAATGTAGAATTAGGCGATGTTTTTATGCAAATTTATGCAGCATGTAAAATTACCAACCAAATTAAGCCAAAGTTGTCCATTTTCAAGCTATGTTAAGTTTGCATAAAAAGTTACATAATTTTGCATCATCTCAGCGGCCACCACTAACAATTATACCTGCACTCATCTTCACCCACACTTTGCTGAATGTTGACTCTGGTATCCAATTTTGATTGAGCAATCAATTTTACCACCTCCATGTAGTATGAGAGCTTACCTACACAATCTGTTCCCAGTATTCAAAATCTATTGGTCTTCGTACTATATGGAAGTGGTAGATTTGGCCACTCATTGGTCAATCAAAATTGGATGTGTGTACCAGGCTTTAGTGAGAGGAGTTTCCTTGAACAATCAAGATCTCGACTTTCAATGCCTAGGTCCGTATGCAATTAATTTTTTCTCCTGAGTTTTCTCCTAGAAGATAATTTTCATCTTCTATTTAAAATACCTTTTTAGCACTTTGCAATTGAAAAAGTACCCAAAGGTATTTGAAAAAGTACTATCAAAATTATTTTGAGTATTTTCTTGCTTGCTGGTGGTTTAAAGGGCATTTTATTGACAACAAGTTTGAAAATATCCCTTAGGAGAAAACTCAGGAGAAAAAGTTAGTTGCATATGGGCCCAAGTGTCATCATAACAGCCACGAGATGATGTGTGCCAGCCTGTAACGATCGGTGTCAGCATGCAGAGAGAATCTGATTATTGGTGATCTGCAGTATCACCAAGAATACAGATCTATACCTGATTATGGATGATCTGCAGAATCACCAATAATACAGATATAGTGCTAACCTATTGGCACCTCTAGACATATATGGTGAGTATTTGGTGTAACAGTATGACTTTGAGCAACCCACCTGATGAACAGGTGACCATAAGCAGTACAGAAGACACTGCTATGGAGAGTACAGCAACCCTCCAGCAGCCTGAGATTCTCCAAGGGGTGGAGCCAGGCTGAAGGTAGGAAGGACCAGAGAGTGAGTGACACCTGAAGGTGGATGTCACTGGCTGATCTTGGAGACTATCTCTTAAGTGGAGAGAGATAGCTCTCGAGGTCGGGCAAGCCAGGTCGGCAACACACAGACAGATAAAGTATAAAGACAGAAGGCTGATTCGGTATCCAAGACAGGCCGGGTTTGGCAACGTGATATCGGATATGTGTGGTACCGAATCAGAAAGCAGAGGGATAGTCAGGAAAGCAACAGGTCATAACAAATATCAAACAATGCCTAGTCTTGGGTGTGAGGTCCGTGGTCTCTACACCCTGGAACTAGTCTGATGTATAACAGAGTGATAACACAAGTTCCCTAGTCTTGGGTGTGAGGTCCGTGGTCTCTACACCCTGGAACTAGTCTGAAGTATAACAGAATAATAACACAAGTAATCTGGCTCAGTGTGAATTCCCAGGTCCTCCTGGTTCAAACACACTGTTGGATCTGACTAAGGTCTGAGTGCTTCCACGTAGTGATCGCAACGGCAGACAATTTGAGAGTGGCCATCAGTAACCATATATAGAGCAGTGCTCTCTGGCGCCACCCTGAAGTGATCAACCAATGGTTACCAGCTCTGAGGTCAGCTGACCGGCCTGGTCAGCTGATCCCCCCTTGACCATCATAAAAGTTCTGCCTTTCAGCGCGCGTGCGCGTATTCCTAAACCTGTGTGAACTAACAGGCTCAGCCACACTAGCTGCACGCTGCTGCGTGCAAACCGCCGCGCTGGACGCGAAACCAGCCACCTTGCTGTCAGTACATGCGGCGGCTTTTCCGCATTCTGCCATGTCACTAGATGCACGCTTCCGCGTGCAGACCGCCGCGTTGGTCGCGGAATCAGCCGCCTTGCTGTCAGTACACGCGGCGGCTTTTCCGCGTTCTCTCACACAGCCATACCAGGAGATTGTTTAATAGCACACGTCTGAAAGCTCCATGGTACAAAACAGGTAAACATAAATACACATAACATGCATCCAAGGTTAAAGTACATCTACTGTCATTCAGATAAAATTACATTGTTGTAATTTTAGGGTAAACAAGAGATGATTGCATGTAAACGCTTCATTATTTATAGACTCAGCAATAAAGATTGTGTCATTATGATTTTGTTACCATGCCTAGAACTGTAGTTTTTATAACATATATAGCTTTGAGACTTAAAGACAAGTCAGCATATGAACAGGTGAAGCTATTTTACAGTCTGTATGCCGCTGACCAGTAAACACCTTGAATTGGAAAAATGCAGTGAGAAATAATTCTGCACTTTCACAATGCCACTGGCTCTCTTGCAATCCTCAGTGGCTACTACAGTTAAACATAATAATACTGCATGAGTATACTTGTCTTTATTCAATAAAATATCACACGCATGAAAGTAGACTTAATTGGCCTTTTCATTGGTGCTAATAACAGATCACTCGACTCTCACTTGATGATATATGGTTTTATTTGGCCTCAGGCCTCCAGATGAGCTTTTATTCCATGTGGGGTGTACAGTATAAGCACAAGCAAGACCAGAAACTAGCTGTGACTTACAGGTGGAATGATATGAGTCTTCCACATTGCTACACATAAGGCCAATGTTCTCTGCGAATTAAACACTGTTTTAAGCGTGTTGCATGTATGTGATTTAGACTATTAATTATTTTATTTTTTTTGCCATATTTATTAGAATAGCAGTGAGTGAAGATAAATGATCCTGTGTTGACATCATTGTTTTAAAGCAGAAGTTCTTATGTTTCTTTTCTTTATAAGACTAAGGTTCTTATCACCTGACTTCATCACACAGTATAAAATGTGTTCTGTTGTGAATATAAGATTTGATGATCACCTGTAATGAACAGATGAGGGGTTATTGCAAATTGTGATCTTTGGCTTATTTCAGAAATGCTCACAAAGTAGGTTGCCAATCCCTCCTACCTGGGCAGCAAGCAGCCACAATGTGTAGAAACAGCCAGTCCCCACAATGTTCTGCACACACAGAGGAATCAGTATCCCCAATCATTGTAACCCTTCTGCGGTTTTAATAATAATATGGTAGGACATCATGCTGGGTCCACACAATGCAATTTCCCATTGGACTGACAGGATCTGAAGATTATTTCCTAAATGTCCGATCTGCTCCTGATTGACAATGGGAACAATCGGGAGCAGTTTGGATACAGATAATAATGAGGATGGATGGCATTGCTATGAAGGGGAAAGTGAAGCATTAACACAACAGGGCACAGCGCTGTGCTCATACCTGACTCTGTTAAGTTCCCCAGAGCTGCTCCATGCTCTGTACACATGCTGCTGCTCAATCCAAAGTCAACTGTAGTAGGGAAATAAAGGGGACAGTGCTATGAGCAGCAGGATGCCTGCAGATATTCTGGTGTTTAAAAACCACAAACACTGGTTCACACAAAAGCTGTAGGCCCCTGACTCTCTCACTGGCCGGGGCCCTCAAACCACCATGCGATACCCAGAGGGGAGTGTGGGTGGGCCCCGGACCTCTCACCATCAGGGAATTCACCCCCACTGCCTCTTTACTGAATGCTGACTACAACACACACAATTGCTCACTCCCAGCTCTAGCAATTTCCTACCTTTATCTGGTCAGCAGGCGCCTGTCAGCCATTCAGGTGCAAAGTTATACACCCTTTGCCTGAAGTACCAAATCTAGCAGGAATTGCATAAATTAGGCAGCATTCAGGTGGGAGGCTTCGGTTGGACATAGTCATAGATTATGTCACCAGCAGGACCGCCTCGTGCAGGCATCGCTCCCACAGGGGTCCCTCCCTAACCACTCACTTATTCTGGTGTCTCAAATTGTGCCTGTCCCCAGACACTGCACCAGCCCTGGTCTGAATGGGGATTCTGGGCAGCTGTAATCCCCCCTGCATTTGCCTATGGCACGAGTGCAGCCACACACAAATCTTGCTCCGTGGGGACCACCTGTACAGCGCTGGAACCGAGCACTACCAAGTGCACAGCCACTGCAGGAGAGCAACTGACAGGTGGTGAATTCACAGCTTGTCAGCTGCCCATGTGAAAGGGCCCTAATTTTACTGATACTCTACTATCTCTTGTGAGGGCCCTTTTCCACAGGCAGCTGAACTGTGCACTCAGTGAGCAGTTACCAAGCAGCAGTGAACAGTTACCAGGCAGCAGCAAGCAATTGCAATGCAGCAGCAAGCAGTCGAGAGAGTTTGACAGTCTTATCACTGCCTAGCAACTGCTCATGAAAAAGGGCCCTTATCAATAGTAGTATATTGGTAATGTTCTATTGCCAATCTCATCCTATGCTCACACTAACCTTCCACCATCAGTGTCTAAGACTAACCTAACCCCTAGCTATGCCTAACACTATTCTACCTCCTATCTACAGTATGCCTAGCACTGCTGCTATCCACTACCATTATTGTCCCTGTCCCTCCTGCAACAAAGTTTGGCTTCAATTTCTGGCCAACAAATCATGGTCAAATGACCTGCTTTAAAGGGAAGGTTCAGGGAGGGCTGTAAAAAAATAAAAATCAATATCCACTTACCTGGGGCTTCCTCCAGCCCGTGGCAGGCAGGCAGGAGGTGCCCTCGCCGCCACTCCGCAGGCTCCCGGTGGTCTCCGGGGGCCGACCCGTCCTGGCCAGGCCGGCTGCCAGGTCGGGCTCTTCTGCGCTCCAAGGCCTGGCACTTCTGAGTCCCACGCGGGCGCGCTGACGTCATCGGACGTCCGCCGGGCTGTACTGCGCAGGCGCAGAACTACTGCACCTGCGCAGTACAGCCCGGCGGACGTCCGATGACGTCAGCGCGCCCGCGTGGGACGCAGAAGTGGACGTCCGCCGGACTGTACTGCGCAGGTGCAGAACTACTGCGCCTGCGCAGTACAGCCCGGCGGACGTCCGATGACGTCAGCGCGCCCGCGTGGGACGCAGAAATGCCAGGCCTTGGAGCGCAGAAGAGCCCGACCTGGCAGCCGGCCTGGCCAGGTCAGGTCGGCCACCGGAGACCACCGGGAGCCTGCGGAGCGGCGGCGAGGGCACCTCCTGCCTGCCACGGGCTGGAGGAAGCCCCAGGTAAGTGGATATTGATTTTTATTTTTTTACAGCCCTCCCTGAACCTTCTCTTTAATAGTGTTCTGCAATCAAGAAAGATAAAGGGATAATAGAAGACGAACACAGACAAGACAAGACAAGACAAATAACATTTATATTGCGCTTTTCTCCTTGCAGACTCAAAGCGCCAGAGCAGAGCAGCAGCCACTAGGGCACGCTCTATTGGCAGTAGCAGTGTAAGGGAGACTTGCCAAAGGTCTCCTACTGAATTAGTGCTGGCTTACTGAACAGGCAGAGCCGAGATTCGAACCCTGGTCTCCTGTGTCAGAGGCAGAGCCCTTAACCATTAGACCATCAGCCACAGATGAAGAACAGAAGTAAAGAAAAATTAGCAAAGAATAGGTCTGGTTTAAAATGCTGTATTTTGATAAAATTACTATAAAAACCAGTGTGTCTATTACATTAAAATATTTTTAGTACAGTCCTGGCCAAAAGTTTTGAGACTGTCAAAAATATGAGTTTTGTTTTACAAAGTTTGCTGCTAAACTGCTTTTAGATCTTTGTTTCAGTTGTTTATGGGATGTACGGTGGCGTAGTGGTTAGCTCTCTCGCCTTGCAGCGCTGGGTCCCTGGTTCAAATCCCAGCCAGGGCACTATCTGCAAAGAGTTTGTATGTTCTCTCCGTGTCTGTGTGGGTTTCCTCCAGGCACTCCGGTTTCCTCCCACATTCCAAAAACATACAGATAAGTTAATTGGCTCCCCCTAAAAATTGGCCCTAGACTACAGTACTTACACTACATAATATAGACATATGGCAATGGTAGGGATTAGATTGTGAGCTCCTTTGAGGGACAGTTAGTGACAAGATATATATATATATATATATATATATATATATATATATACACTGTACAGCGCTACGTAATATGTCAGCGCTATATAAATGCGAAATAATAATAATAATGTACTGAAATATAATTATACGTTTCAAAGGCTTTTATTGACAATTACATGAGATTTATGCAAAGAGTCAGTATTTGCAGTGTTGGCCCTTCTTTTTCAGGACCTCTGGAGTTCGACTAGGCATGCTCTCGATCAACTTCTGGGCCAAATCCTGACTGATAGCAACCCATTCTTTCATAATCGCTTCTTTGAGTTTCTCAGAATTAGTTGTTTTTTTTTTTGTCCACCCACCTCTTGAGGAATGACCACAAGTTCTCAATGGGATTAAGATCTGGGGAGTTTCCGGGCCATGGACCAAAAAATTTCAACATTTTGGTCCCAGAGCCACTTAGTTATCACTTTTGCCTTATGACACGGTGCTCCATCGTGCTGGAAAATGCATTGTTCTTCACCAAACTGTTGTTGGATTCTTGGAACTTGGATTCTTGGATCAAGTTGCTGTTGGAGGGTGTTTTGGTACCATTCTTTATCCATGGCTGTGTTTTTGGCAAAATTATGAGTGAGCTGTAAGGCTTGGTGGTGTATTCTCCACAGTCAGCATGCAACGCATGAGCTGGCGTGGAGGAGGTACACACACTAGCACCAGGAAACAGGCTATCCCTAGTATAGTGGAGGGAAGGACTGACTCCAATAGGAGATTGTGGCGCACAGAGCCGGTGCAGATCTGACAGCCACAAACAATGCTTTCGTTATAACGTCTCAGCGCAAAGTAGCGCTGAGCGCATAAACCAGAACTGAGGAGATCAGGACAGGTAGACAGAATGAACGCTTGCTAGCTAGCGGCTACTTAGCGACAGCAAGCGTCCAAAACCAGACAGACTGGAATGAGGCAGCCAATGCGATGCGGCGATGGCGTGCCTCACAAAGACAGGACAGGATAGTCAGAAAATAGCAGGATTAAGATAGATGAACGTAACACAGATAAATATACAATAAGTATGTTTTCCTAGCGCATTACAATTACAGCTATCAATGAAACTATTTGTAACGTCTGACTAACATATGTATATATCGGTAATGAACCGATATATGACATAAGCTGGAACACTGACTTAGACTGGAGCAATACAGGGAACAGGACTCAGAAGGATTCGCTATCTCTTCGCAGAGATGAACGCAATCCACAAACGGTAACAGAACAGGATTCAGAAGGATTCGTTATCTCTTCGCAGAGATGAACGCAATCCACAAACAGTAACAGAACAGGATTCAGAAGGATTCGTTATCTCTTCGCAGAGATGAACGCAATCCACAAACGGTAACAGAACAGGATTCAGAAGGATTCGTTATCTCTTCGCAGAGATGAACGCAATCCACAAACAGTAACAGAACAGGATTCAGAAGGATTCGTTATCTCTTCGCAGAGATGAACGCAATCCACAAGCAGAACCAGGAGCAGGGTAACTACCTCAGCACGGGTGGTCACGGTACGCGCAACCTAACAAAACGTGCTGGAAAGCTGACTAACTGCACACAGGATATAAACAGTTCGTGTACGTATACATCAGCGACACTGATGTATTAACGTAACACAAATACAAGGAAAATAATAAACGTGCTGGTATGCATATATATTGGCAATGAACCAATATATGATGCAAAGACCAGCAAAGTATCTTTATAACAAGAAACACGATCGGGGGCTAAAGCGACAGCAAGGCAGGCTTAAGCTGAAGCTATGAAAACCCAAGGAAACCCTGCAGGAAGCAGATCTTTATACTGAGGTCATCCAATGGGAGCAGACATGCAGATTCCCACACAGGTGAATGATAATCAGTCACAAGCTGACAGCAGGGAAAGACAGACAAAGCTATGCAACTTGCATGGAAATAGATCAGAACTGCCTGAGCTGCAGCACTACTACTTCCAGTAATAGCTGCTGCAGCAGCGATCATTACAGTACCCCCGCCTTTAAAAGCGGATTCCAGACGCTTTTCAAAACCGAAATTCCCAACAAAACAGTCTGACTGATAATTCATGATGACCGGGACAGCCCGGCAAGACCGAATTCCAGAATCAGTCCCCACAAGACTGGACCCATCAGAACCAGAACCTACAGAACCACGCCCATCAGTACCACAAGCCCCAGTGTGACACCCATCAGAACCATGATTTCCAGAAGAAAGCCCTCCGAAATTCCCTGAGCGATACCCACCGCCTTCCAGGAACCGTTCAGAAACGCCAAAGCCTTTGAAATGCCCACCGGTACTGTCTTTACCAACACAAAACCCACTGTTGAACCAGTCCAAGGTACCAGGACAGGTTTTCTCAGAGACCTCCCAGAACACCTTGAAGCTCCAAAGAGATCCCCATATGTCAGAACGCCCCTTAGGCTCACATGGAGAACTATCAAGAACCCCTATGGAACCTAGGGCAATTCCCGAGTCAGGGCCACAAGGACAAACATCAATATCAGGGCTTTCAGGGACCAGAACCATCTCTGGGCATGCAGGCAGACTGGCAACATCAGAACGTGTTCCCACTAAGGAAGCATCAGAGCACGCTAACACCTTAGACACACTTGGGCATTCTGGCACACAAAGAACATCTGGGCACACCGGCACAAGAGAAACCTCTGGGCATGTCAAGGAACTGTGAGCCTCAGGGTCAGCCAAGACAGGACCAAAACCAGGACTGGCCAAAAAAAAATCATCATGACTAAACCTCGCAACCACTGGACTTTTACACGAGAATGCTGGATCAGACTTAGATGTCGCTGATACCAGCAAAGTCAGTAACAAATCAGATTCAGGGGCACCAACAAAACAGGACAAATCTTCTGATGTATGCACTGAACTAGATAGGGACTCCACAACTACCTCTGGACTGGACAGAGACTCATTTAATACACTGGATTGGAGCTCATGAGGCGCTGCAGAACAAGTCAGTATTGCAGCAGCCCCCACTGGACTAGGCAAAACTGAGGAATTCCCTGGACAGGAAGGGGACTCTGGAACCTCTGCCACAGCGGCCAGAGAACTAGAATCTTTCAGGATACAGGGCTGGGTTTCAGGAACACTCATCGGACCGGACTGAAATTCTGAGATTTCTATTATTTTGACCAGAGAATCAGAATTATCCATGTTACAGGGCAAGACTTCTGAAACATTCAGAGGACAGGGCTGGAGTTCCTCGGCTGTTACAACACTGGAGAGGGACTCAACAACATTGGTTAAATCAGACTGTGTACAGGGCAAGGTATCTGACACACTTGCTGACGAGGACAATATTTCAATGGCTTCTGCTTTGCTGGGCAGAAATTCATCAAGTTTTATTAGAGCAGACTGTAATTCCAAAACAGCTGCTAGACAAGTGAATATTACTGCAACACCAACTGAGGTAAGCAGTGCTTCAGCCTCCTCTGCTAGAGGGTTTAAAGTATCCAAAATACTGGGTGAAGCATAAGACTCTGCGACCACAGCTTCACTGGACAGGATCACTGAACAGTCCATATTGCAGGGCAAAACCATGGAAGCACCTGCTGGACAGCATAATGATTCTGTGACCTGAGTTTCATTGGAGAGATCTACTGCACAATTCATGGTACAGGGCAAATTTATTGGAAAATTTTCTGAACAAGGTAATAATTCTGCGATTTCAGGTTCACATAGCAGATGCTCTGAGCTATTCACGAAACTAGAGCGAGGTGTAGAAACAGGAAGATCAAGACACAATGTTTGCGCATCTGCTGGATCAGACAGGAGTTGAACTTTATTAACACAGGTCATTTCTGCAGAAGTGTTTGCAGAGACAGGCAAGATTTTTCTGGTGTCTGTTTCACTAAACAAAGAGTCATGAGTACTGGCTAGGCTGGACTCGGAAGTCAGCAGGACCTCTGGATTCTCTGCTGAGAAATTTGCGCAGGGCAAGGTTAAGAATGTATCAGTGGCTTCTGTTTTACTGGGAAGTAACACTGAGTTATCCATGGTACAGGGTGGAATTGCAGGAACTTCAATTTCACACAAAAAGAGCTCTGAATCACCTGCTGAATCAGCCAAAGGTGCTGAAGCAGGCGGGTCAGAACGCCAAATTTGCGAATTCGGAGTCACAAAAAAATCATCCAAAATCAGTTCCCACACATCAATCAATGGAGCCACAAAGTCATACTCACACACACCAGTTTTTATTAGGTTATAGGCAGACTTAATGCATGCATTCAATACCAATTCACTTTTTGCACTGTAAAATTGACAAAATGAACTTGAATCATTCTTCCATTCATTGACCAGAGCTTCCATCTCTCCTTTCTCAAATGGAGGATTCCAAGCATACTTAACAGGCAGATCATGGTTTGCAGATATGATTGTAGCAGGGACATATATTGGGTTAATTAGCAGGTGATTGGCAGATTCCTTATTCCTAAGAATCTCCAATACCTGTAGCAAGTGCTGAACTGTAGTGTATGCAAACTTTCCTTGCTTTACAAATAAGTTGATTTGTTCAATACTCTGTAATATCTCCTCATAATCATACTCAGATAATTTTTTTAAACAAAAATCTTTATTTTCCCTAGCCAGGGAGGAAAGTTCATTAGTAGTTTCATAAGTCCATTTAACTCCCCTGAAAGACAATTGCATTTCATTATCTGTTAATGGCAGAATCTCATTATAGGTCTCAGTCGCTAAGGATAACGATTCTGCAGATTGGACACGTTTCTTAGAACGTTTGCGTTTTGCCTTTGACCTTGCGGTTTTTGGTGATTTATTCAAAGCTGCAGGAAAATTATCAGTAACACTTTCTGCTTGCTGCTCATTCTTGCAAGCAATTGAAGGAGCAGCTGATTGGCCTGCTGCCAGGAGTTCATTAAGAGGAAAAGGCAATGGATCTATGCGCAACCAGTTATGGATCACAAACGCTAAAAATTCCAGCGGTCTCTCTTTCAAATCGGAATGATTGAGAACATCAAATGCCCACTGGAATAATTCCCCTTTAAACAAAATATAACTTAGTTGGAGTGCCCAGGTTGAAACAGGAGTCGCTTGGAGATCAGGATTGGTCAGGAACCTGGCACATTCAGAGAAAAACTCATTTTCTGTTTCGGAGCTAAGTTCTTCAAATTTCTTAAAGGAACAGGAACCATAATTAACAGTGTCATACTTTCTGGGAATCCCCCCCACAATGGGGATTGGTAATGGGGTTTTCATAATGTAAGGCTTGGTGGTGTATTCTCCACAGTCAGCATGCAACGCATGAGCTGGCGTGGAGGAGGTACACACACTAGCACCAGGAAACAGGCTATCCCTAGTATAGTGGAGGGGAGGACTGACTCCAATAGGAGATTGTGGCGCACAGAGCCGGTGCAGATCTGACAGCCACAAACAATGCTTTCGTTATAACGTCTCAGCGCAAAGTAGCGCTGAGCGCATAAACCAGAACTGAGGAGATCAGGACAGGTAGACAGAATGAACGCTTGCTAGCTAGCGGCTACTTAGCGACAGCAAGCGTCCAAAACCAGACAGACTGGAATGAGGCAGCCAATGCGATGCGGCGATGGCGTGCCTCACAAAGACAGGACAGGATAGTCAGAAAATAGCAGGATTAAGATAGATGAACGTAACACAGATAAATATACAATAAGTATGTTTTCCTAGCGCATTACAATTACAGCTATCAATGAAACTATTTGTAACGTCTGACTAACATATGTATATATCGGCAATGAACCGATATATGACATAAGCTGGAACACTGACTTAGACTGGAGCAATACAGGGAACAGGACTCAGAAGGATTCGCTATCTCTTCGCAGAGATGAACGCAATCCACAAACGGTAACAGAACAGGATTCAGAAGGATTCGTTATCTCTTCGCAGAGATGAACGCAATCCACAAACAGTAACAGAACAGGATTCAGAAGGATTCGTTATCTCTTCGCAGAGATGAACGCAATCCACAAACGGTAACAGAACAGGATTCAGAAGGATTCGTTATCTCTTCGCAGAGATGAACGCAATCCACAAACAGTAACAGAACAGGATTCAGAAGGATTCGTTATCTCTTCGCAGAGATGAACGCAATCCACAAGCAGAACCAGGAGCAGGGTAACTACCTCAGCACGGGTGGTCACGGTACGCGCAACCTACCAAAACGTGCTGGAAAGCTGACTAACTGCACACAGGATATAAACAGTTCGTGTACGTATACATCAGCGACACTGATGTATTAACGTAACACAAATACAAGGAAAATAATAAACGTGCTGGTATGCATATATATTGGCAATGAACCAATATATGATGCAAAGACCAGCAAAGTATCTTTATAACAAGAAACACGATCGGGGGCTAAAGCGACAGCAAGGCAGGCTTAAGCTGAAGCTATGAAAACCCAAGGAAACCCTGCAGGAAGCAGATCTTTATACTGAGGTCATCCAATGGGAGCAGACATGCAGATTCCCACACAGGTAAATGATAATCAGTCACAAGCTGACAGCAGGGAAAGACAGACAAAGCTATGCAACTTGCATGGAAATAGATCAGAACTGCCTGAGCTGCAGCACTACTACTTCCAGTAATAGCTGCTGCAGCAGCGATCATTACATGAGCCCACTCCTTTGGATAAGAAGCAACCTCACACATGAACGGTCTCAGGATGCTTTACTGTTGGCATGACACAGGACTGATGGTAGCGCTCAACTTTTCTTCTCCTGACAAGCCTTTTTCCAGATGCTGCAAACAATCGGAAATGGGCTTCATCAGAGAATATGACTTTGCCCCAGTCCTCAGCAGTCCATTCACCATACTTTCTGCAGAAGATCAATCTGTCCCTGATGTTTTTTTTGGGAGAGAAGTGGCTTCTTTGCTGCCCTTCTTGACACCAGGCCATCTTCCAAAAGTTTTCACCTCACTGTGCGTGCAGATGCGCTCACACCTGCCACCATTCATGTCTTGGGTTGCTTCTCCTCCAAGGGTGTGGGCTCACTCACTATTTTGCCACAGCCATGAATAAAGATTGGTACCAAAACACCCTCCAACAGCAACTTCTTCCAACAATCCAACAACAGTGAAGAACAATGCATTTTCCAGCACAATGGAGCACTGTGTCATAAGGCAAAAGGGATAACTAAGTGGCTTGGGACCCAAAACATTGACACTTTGGGTCCATGACTCCAGATCTTAATCCCATTGAGAACTTGTGGCCATTCCTCAAGAGGCGGGTGCACAAACCAAAACCAACTAATTCTGAGAAACTCAAAGTAGTGATTATGAAAGAATTCATTGCTATCAGTCAGGCCCAGAAGTTGATTGAGAGCATGCCCAGTCAAGTTGCAGAGGTCCTGAAAAAGAAGGGCCAGAACGGCAAATGACTCTTTGCATAAATCTCATGTAATTGTCAATAAAAGCCTTTGAAACGTATGAAGTACTTATAATTATATTTCAGTACATAACAAAAACTGAAACAAAGATCTAAAAGCAGTTTAGCAACAAACTTTGTGAAAACTCATATTTTTGACAGTCTCAAAACTTTTGACCGGGACTGTACATTAGTGTTTTTGTTTTACTTTTAAGTTTTCGTGGTAAATGACTGAATTTTACTTGTTTCCGAGTGGAGATGTTAAGAGGATTGTGATGGCTAGGAATCACACAATGCATTTCATATTTGCCTTTGTGGATTACTTGTGGCCTTGTTTGCTTGGTAAATCAATAACTGGTGTCATTTTCCAATCATGGATTTAGTAAATCAGGCCTTTGTTTTCTCACATACCGTTGTGTCTCCTGAAAGTTCATAGAGATCTGTAAAACTATGAGGATGTCTTCTGCATGTTCGCAAACAGCCAGCGTTGTATGGCATTATGTTCATGTGGATAATATGTGCAATAGCTTCTCTTTTTATGGGTCAATGCACACATATGCTCATGTCTGTACTAATCACAGTCATTGTACACAGGATGTCTACTACTGTCATAGCTTACAACCTGCTTTTTCTAAACCAAGCCTAGGAGAAAGGGAAAAATAAACTACTAGAAAAGTACTTTACAATTAACTTTGATGACAGCACACCTGAGAAAGGGGTCCAGACACCTACAGGATATGTCGACTATATATTTTAAGATTCCCACAAAATGTTGTTTTTTTTTGTTTGTTTGTTTGTTTTTAAAGATTCCCACAAAATCCTTCAGTGGCATAAATAGAGCCTGGTACACAGGAGGGACTAAAAGGAAAGTTCACTTCAGTTGTAAAATTACCTTACATATAGATCACTTCAGTTGTAAAATTACCTTACATATAGATCACTTCAGTTGTAAAATTACCTTACATATAGATCACTTCAGTTGTAAAATTACCTTACATATAGATGGATGTTCTATGACTATTTTGCCATTAATCCTCAAAGGTTTATCCATTGATCTTCGTGGGGGAAAACAATATGTTTTTGTGTGTGGTGTGAACCTAGCCTGAGTGTTTTCCCATTGCCCCACTGATTTAATGTTCACTGTGTTCCAATTCAAAGAGATTTAGTCTACATTGGGTAGGTTATAGTATTTTTATTATAATTAAAAAAAATACAGAAAATCAACTAAAAGTCCAGAGACAAAACATTAAATAAAAGTTATTAATTGTATTGAATGTGATTGACTGGAATATGTATTTGATCCCTTACAACCCAGGCAGAATTCTGATTATGTTCCCATGTGGCACACAGATTACAATCAATCAATTACAGATACCCCTGATCTCAACTAGTGATGAGCGAAACTGCAAAAATTCTTTTCGCCGAAAAAAGCACTAATTTATTTTCAACAGGCAAATTTTCGATCGAATATTTCCGCGTCAATTTTTGCCTAATGTCCGTGATTTTTGCGGTAAATTGCAAAGCTCCCTTACAAGCTAGAATCACCAAATTAGCAGAGTATGTTAAGGAGAACAGTGGGTATAAGGGGGAAAAATAATTTTTCAAAAAGACCTTATAGTTTAGGAGAAAATAAATTTTAAAGTTACGCCTCAATATACATAGTAATTTTAATTAAAAAAAAATATTTTATCAAGTGCACGTGTCAGTATTATTTATTACAGAGGCAGAGGGAAGCAGCAGCTTGGTCAGAGTGACCATCACCCCCATAAGGCAAGAGAAGCAGGCAGTGGTACATATCCCATAAAATGACAGTGGTGGGAGGAGCAACGGCTCGGTCAGAGTGACCATCACCCCCATAAGTCAGGTCCAGGAGAAGCAGGCAGTGTACATATCCCGTTACATGACAGTGGCGGCGCGAGCAGTGGGTCAGTCAGAGTGACCATCACCCCCATAAGGCAGGAGAAACAGGCAGTGGTACATATCCCATAAAATGACAGTGGTGGGGGAGCAGCGGCTCGGTCAGAGTGACCATCACCCCCATAAGTCAGGTCCAGGAGAAGCAGGCAGTGTACATATCCCATTACATGACAGTGGCGGCGCGAGCAGTGGGTCAGTCAGAGTAACCATCACCCCCATAAGGCAGGAGAAGCAGGCAGTGGTACATATCCCATAAAATGACAGTGGTGGGGGGAGCAGCGGCTCGGTCAGAGTGACCATCACCCCCATAAGTCAGGAAAAGTAGGCAGTGGTACATATCCCATAAAATGACAGTGGTGGGAGGAGCAGCGGCTCGGTCAGAGTGACCACCACCCCCATAAGTCAGGTCCAGGAGAAGCAGGCAGTGTACATATCCCATAAAATGACAGTGGCGGCACAAACAGCGGGTCAGGCAGAGTGACCATCACCCCCATAAGGCAAGAGAAGCAGGCAGTGGTACATATCCCATAAAATGACAGTGGCGGGTGGAGAAGCGGCTCGGTCAGAGTGACCATCACCCCCATAAGTCAGGTCCAGGAGAAGCAGTCAATGTACATATTCTATAAATTGACAGTGGCGGGGGGGGCAGCCTCCATATACCTCTCAATACAGTTGTCCTTTAAAGGATAACTGTAGCGAGAAGAATATGGAGGCTGTCATAATTATTTCCTTTGAAACAATACCAGTTGCCTGGCTATCTTGCTAATCCTCTGCCTCTAATACTTTTAGCCATAGACACAAAAAAAGCATGCAGCAGATCAGGTCTTTCTGACATTATTTTCAGATCTGATAAGATTAGCTGCATGCATGTTTCTGGTGAGATTCAGACACTACTGCAGCCAAACAGATCAGCAGGGCTGCCAAGCAACTGGTTTTGTTCTAAAAGAAATACATTTGGCAGCCTCCATATACCTCTAACTACAGTTCTATTTTAAAAAAAGACTTTTGTTTTAGAATACAACTATAATCCAGCCTGCTGTAGCTTGTATTTGTGGAGATTTTCAAACCACAAACACACGATAGGCTTCAAATAAATGAGCAGTAGCTAAGCTCTCGCTACTCCTATCACATCCACTAACTCTTCCCAACAGAGGCTGGTGTGTCAGAGCCAGAGCTAGTATTATACTCAGGGGGCTGTCTGTTGTCTGATTGGTTATAGTTATATGGTTCCTGGGTCAATTGTGCTGCTAAGAATCATGGGAGGCCTAATATGGGGAGAGAAAATATTACTTCCTATCAATTTTCGATTTTTCAGGCTAAGCACATGTCGAATTTAACAATTATTTTTGAAATTTTGCATGTCCCCTTTAATTTTCGGTACTAGTCGAAAACGCAAATATTTCTGAAGATTTTCGTGAAAATTTGCAGAATTCGAAAACGGGATTTTCGATGCGAAAATGACTTGGGCGAAAATTCGCAAGCAACACTGATCTCAACTCATTACATGCATAAAGCACATCTGTCCACAGAATCAGTTCCTTCCATTACATCCTCTCCATCGCCATGGACAAGAACAATGAGCTGTTGAAGGACAAGATTGTAGACATGTGCAATCCTGTAATGGGCTTCAAGACCATTAGATACACAAGTTAACCTTGATTGGAGGAGATAAGATCATAAGACTTAATTTTAATAAACATACTGATAAAAAAAACTATTGGTTGCGCTAATAAAATCAATATTGTGATAGGACAATGGCAGTGGGTTGGGGTACAGTCACTCCAAAGTGAACCCCTATATAATGGAAAATGAGGGGTTCACCCTAATTCAAAATGCCATGCAATTACACCACCCTACATGAAAAACTCAATCAAGGTTAAATTTTGTGTATATTTTGCAATCAGGCGTGTGTATTCTTCAGGACCATTAGCAAGAATCTTGGTTAGAAAGTGACATCTGTTGATGCAACTATTCAAAAATGGAAGAAATTTAAAGTCATTCTCCTTTGGTCTGAAGCTTCATACAAGATCTTGCCATATGGGCTGTTGATGGTCATGAGAATGGTGAAGGACCAGCCCACATTTACATGGGAGGAGCTTGTTAATGATCTTCATGCAGTTGGGACCAGAGTTACCAAGAACACCACTGGTAAGACACTATAATAGGCCTCAATTCACGGAGCATTATAAAACAGTTTATCAAACGTTTGATAATTTATCTCATTGGTAAAATCTAATTTTGAATTCACTAAGGTGTTATAGATTTATAGAATGTTTTATCGATGAAATGAGCAATACATCTATAACACTTTAGTGATTTCAAAATTAGATTTTACCCATGAGATAAATTATTAAACGTTTGATAAAGCGCTGTGAATTGAGGCCATATATGCTGTAAGGGATTGAAATCTTGCGGTCCCCTGCTCAAGAAGGCACATGGAAAATCCTACAAGAAAGGAGGGGCTATGCTCATCCTGCTTAGGGACCTTGATTTTAAATGGAATAGCAGGTGCTGAGGGGAGTGGTCAAATTCACATACAAACATGGAAAAGCCTGTCTTAAAGAGAACCAGAGATGAAGCACCCTCATGTATTTTATTACATTTATCAGTGGGAACATGACAGTAAACACCTACCCTGCTTTTAGTTTTATTCTTCTCAGTCTAATCTATCTGTTATCAACTGTGATAAGAATCCACCGACTATTCAGTCGAGGTTTGACCTGGAATCATTATAGCTGAGTCACTCTTCTGTGGAGTCTTTTCAAGCCCAAGCCTTCCCCCTCCTGGCTTAGATTTCCTGCTTTGCATACTGAGAGCTGTGATGACATGGGAGGGGCTGCTGCTGCAGGAAAAATCTCTGTCTAACAGACAAGTGTGGCTGTGTGAGCTGTGTGCTCTGTCTGTGCAGCCTGTCATTATTATCTACTGTATGCAGTTTCATTACTATGAGAGACACTTCCTACAGGCAGCCACAAAGCATACCAGAATATGAAGTTGAAAGCACACAGATGAAAGCCTACAGCAGCCCTGCTTGTCTATAGTCTCATATAGCCTAGACAGCACATCCAGAACACCTCATAACCTGGAAACAGAAGGAATATGAGCCGGCGGCCATATTGGATATTTCCTGGAGCAATAATGGATAAAAAGCACTCAAAAAGGCACACCAGAGTGGCGAAATTATCGGGTAGAGCATTTATTCTTTACAAGCTATCAACTGATATGTTTATTTTGTGTGAATCGTTCATCTCTGGTTCCCTTTAAGCTCAAAATAGAGCTCTTTGGAATCAAATTAAACAGTCATGCCCTTGGGCAGAACATTGAAGATGAGTTGTAGATGGGTCTTCCAGCATAACATTGACCCCAAACACATGGCAACCAAAGTGTGGTTCAAGAAGAAGCACATGAATGTCCTGGAATGGCAAACATTACATTTTCTTTTGCAATCTGTGCCACAGTAGCTATTACTCAGCATCAGACCAGACTGGCTAGCCTTCACTCCCCACATGCATCAGTAGGCATCCATGATCCCATCAACATTTCATTGGTTTTCTTTCTTTAGTCCACTTTTGGGAAGTACTTACCAGTACATACTGTAAGCACTCCAGAAGATCTGCCATTATGTGGAGATACTTTGACCCAGTTTTCCAGCCATTACAATTTACATTATTAAAATCGCATGTCACATGTTTCCAACACATCACCTTCAAGAACCGATTGTTCACTTATAGCTTAACATATGTCATTTTTTAACTGGCACTATTGTAACAATTAATATGATTCACTTTCCCTTTTACTTGTTACAATGTTCTGGGTGATCTGTGTATTTTTAATATGCCTTAAGAAAAGGTTAGCTTTAAATAAAACTACCCAAAGACCAAGATTTTAAACTGGAAACAGATTTGGACTGTATGACACATAACACTGATTTTGAATGGAATTCAGTTCAGATATTTATATTATGGGTATTATTATAAACCATTTAATTATAATGGAAAGAGAAATCAGGCTACTACAAGGATACATTTCTCTGAGTAGTTGCAAATAGACTTTGCACATTTTACAATTGCAGAAATATTCACAGTGAATCAGAATAATTCAATTAGAGATTCCAAACATGGCAGTGTCTATTAAAGTCTTACATTTCTTTGCGTGCCAAATGCTTGCATTGCTACCAGCTGATTAGCATCTGCTAGACATTGTTTTGTTGTAACACTACTTATTTGCTCTTTGTGTTTTACCCTAAAACATAATTCTGAACTCTAAATGAACTCATATTCTGATTCCAGTATGATCAGTTTCTCAAAGTGTAAGCAGCTTGTACTGATGAATGATCATCACAGTTCCAAGAATACTACCCAATCAACTGGTGTTTGGAATTTAATTAGGAGTAGTAACCGAAAGCAACCACTTAGATTTGAACTTTCTGCACATCCATGAAATAAATAGATTTGTTTTCTGGTTACAGGAAGTTCTCAGTTTAGGCCAAGGTTACATTGGTAAAGCTGCATGTAGCTCATTATTGGTAGCAGACTAGTAGCAAAAGCCTGCCTGTTTTGGGCAATATTGATTTGTAAAGTGGCTACATATTTTACACCTGTATGATGTGTCTCTGACCTGTTCATTTATCATTGTAACCCCTTGTCTTGTAACTTTCTGTGTTATACTGTATTGTACAGCAGCACAGAAGATGATGGCGCTATATAAATCCAAAATAATAATAACTAAAATAATAAAAATAGTAATGTTGGTATACAGATACACATGTGGTGGACAGAAAGAAAGTGCTTCATGGAAAGGCTTAGGCCTCTTTCACAGTAGGACGTTGCGGTTTGATGTGATGTTACAATTACAATGCCCCAAAAAAGTTGTAATGCAACTTAATGCCCTGTTATCGCCGCATACAGTAGAGCATACAGGCAATGAAATGTATGTTTCCATGTCATTATTGAGCATGTGCAAACTGTCCAACACAGCTAATAACGTGTATAATGCACTGCATGCAGTACTTTCATTTAATGTGCAGCGTAAGTCACCAACGCAAAGTATGCACTGTGACTGGGGCATTGATTTTTATTACAATGAGTTATTCTGCGTTAGATGTTGTTTTAACGTGCGACATTAACGCCGCACTGTGAAAGAGGCCTTAAAGTCTCGATAAAGAGCTTTGCCATTGACTGAGACTCCTGGGAAAACGTAGCGCAAGATCACCCTGCCTAGCAAAGCTGCATCTGCACAGACCTCCTACAAGCAGAGAAGGTATACAGAGGCGAGAAGAAGCATTCGCTTAGCAAAACCATATCCGGCTCGAGATGGATTAAGGCTACTTTCCCATCAGCACGCTGCGTTTGATGCGATGTTAAGGTCGCACAACGTGCCCCTAACACAATGCATCGTACACTATAACTTGGACGCTGTTTTTGTCGCACAGTGATGGAATGAAAATGGTGCATGCGTTGCATATAAAAAAAATACATTACTGAGCATGTGCAACACAGCTAATTCAGCAGATTTATTGCTAAATGCATAGCATGCTGCACTTTCTAATAACTCCTCACGTTACACACAAACGCAACGTGTGCACTGTGAATGTCGCACAGACTTAGTATTGCTGTGCGTTAATCTGCGTTATAAAATTTTCTAAAGTGCGACTTTAACGTCCCACTGTGAAAGAGGCCTTAGATGTAATGGGGTCCTAGGCAAGGTAGTAGATTTGGAGCCCCCCTTGTGGGCCTTTTAGTAAGCTGAGGTGGAGAGAGGTCAAAAAAGGTTAGAGGTGGGACACCCAATAGGCCCTCAGCACCTGCATAGGTTGTCTAGTGGACAATCATGCTCTGCAATGGAACACTGGTGACTGACATAGCTTTCCAAGCCTGTATCAGATTGATCAGCCATAGCCAGACACGTCATACTCAGTTTACTTCCTCAATGTGATGTTCTTTGTTGTTGTCCTCAATGATAGACATCCAGACAACTAAGATACATCGATGTATATACACACGCAATACACACACACACAAACATGTATCTGTGTCAATTCAAATTTCCCCAAATATCAGCCATTTGGTTTGAATTGATCAGAGCTATCAGTGATGTAGGTGGTAAACATTTGGTGTACTCAGTGGGCTGTCCCATATTGCCTCAGGCATAACAGCCAGGCATGGGCAAGTGACTCTGGAAATTATATTGTTGGTGTTAGATGTCCAAACATAAATTGTGAAATCACCACTCTGTGAACAATCTCACCAATGCCTAAGTAATAGTATAACCAACAAAATGAAAAAGTTTGGATTCAGGATGATACCATTTATTGGCCGATAAATGTTACCATCCTGATTAAAAACTTCTTGCTTTTACTGATGGCTAACAAGGTACAATACTCTATTGCTACAACAAATTTAATGTAGTTTTGGAATACTCTTCATGAAACTATTGCACTGCATAGTCATGAATTGTACAATCTGATTGTATAGTGTATGGCCAGTATACAGTATATCTGTTAACTGGATCATGAACTGTCATTCTCGATTGATCCTGTCAAGGATATTTAACAGCCTCTTTTTACTGTGAAGAAGGAAATGTCAAATTGTCAAAATAGCACATGGGAGGGTGTTGGGATGTTCTTGTGAAGACATCTGCATGACTAAGGCTTGCCAAAGACTCAGTGCAAGGATCTTAAATTATGCTCAAATGCAATGCATCCTAATTGCTTCCCCTGGCTGGCAGAATTATGTCTACTAGAAAGTGATATCTGCACCTTAAATACAGTGACTGTGCCCTAGCTGTCATACCAATTCCTGCATTCTGATATATTAATATGAAAAACATTTCCATATGCCATTATTGTTTTAGAAACCACTTGTGATGAGAAGTGTATGATGGTGAATAGCATTAAAAGTTCCAGCAGAAAGTGTCATGGCACACCTGTCTGTCCAGTGGACTTCCAGACTATTTTAGCTTTGCATGCACAAAACTGCTTTCATATGTTTATATGGTAACAATACATTTTTGTCAAGAAGAAATCTGTTTTGATAGTAAACAGGGATGCTGGAGCTTGCATTATTTGCTTTTATTATTATTATTATTTTGTATTTATATAGCGCCAACCTCTTCCGTAGCGCTGTACATAGTACAAACAAATAATGGGAAACAAATATACATGATAAGTAAAAGACACTGTACAGTCATGGCATTGAATAGAATAAATACAAATACATACATAATTGATGTGCATATGTTAAAATTACAGCAGTATGAGAAACACTAGGATGAGGTCACTGCCCTTGCAAACTTACAATCTAGAGGGTGGTCAGGAGGAAACAACAGGGAAGGAAACACAGGGGGTTAGTGGGTGAGCCAGTGTGCCTTCAGAGCTGCCTATAGCAGATTATAGGCTTGTCTGAAGAGGTGTGTTTTCAGAGTACATTTGAAGGTTTCCAGACTCGTGGCATGACGAACCGGCTGAGGGAGACCGTTCCAAAGGAAAGGGACAGCCCGTGAGAAGTCTTGGATACGAGAGTGAGAGGGGGTGACTAGGCTGGAGGATAAAAGAGTCTACTGTGAGGAACGGAGGTTCCGGGCAGGGAGGTATCTAGTGATTAAAGAGGAAATGTATGGAGGTGATAGCTTGTGTAGAGCTTTGTATGCAAGCGTGAGAAGTTTAAACTGGATCCTTTGGGCAACTGGTAACCAATGGAGGGATTGGCAGGGGCTGTGTCAGAGGATCTAGAAGAGAGGTGGATGAGACGGGCAGCGGAACGGCAGCGGAGTTTAGTAGGGATTGGAGAGATGCCAGCCTGCTTTTTGGTAGACCACAGAGTAGGGTGTTGCAGTAGTCAAGACGGGAGATGATTAGGGCATGCACCAGCATTTTAGTTGCTTCTTGTGACAGGAAGGGACGGATTCTGGAAATGTTTTTGAGATGGAAGTAGCAGGAGGTAGTTAATGTGTTGATATGCGGTATAAAGGAGAGCTCAGAGTTATCCCCCAGGCAACGAGCTTTAGTGGTTGATGCAATTGGGGTGTTATCTACATTGATTGTGACAATGGGAGGTGGAACAGAGAGTGAAGGTGGAAATATCACAATCTCCATTTTGCTCATATTGAGTTTAAGGAAGCGGGATGACATAAATGTAGATACAGCGGATAGACATTCAGGGACTTTTGATAGTAGTGTGGAGAGGTCTGGGGCAGAGCAATAAATTTGGGTGTCATCAGCATAGAGGTGATATTGAAACCCAAAAGAGCTTATTATTTGTCCCAGGCCGTGGGTGTAAATGGAAAAGAGGAGGGGTCCAAGGACAGACCCTTGTGGCACTCCCACAGACAGTGGGCGTGGAGAGGAGTTGGTGTTGGCATAGGAGACCATGAAGGAATGTCCAGACAGGTAAGAGTTTATCCAGGAGTGTGCTAGGCCCTTGATTCCCAGTATTGAGAGGGTCTGAAAAAGTAGGGTATGATCTACAGTGTCGAACGCGGAGGACAGATCTAGGAGTATAATATTAGTACCAAAAATCTGCCTTTGGCTTTAGCAACTAGAAGGTCATTGGCAACCTTAGTGAGAACTGTTTCCGTAGAGTGTTGAGGGCGGAAGCCGGACTGGAAGGGGTCCAACAGGGAATTAGCAGAGAGAAAGTTAGACAGCTCTAAGTAGATGTGGCGTTCCAGCAGTTTGGAGGCAAAGGGCAGGGCCGTTTCTTGCCCCGTTCAGCCGGTTCTGCTGAACGGGGCGCCGATGAGTGACAGATTGGGGGGCGCCAGGCCGTCCCTGTGGCCGCCGCCACTGCTCCCCCTCCCTCCCTCCTGGCGCCTCACTCAGACCTCGATCAGGCGGCGACCAATCGTGCGGGCGCTAGGACCCAGCGCCCGCACTATGCGGAAGTGACATCACTTCCGCATATAGAGCGGTTGCGTCCGGCGCCCGCCGGTACTGGTCGGGTCGCCGCTGATCCTGAGGTCTGCAAGGTAAGGGGGGAGCGGGAGCGGCGGCTGGGGGCTCCCTGTCACTTACTGCTCAAACGGGCTCCCTGTCACTCACTTCCTAAAGGGGCTCCCTGTCACTCACTTCCTAAAGGGGCTCCCTGTCACTCACTTCCTAAAGGTACTCCCTGTCACTCACTTCCTAAAGGGGCTCCCTGTCACTCACTTCCTAAAGGGGCTCCCTGTCACTCACTTCCTAAAGGTACTCCCTGTCACTCACTTCCTAAAGGGGCTCCCTGTCACTCACTTCCTAAAGGGGCTCCCTGTCACTCACTTCCTAAAGGTACTCCCTGTCACTCACTTCCTAAAGGGGCTCCCTGTCACTCACTTCCTAAAGGGGCTCCCTGTCACTCACTTCCTAAAGGTACTCCCTGTCACTCACTTCCTAAAGGTACTCCCTGTCACTCACTTCCTAAAGGGGCTCCCTGTCACTCACTTCCTAAAGGGGCTCCCTGTCACTCACTTCCTAAAGGTACTCCCTGTCACTCACTTCCTAAAGGGGCTCCCTGTCACTCACTTCCTAAAGGTACTCCCTGTCACTCACTTCCTAAAGGGGCTCCCTGTCACTCACTTCCTAAAGGGGCTCCCTGTCACTCACTTCCTAAAGGTACTCCCTGTCACTCACTTCCTAAAGGGGCTCCCTGTCACTCACTTCCTAAAGGTACTCCCTGTCACTCACTTCCTAAAGGGGCTCCCTGTCACTCACTTCCTAAAGGGGCTCCCTGTCACTCACTTCCTAAAGGTGCTCCCTGTCACTCACTTCCTAAAGGGGCTCCCTGTCACTCACTTCCTAAAGGGGCTCCCTGTCACTCACTCACTTCCTAAAGGGGCTCCCTGTCACTCACTCACTTCCTAAAGGGGCTCCCTGTCACTCACTCACTTCCTAAAGGGGCTCCCTGTCACTCACTCACTTCCTAAAGGTACATATAGAGCGGTTGCGTCCGGCGCCCGCCGGTACTGGTCGGGTCGCCGCTGATCCTGAGGTCTGCAAGGTAAGGGGGGAGCGGGAGCGGCGGCTGGGGGCTCCCTGTCACTTACTGCTCAAACGGGCTCCCTGTCACTCACTTCCTAAAGGGGCTCCCTGTCACTCACTTCCTAAAGGTACTCCCTGTCACTCACTTCCTAAAGGGGCTCCCTGTCACTCACTTCCTAAAGGGGCTCCCTGTCACTCACTTCCTAAAGGGGCTCCCTGTCACTCACTTCCTAAAGGTACTCCCTGTCACTCACTTCCTAAAGGGGCTCCCTGTCACTCACTTCCTAAAGGTACTCCCTGTCACTCACTTCCTAAAGGGGCTCCCTGTCACTCACTGCCTAAAGGGGCTCCCTGTCACTCACTGCCTAATGGGGGTCCAGGCTGGCTACATGTACTGGGGAAACTGGCTGTTTGTCATTATGTGCATTTACTGGTGAAAAGCTGTCTCTTATTATGTGCATTTACTGGTGAAAAGCAGTCTCTTATTATGTGCATTTACTGGTAAAAAGCAGTCTCTTATTATGTGCATTTACTGGTGAAAAGCTGTCTCTTATGTGCATTTACTGGTGAAAAGCGGTCTCTTATGTGCATTTACTGGTGAAAAGCGGTCTCTTATGTGCATTTACTGGTGAAAAGCGGTCTCTTATTATGTGCATTTACTGGTGAAACGCTGTCTCTTATGTGCATTTAGTGGGGAAATTTTGTCAGTAAAAATAATCTTTTGTCAGTAAATTTTTAGGTATTTGTCAGTAAAAAATAACGTGAAAGGTTGGCAACACTGGCAGGCTGCGCGGCGCAACGGGAAAGATACAGGCAGCCCACCTCACGCTTGGGCTTGGCGGGGGGAGGAGCCGACGACAGCGAGCAAGAGTACGGTGGCCGCAGGCAGCCATAAATACGCAGTGTGTGACTGCGTCGCACTCGCAGAGCCTCTCAACCTGAGTCAGTCCAGAGACTAGCAGACTGCCAGGCAGTCAAAGCCAGCCAGGAGCAAGCCCATGGAAGAGGGGTAGGAATGGGGTACCACATGCATGCGTAAAGAGGTGGAAGGTGTGGGTGTGATTAGGCAGGACATGGGTGTGGTTATGTGGTTGGGCGTGGTTAATTTAACCACTCCCATAGGCGCCAGAAAAAATCTTGCTGCCAGGTGCCAGGCACCCCAGGCTCACCCCTGTGTGCAGCAGCAGTGTGCGGCGGAGCCCAGCCCCAGAAGGTGGAGTCTTTTTGGCCAGTTGGACTCGGGCTCCTCGCTGCCACTGCTGCTAGTGGGTGCCTTGGCCCTTGCTGCCGCTGCCCGCTAGCACCTCCATGGTCCCCTGCCCGGACCCCCACCGTTCCTGGCCCGGCGCCTTCTTCCAGTTCCACCTGCCATGAGATGGACCTCATGGTAAGTAGGCAGTAAGGCAGGCAGTCTATGTACAGCACTGCCTCTCTCTTTCTGATGTGGCTGCTGGGGGAGGGGGGCGCTCTTTTTGCCCTGGGCTGGTGGTCAGAACCCACCATGGTGATGGTCTAACAGTGTGACTCCCTGGCTGGGGGTAGGGGGGCACTCTTTTTGCTCTGGGCTGGTGGTCAGAGTCTGACCACCAACCAGCCCAGGGCAAAAAGAGTACCCCCCTTCCCCAGCCAGGGAGTCACAGTCAGACCATGGTGGGCTCTGACCACCAGCCCAGGGCAAAAAGAGCACCCCCCCTACCACCCACAGCCAGGGAGTCAAAGTCAGACCATGGTGGTCTGACGGTCAAACCACCATGGTCTGACTGTGACTCCCTGGCTAGGGGGGGAGAGGGTCACACTTTTTTTCCCTGGACAGGTGGTCAGACCACCATACTGTGACTCCCTGGCTAGGGGGGGGGGGGGGGGGGCAATTTTTTGACTCTCGAATTTTTTGACTCTCGAACTGGGTGAAATTTAGCCTAGAAACTGCCCTGGCAAAGGGAAGGAGAGAGACTGGGCAGTAATTCGAAAGGGCAGTAGGGTCTAAAGAGGGTTTTTTGATTAGTAGTGTTATGATAGCTTGTTTAAATGAAGAAGGGAAAATGCCAGTAGTGATGGAAAGGTAAACAGTGTTGTTAAAGCAGGAATGAGTGGGGAGGAGAGCTGGGGGATAGGCTTTAACAAAAAGTTAAGGATCTGCTTCACAGGAGTATTATGGGAGAATGATATGATCTGCAACATGTAAGCTATGCATGCATGGGCAAGGAAGGCATGTACATGACACAAATCATCAGGAGGTAGATGCTAACAGGGGTGCTTGGATACCTCTTTTTAAAATCTGGATTGATCCGGATACCCAGATATCCGATCCAGGTCGGATATCCGATCTTAAAAAATGTCCAATCCGAATCAGATATCCGACCCTGGTATCCGGGATATCCGGGCAAATTCAGATATCCAGATAGAAAAACCGGAAGTGGACTTTAAATTGCTTTAAAAACGTTTTTTGGGGTATATGAGGCATGTAGCATCATTATTTTGTAAAGGGGAAAACTAATTGATGATGTGGGGACTTAAAATCCCCCCCCCCCCCCCCCAAAAAAAATGGCTGTCAATTAACATTAGGCTTAGGTTCCAGACAGCGGTCGTGCAGCCCACATTGTGTCCAAAGTCCAACCGCACAAATGGGACATGGCAGTTTTCAGCCAAGACACCTCCAAAAATGTACGCAGCAATTGTGTTTTGGGTTAAATATAGGTAGTATCAGTGGCCTGTGGCACCCTGGCCTGGTGGTGGGAGCTGCACAGGCAGCAGGAGCAGGGCAATGCAGCAGCAGCAGGTGTAATGTGTGCCAGGAGCATGCCGGACGTGGCACGTGGCAACTGGCACTTAGCACGTGTCACGTGGCACTTGGAACGTGTCACGTGGCACTTGCCACATGTCGCGTGGCATGTGTCACGTGGCACTTGGCACTTGCCATGTGTCACTTGGCACTTGCCAAGTGTCACTTGCCACTTGGCACTTGCCACATGTCACTTGCCATGTTTCACGTGGCAAATGCCATGTGACATGTGGCAAGTGCCACATGACACTTGGCAAGTGCCACGTGACATGTGGCAAGTGCCATGTGACACGTGCCAAGTGACACATGACATGTGCTAAGTGACACGTGCCAAGTGCCAAGTGACATTCAGACAGCAATGGAGAAGACACTAGTGCACACTAACTGTCACACTGGCACTGCTCATAACACAGCAGTTCTGTAGAAATCTAACATAGTAGTACTACTACTCTAACAACTACTAGCACTGACTGCAGTACTACAGTACTAACTACACAATAACACAGTAATCCTATCCCCTAATCCCTAACCTAACCTAGGGCTTCTGCTGGGAGCCCTTTGATTGGCTCCAGGATGTCATCTCCTTAGTTACAGTATTTCGGATCCGGATATCCGCAATATCCACGGATATCCGCGTTATGTGACCAAACATCCGCAGATAGCTATCCAGATTTTTTTTAAAAATCTGGAATCCGAATCCAAATCGGATAGCGGAAAAAAGTTTGGATATCCGGGTTAGTGTTGGGCGAACACCTGGATGTTCGGGTTCGGGAAAGTTCGCCGAACATGACCGCGATGTTCGGCATGTTCGGGCCGAACCCCGAACTCCCCGAACATCCCGCTTTTGGGGGCCCTATGGGATCGCAGGCATAAGGGGGGAGCATGCCCCGATCGCGGGGGGGTCGGAAATTTCCCCCACCCCCTCCGCTAGCGCTCCCCCCTCTGCCCGCTTCCCCATACAAAAGTTTAAGGAAAGTACCGGTGGTAGTGGGGATGGCCTGGCAGTGGCACTGTGGAGTGAGGAGGAGGAGTCCGGAGAGTGACGCGTTGAGGGAGGCCGGGCAGCGGGCGGTTCAGCGGTAGTACCCTTGTGGTACTTCCGCCCTTTCTCTGACCTCACGCCCGCTGCCCGGCCTCCCTCAACGCGTCACTCTCCGGACTCCTCCTCCTCACTCCACAGTGCCACTGCCAGGCCATCCACTACCACCAGTACTTTCCTTAAACTTTTGTATGGGGAAGCGGGCAGAGGGGGGAGCGCTAGCGGAGGGGGTGGGGGGAATTTCCGACCCCCCCCCCCCCCCCCCCCGCGATCAGGGCATGCTCCCCCCTTATGCCTGCGACCCCATAAGGGGGCCATATTCGGCCGAACAGGGCCCTGTTCGGCCGAACAGGGGCCCTGTTCGGCCAGGTTCGGCCAGGAATTGAGCTGTTCGGGCGAACGCGAACAGTTTGGCTGAACACCACCAGGTGTTCGGCCGAACTCGAACATCACCCGAACAGGGTGATGTTCTGCAGAACCCGAACAGTGGCGAACACTGTTCGCCCAACACTAATCCGGGTTACACGGATATCCGGAATCCGGATGAGCACCGCTGGATGCTAACACAAGACCTTGGATGGAAATCTTTATCCATTCCCCAATGAGTTAGGAAATTAAGCAGATTATCTTGGAATTTGTAGACCTTTTGGGAAGTTATTTTGCTTAATGGAGAGTTTACTTTAGTGGACTCTTTTAGCAAATATTCTACTTTAAAATGGAACTTCAGCCCAAATGTTCTCCAGCTCTGGAGTGAGTGGAGAGCGACTGGAACCTGTTGTGTTTCACACATACCTCTCTGAAATAGAAAGTAAGTTGAATATTATAATATTACCATTGTCACTGGAATAGAGATAGGGATAAGTCTTACAATGTAGAGACCTATTCCTGTAGCAAAAGGCGGGAATTCTACCCTTTAAGATATCCTCTCTAGGTTCTCTGCAGTGGGGACCAGACACAACATACACCCTGTTCTAACAAAAGGAAAAAACACTACATGTTACCATAGATACACTGTATGATGATTGCCAACACAACTAAAAATGATTGACTCAGGAAATATTTGCATGACTATTGGCCCACTCATGCCTGTATCTTGTCACCTTCTATTGTACAGGCAAAAAGTACAGTTGCACAGGTTGTTTTTATCCAGATCCCTGATTTTGCTCTACTCTATAAAGGCCAACATAAGGCATGATTGTGCAAAGAGTAAAGATACAGGGCATTCATTTTACCAGTTCTAGAAATGTTACTGTACCAAATAATTTGCTTTGGAGGTCCAATGGTTTGGGAAGTATTCTGTGCACACTGAATATATTACCTAGTCTTAAAGTGAAAGGGAACCCGTTTTTTTTAAATTTCAAATAGCTTATCATTTACCTATTTCTCTCCTGTGCTGCTCAGTCCCTTTTTCATGTAAATTGCTGCAGCCTGGCACAATTCGGTCGAATATAATGCTGTTGGGAGGAGGCAGAGCTTATTTCCACTGCTCTGTCTCTCCTCCGTCATGCCTGGCCATCACCTCCCCTTTCCCCGCCCCTCTGAGCCGCCCTCCCGATGATGCACAGCTCCCTGGTCTCACTGACAGAGCACGCATAGTGACGCTACACAACACAGGCAGTGCTGAAGGCAGAGGAGAAGACGCATAGTTCTACTCGGGGAAAAAGTTATGAGTAGAACTATGCAACATTTCATGGCCGCGTGCTGCTTCTCGTGCGACTTTACCAGCGCTAGTAAAAAGGAAGAGGCTGCTGACCCAGAAGAGAAAGGCAAAGGTCAGCAGCCATCTTGGATAACACGGGCATTGGTGCTGGGTGAAATAAACTGATCCAGGGGCGGGGGAGTGGCGAAAGTACAGTAAAGTGAATGCTATTTTCATATTGAAAACGTCCATGATTTTTTTATTTATTTGATTCCCAAAGGAGTTGTCAGGGAAAATGGACAAAATGAGGTTTACTCAACTGGGGCTTTCCCACGCTGACCGCTCCGCTCTCCGCCGCTGTCCCGGGCTCTCCGCACAGTGCAGAGACTGACCACGGGGTCGGCCTTACTGTGCCTGCGTGAACCGCCACTGTCAATCATTGCCACTTGGTCCACGGCGCACTGCGCAGGCACAGAACTACTGCTCCTGCGCAGTTCACCATGGTCCATGTGGCAATGATTGACTGCGGCGGTTCGTGCAGGCGCAGTAAGGTCGACCCCACGGTCGGCCTCTGCACTGTGTGGGGAGCCTGGGACAGCAGCGGAGATCGGAGTGGTCGGCGTGGAATATTCAGCTGCAAGGGGCTGGAGAAAGCCCCAGGTGAGTAAACCTCATTTTGTCCATTTTCCCTGATGATTCCTTTAAGTAGATGGATGTCTGGGATCAGGACTCAATCCCTGGAGTGACATTGCTGTGCCGAGGCTGTACAAATACATAGTTTGTCTACAGGAGGGCAGAGGGCTAATGTTGCAGATGTGATCTCACAAGGTGGGCGTGGTTAACTGGAAGATCAAAGTTGTTGGCCTCAGCTCGGCTGAATTGATCCACCAGGTAGATCGCTGGCAATACAGCTGCTGGGGCTGCTGTACACAAGCTGCATTATTGGTAGAGGTGATCTTTATTAGCCACCTCAGCTAACTTTAATCTAGTGTGTGTATTGGCTTTTAGACCAGTAAAGATAAGCTAGTCTATCGGCAACATTTTGGGTTACTAGTCATTAAAATCTATTTCCCAATCAGACAGTGACCAATTCATTTGCAATACATAAACACAGCACATAACAAACATTCCTTTGTGCTGATCCTGTTCTCACAGGTTCCTGTATGTATCAATTGGTCGACTGAAAATAAAAATGTTGCACCATGTATACGGTCAATCACTCAGCCAATAAGGCAACAATTTTTTATAAGTAATTTCTGATCAATCTGAAGCAGAATTTATTGTCCAATCAATTAACTATTAGATCTTTTTAAACTTTTATCGATTGTGAGGGAACTTTGGCTTGTGTGTACTACCGGTAGCCATTAATCTGTTGCTTATTAAAACGTAAAGGACCCAATTTACTCAGGGATCTCCAGAGACATCTAAACATCAGGTCAATAAATGATTCAAAAAACTTGGGTGAGATTAATAAAAAAATGTCATTGGTCATATCAGATCATAACGAGTGCTACTGAGAGATGTAAATTACAGTAAAGTGACTTCCATTACATGCCACATTTGCTGAAAGGGTTTTTGTTTTTCTTTATTAAATCCAGGACAGTCTACTTTAAAAAAAAAAAATTCTCATTGGAGGCTAATAACTGCTTTTTCAAAACCTCTCATTATGGCTCACATGCAATTAACTTTTTCTCCTGAGTTATCGCCTAGGAGATACTTTTCCTATTCCCCTTAAAATAACTTTTAAGCTTTTTACAATGTAAAAAGTATTATCAATATTATTTTGAATATTTTCCTATTTTCTGATTGTTTAAAGGGCATTTTATGACAAGAGCCCATATGCAATTCACTTTTTCACTTGACTTTTCTCCCAGGAGATAATTTTTCATCTTCAATTTAAAATAACTTTTCATCACTTTTCAACTAAAAAAGTACCAAAAAGTAGGTGGAAAGATACTATCAAAATTATTTTGAGTATTTTCTTACTTTCTGGTGGCTTAAAAGACATTTTATTGACAAGTTTAAAAATATCACCTAGGAGAAAACTCAGGTGAAAAGGTGAATTGCATATGAGTCTATAATGTTTCAGTATGATCCGAATGAGGACTGCAATCCTTTACCATCCAGGAGCAGACTATTAAAAAAACCTCAGGTTTAGTGGAAGATTTATGGTATCCCCACTGGAGATGATTGTAGGTTGTTAGAGATACTATACTAAATCAGATTCAAAAATGATGTACAAGTCTCAATCATGGGTAGATCAGGTAGATCAGTGAAATGCAAACCCACAAATACTGAACTTGCTTTTGGGTTAGGTTCACATTTCATGGATTTCAAAACAAACGACTTTTGGTAACGTGTTGCAACACCATCAATTTGTAACATGGGTCTAGCGTGTAGGTTGTGCGGTAGATTGCAGCTTGGCTATAAAGACACAACTGATGCAGCACGGAGGCAACACACAGATGTGAATGGGCCCATTGTGGGACCACTGCAATATGTTGCTGTGTGATTATAACTTTACCATTATAATTCACCACAATGTGCATAGGGTGAATGCTCTTTTAAGCTTGGCATGAGCTGTATGTGTTCTGCTCATATATTTACCATAGGGACCTGCTTATCGTGTTAGGTTTATAAAAATATACAGTGCATTCTCTTTCAGTTTGTAATAAATACAAAAAAAGGAGTGATGCACAGTTGCACAGAGTGATTGGAGCCTTTCTCCGCAGCACTTGTTCGAGCATCCATGTGCAATAGATGCAATTGCTCCATGAAAACTAATGATCTGTGCATGGCTCCATTACTCCTCCTTCCACCTAAATAATAATTGTATGTACATGACACTTAACACTGACTTTATGACCATAATAGCCCCCTGGAGATTCAATTAATGCAAACAAGAAATAGGCATGAATAAAACACTTTGAAGTTGTAATTATCTAGGAAAACACATGGAGATGATAAAAAGTTTCTGTACAATTTGGAGATATGATGCTTCATAACAGCAATATACTTGTATACATTTATATACTATAGTACAAAGTGCGGTCTGTTAAATGATAGAATGGGGGAAAAAAAGCCCTTTATAACGACAATCCAATGTTAAGCTATTTTCTTTTAAAAAGTCTCTCGTAAAAATGGTGCCAGAGACAAGAAAAGGTTGTGTAAGGCTTGTATTGTTAACCATGCATTCCTCTACATTCACAGATACAGTATTCACACTGCAGTAGCGCTGTCATATAGGGAACAACAAATAATCACTTCTAGTCAATTTTACTTACTTTATTTTCCAAATATCATTTTTTTTTAATTATTTGTATTAAAATGGTATTTATAGACATTTACTCTGGGCTCAATCACAGTAGTTACTTTGCAAAGTACATTGTGTTCTCTTATAGGAAAGCACAACACTGTCTGCATTACTGGATGCAATGTCTACGAAACTAAAGCAGAATATGGTGTCCTGTCTGAATTATTTGGCTTGGAAAGAGGAGTATGTCAATCCTGTGTGATTAAGGCTAAATTCACACTATGTGCATTGCGTAATGCTTGCGGTACAATGTACACTGCACATTAAAATGTGCACACTCTTTTTCATAGCATTAAAGGGATACTGTAGGGGGGTCGGGGGAAAATGAGTTGAACTTACCCGGAGCTTCTAATGGTCCCCCACAGACATCCTGTGCCCGCGCAGCCACTCACCGATGCTCTGGCCCCGCCTCCGGTTCACTTCTGGAATTTCAGACTTTAAAGTCTGAAAACCACTGCGCCTGGGTTGCCGTGTCCTCGCTTCCCCTGATGTCACCAGGAGCGCACGGCGCAGACACAGACCATACTTGGCCTGCGTAGTACGCTCTTGGTGACATCAGCGGGAGTGAGGACACGGCAACGCAGGCACAGTGGTTTTTAGACTTTAAAGTCTGAAATTCCAAAAGTGACCCAGAGGTGGGGCCGGAGCATTGGGGAGTGGCTGCGCGGGCACAGGATGTCTGTGGGGGACCATTAGAAGCCCCGGGTAAGTTCAACTAATTTCCCCCCGACCCCTTACAGTATCCCTTTAAGAATGCTTCTGTAACTAAAGGAAGTGCATTAGGATAACATGCTCTGTTACAACACAAGGGTGTGAACATGTTTACACAACTGTATGGACAGTGCGTTCACATGCAGCAACAAAACACAAAAAGTGATGGGTGAATAATCACGATTTCATGTTTGCACACGTGTTCGCAAATTTTACAGTGAAAATTTGCGAATCACCCATTTGCGGCAAGCCCCATTGACTTTAATGGAAGGCAAACTTCTAAAACTTTCAGGCATCTCTGCAGTATATATGTCATGAACATAGAACATTTGTGAAAATTCGTGAAAAGGCGAATCTAGCGAACCGCCATAGACTTATATGGGCAGGCAAACTTTAAAACCTACAAAGACTGTTTCTGGCCACAAAAATGATGTTTCAAGTGGTCTAACACCTGGAGAGGGGAATGCCGGAGGGGGATCGACACCAAACGTCGCACCAAAAATTACTGAGTTGACGCAAAGTTGTGTTTTAATCCCTAATGGGCAGAAATTACAATATGCACAGCTCTGGGTGTCAGTGGGCTGTGGAGTGTCTCACACAGAGAAATGCAATAGTACTAGCATATTACAGTGAAATAATAATGCACTGGAGTGGTTCTGTGCGTGCAACTTAATGAGGCAACAGCAGTAGTGTGCACACAGCTCTGGGTGTCAGCTGTGGAGTGTCACACACAAGAAAAAACACAGGAGACCAATGTGCTAGCCTTCAAAAGGCCTGTTTGGGGTGCTTTTACAGCAAGTGACGAACAAGAACACAGGCTTAGCTAATGCTTTGCCTACCTATCTGCAGCAAGTCTGGCCCTGCTCTCACTAAAGCTACATACACACGGGGGACAGTTGTCCCCCGTTGCATGCGTGCACGCGAACAGGGAGCGACAGCTCCCTGCCGATGACAGCTGTCCACACGTCTCGCCAGAAAGGCAGAGACGCGGTGGAAGCTGTTTGTGAATGGAGCATCCCCCGGCTGGATGCTCCATTCACTCGCGTAAGTCTACTGTCGCTAGCCCGCATACTCACGCGGGACTAGCGACAGATCCGGCGAAGTTGCGGCGACAGCTGTAGCCGGCGATTGAACATGTCAATCGCCTGGCGACAGCTCCGACTTGCGACGGTTCGTGGTGCGCGCGTCATACACACGGGCAACCTGTCGCCGCAACACGCGCGTACCACGTGGTTGCGGAGACAGCCATACCCCGTGTGTATGAGCCTTAACAGTCAGCAGCCAGCAGAGAATTAATCCATTATGGCCACCGCTACTGCTTTTTGATAGTGGGGTTGGAGGTCCAGGAAGGGGTGCTAGCTGATTGGCTGCCATGTGTCTGCTGATTGTGAGGTAAGGAGTCAAACTTTGGCTCAATGATAATAAATGAGGGAGAATTGAACACGCCAAATGTTTGCTGTTTGCCGCGAATGCGAACAGCCGATTTTTGCAGAATACTGCTCCGGTGAACTGTTCGGGCCATCTCTACACTACTCTACTTTACTCTACTGCAGCCACAATTTCTTTAAAAAATGTATACAAACTGTCTAAAAACCTGGACAGTGGTATGGCAGAGGAGGATCAATAGTGAAATATATATTTTATGCAAACGCTTTTTTAACCATTTTTAAAGGAGATGTCATTGGCCGTCAACTTTATCAGTTAATAGCAAAGCTCCAATACATGCTAGAATCAACCAAATTTGCAGGGTGTGTTAAAGGAAACATCCAAGCTAAAAAAAACAAAACAAACTCCACTTACCTGTGGCTTCCTCCAGCCCCTGGCAGTCGTTCTGTGCCCTTGCTGCAGCTCCGGTGGCTCCCGGTGTCTTTCGCTGCAGAAGCCGACCTCACTAGGTCAGCTTCTGGGTCGGCTTCTTGTGCACTCTACGGCTTGGGTCATGTGGTCCGGCCGACGTCATCAGGATTGTACTGCGCAGGCGCAGTAGTTCTGCGCCTGCGCAGTATAATCCTGATGACGTCGGCCGGACCATGTGACCCGCACGGTGGAGCGCAGAAGAAGCCGCTCCGGAACCCAACCTGGCGAGGTCGATTTCTGCAGTGGGGAAGACCGGGAGCCACTGAAGCTGTGGCAACGAGAGCCCAGAATGACTGCCAGGGGCTGGAGGAAGCCCCAGGTAAGTGGATTTTTTTTTTTTTTTTTTTTTTTTTAGCTTGGACCTTCACTTTAAGGAGAAAAGTGGGAACAAGGGGGATTAACAATTCAAAAAGACCTTGTAGTTTTTGAGAACATTAATTTTTAATACTTTAAAGAAAAAATGTTTTTTTTTAAATCAGCAAAATGACATTCTGCAGCAGAATTCAGAATGTGATTTCTCTGGGGCTTGCTATACTTAGCATAGCAAGTCCAGGACTAGGAATGGTCTCGACACGTGCGGCGCTGTTCGTTGGTCGTTGTCAGATCAGGGATCGACGTGTGCGCTGTTCTCCGTCGTTCATCAGGAATCAAGAGTATACGGAGCTGGATCATTGCCAAGGATACTGTCACGGGAATAACTTAAGGTAAGTATTTAGAGTTAATTAAATTGGACCTGAACTCTTGCACAGGACTGAAGAAATACATAGAGGAATGCACCCTGTATGTATTTAGAGAGTTTAGCTTATTTAATTCCCCCTCATTTGTGTCTAATTACAAGTTTGTAATCTGATCTCTCCCTGTGTCACATGACTGCCTATGGCAGAGATGGCAGATAAGGTCATTTGAAAGTACAGGAGGTTAACAATATGTCTGCTTCCATGAATCAGGAAGAAGAAACAGTGCAAATTTAGTTTAGGATTTGTATCAGGTGTAACAAAGAAATGTTTTTGTTTAAAGGATATTACGCTGTTGCGTATCTTTTAGAGCAAAGAGGACGTTCTGAGTTCAGGTCCGCTTTAAGAGTATTAAAGTACTTTTTTGTGGTTGCGTTTTGTACCAGTAATAATTCATATTACCCTACATAAAAAATAAAAAAGTATCCATCTATTTATATAATATCTATCTATTTATTTATCTAGGTTGGATTTAATGCATATGGCAGTTTTCCATGAACAATTATAGTGAATACTGACAAATTAGGTAAACGGGCTGAGAGTTTTTTAAAACTGGCAAGAGATACAATGAATGAGAGGCAGGAATAACTCCATTTAGGAATTACTCCATTTAGATAAAAAGGAAATTCACTGAATATTTAACCAGGACACCAGAATACCAAGGTATTAAATCTTGAATGCAGTTCAGTGCACATTTAGAAATGTTTTTGCCATTTGATATTGTATGTATGTTTAGCTTAGTTATTCTTCTTTATATCTTCTTGATAGCTTGTCTCTTCTTTTAATAAGAAAATACCAGCTCAGTATAACTTGCAGCTATTGGCTAGAGCTACTTATCCTTGTTCTGTCAGCAGAGATAAGTGAACATTTGGCAATTCACATCATTATTTTGGGCTTGATATACCTGGGTGTTCCTGGGACAGAGTGGACATACATATGTATAGACGAGGGGCTTACACATAACTGACGTTCTTCTGCCGCATATTCACTTTTCATTTAGCAGCCCCCTCTGTCCTTTACGTAGGAGCTATACAGAATGTTCCGAGGATATAGTAAAACATTTGAGTAAATCTGGGCTAAAATTGTAGGATCAAATTTGCTTTCCAGGGATCTGATGCCAAGGGAACTTACATATTGCTCTCTTTATGCTCTTTGTCTCATTTTTCATTCCAGTGACAAGAGATAAGCAAAGTTGCCAGTTTTTACTTTCCATACTTTTTCCTTAAAATGTGATATTCTTTTTTTTTTTAAGTGATTTTTGTGACCCATTCACAGAATCTTTAAGAGGAAAGCCCCCAAATTCAGTGTATCTTAGATCTGTAGTCAAGTTCTCTGTGACTTTGAGGGTCCATTTTCACCTATATATTTGCATACAGGTGCCGCAATCAAAGGTTTCAATTATAATGCATTTTAATGTGTGGAAAATGGAACATTCATTTAAATGAGATAAAGGAGAGGCAGGTAGGTTCTAGAATGGCCAGTGTCCATTTACAGTTTTCTTATGGTGTCCCCCTGCTCTTAGCGCTACTGAGAACACATCACAGGGAAGAACTAACCATATTCACACTGCACTTAGTATGGCTATCATCCAATCTTGTAATGTCGTCGTCGTCATCATCAATCATTCTAAACAACACAATGTCATTTGTTAGCCACCAGGGTACATATGCAATTAACTTTTTCTCCAGAGTTTTCTACTAAGAGATAATTTTTCATATTATATTTAGAGTAACTTTTCAGCACCCTGCTAATGAAAAAGTACCAAAAAGTAATTGGAAAAGGTACATTCAAAATTATTTTGAGTATTTTCTTGCTTGCTGGAGGTTTAAAATGCATTTTATTGACAAATTTAAAAATATCATGTAGGAGAAACATCAATAGAAAATGTTAATTGCATATGGGCCCAGTACTCATTTTAAGGTGAGAAATTTAATCTCAACTCTCAAAACCATAATACACCGTTTATCAAAGTCCTGAAAAGTTGATAGAGAAGGATTAAGATGAAATGGGGCCCAAGGTAAGACTTTGGCTAGAAGTTCAGCACTGAAGCCCACAGCACACCATGATGTAAAATCCAGGAAACCTTTATTCAGCACATCCAAAGGATAGACAAGGCAGCTGACGCATTTCACAAACACACAGGTGCTTAGTCAGGGCCGGCCTTAGGTTTCACAGCGCCCTGAGCGTAACCAGACTTTGGTGCCCCCCCCCCCCCATTCATCCTCTTCACGTGTGAGCGCAGCACACACATACACTAATGGGGGGGGGGGCTTAGTAGTGCGTAGGTAGATAGGTAGGTGCCCCCAGTACAGGTTAGATAGGTAGGTACCTGCAATATAGGTTAGATAGGTTACATAGGTAGCTGCCCCAGTATAGATTAGATAGGTAGATGCTCCCAGTATAGATTAGTTAGGTAGCTGCCCCCAGTATAGATTAGTTAGGCAGCTGCCCCCAGTATAGGTTAGATAGGTAGGTGCCCCCAGTATAGGTTAGATAGGTAGCTGCCCCCTAGTATAGGTTAGATTAGGTAGGTGCCCCCCAGGATAGGTTAGATAGGTAGCAGTCCCCCCAGTATAGGTTAGATAGGTAGCTGCCCCCCAGTATAGGTTAGATTAGGTAGGTGCCCCCCAGGATAGGTTAGATAGGTAGCTGCCCCCCAGTATAGGTTAGATAGGTAGCTGCCCCCCAGTATAGGTTAGATAGGTAGCTGCCCCCCAGTATAGGTTAGATAGGTAGCTGCCCCCCCAGTATAGGTTAGATAGGTAGCTGCCCCCCAGTATAGGTTAGATTAGGTAGGTGCCCCCCAGGATAGGTTAGATAGGTAGCTGCCCCCCAGTATAGGTTAGATAGGTAGCTGCCCCCCAGTATAGGTTAGATAGGTAGCTGCCCCCCCAGTATAGGTTAGATAGGTAGGTGCCCCCAGTATAAGGTAGGTAGGTGCCCGCCCCCCCTCATAGTGGAGGGGGGAGCCGCAGCGCGAGGAGGGCAGCCCGACCTCTCCCTCCCTTCCTCTCCCAGGGCTGCCCTCCGTGCTCCCCCCTCAGACTGCAGCAGAGATAACTCACCTCCCTGGTTCCGATCGCCGGCGCCTCTCACTTGCAGTTGCCGCTGGTCTACTCTCTTCTACATAGTTACTGATGCACACTAAACTTCCTGTTAAGCAGGAAGTTTAGTGTGCATCAGTAACTATGTAGAAGAGAGTAGACCAGCGGCAACTGCAAGTGAGAGGCGCCGGCGATCGGAACCAGGGAGGTGAGTTATCTCTGCTGCAGTCTGAATCGGAGGGGGGAGCACGGAGGGCAGCCCGGAGAGGATGGGAGGGAGAGGTCGGGCTGCCCTCCCCGCGCTGCGGCTCCCCCCTCCATCACGTCGCACGGACATGTTTGCCCCCATCACCCCCAGCAGCGGCACCAGGGGGCAGAGCGGGAGCATCCAAATGAAAACATTCGGCCAGGGGACAGGAGCGCCCCCTGGAAGCCGGCGCCCTGAGCGATCGCACCGGTCGCTCAGGTCAAAGGCCGGCCCTGTGCTTAGTTATAATGACTAAGCACCTGTGTGTCTGAAACGCATCAGCTGCCTTGTCTGTTTTTTGGATGTGCTGCTAAATAAAACTTTCCTGGATTTTACATCATGGTGTGCTGTGGGCTTCTGTGCTGAACTTGTATGTGTCACCCTGTGGAGGGTTTGCCAGTCACCATGTACCAACAAGGGGGTTAGTAGCTGTCTGTTTTATTTAGTAGCCTACCTGTTTTTCTAGTACTTTGGCTATCCATGACAGTCTTTTTGGTAAGCTGAGGTGAAGGAAGATCAAATGAGATGGCAGGTGGGCCCTTTAACATCCACCCGGCCCCAGACACCTGTTTAGGTTGCCTTGTGGATGATCGACAGTTGGATAGTGATAGTTGGATAGTGATGCTCTAACAGTTGGATAGTGCAAGTGCTTTATACCTGTACTCACTACAAATTATAAGTTATTATCAAATTCTCAAATGTGTGTGTGTGTGTGTGTGTGTGTGTGTGTGTGTGTGTGTGTGTGTGTGTGTGTGTGTGTGTGTGTGTGTGTGTGTGTGTGTGTGTGTGTGTGTGTGTGTGTGTGTGTGTGTGTGTGTGTGTGTGTGTGTGTGTGTGTGTGTGTGTGTGTGTGTGTGTGTGTGTGTGTGTGTGTGTGTGTGCGCACAATGATTGTATGTGTTAAAGAGAACCCGAGGTGTGTTTAAAGAATGTGATCTGCATACAGAGGCTGGATCTGCCTTTACAGCCCAGCCTCTGTTGCTATCCCAAACCCCACTAAGGTCCCCCTGCACTCTGCAATCCCTCATAAATCACAGCCGTGCTGTGAGGCTGTGTTTACATCTGTAGTGTCATTCTCAGCTGCTCCCCCGCCTCCTGCATAGCTCCAGTCCCTGCCCCCGTCCCTTCCCTCCAATCAGCAGGGAGGGAAGGGATGCAGGCGGGGACTGGAGCAGGTGGGGAGAGCAGCAGACTGACACTATAGAGATAAACACAGCCAGCTCTGACAAGCTGTTTGTCAGCAGCATAGCTGTGATTTATGAGGGATTGCAGAGTGCAGGGGGACCTTAGGGGGGTTAGCAACAGAGGCTGGGCTGTATAGGCAGATCCAGCCTCTGTATGCAGATAATATTCTTCAAACCCACCTCGGGTTCTCTTTAATATCAATATAGGAATCATGAAGAGAAAGGGTAAAATATTAAAAATGTGATTCAGAGATATATGATACAAAAGTATTATAGCCTTAATTTTCACTAAAGGATCAGGTAAAATCAGGCGAAAAAGTAAGCCCAATACATAAAATAGCAAGATAAAATACCCCGATATATAAAAGAGCATCAAAAGTGACAATCTGAACAACCACTAGCGGTATCTAGCCAACACAGGCAATTTAAAAAATAACGACAATTTCAAATAAATAGTCAAGACCAATACAGTTACCCTTCTGGAGAAAAAAAAGAAACAATGATGAGCAATAGTGAAGCTGGCAGTTAATGGAAGAGGCAGAAGGCCCTGCGTATTCTGCTTTGTCAGGAGCCCACTGTACAGTATAGACATTTTTTTTGAGTCTAAATTTTTTATACATGCTCTGTCTTGGTGCATTTTTTGTTGCTGGGAGAAAGCATAGACTGTGAGAAGTATGTAGACATTGTGAACTTTTACATTTTTATTATTACCATTAAATATTGAAATTCACACTGGATGATAATTATGAACTAACTATAATTTTACATATAAAGAGAAAACAGACTTTTAGATTTAGACTCAAATTACAATAAGCATTACAAAATAATTGATTGAATAAGAAACCAACTATATGCAGCAAGAAAAATCCCATGACAAGAGATCATTTTTAAGGCTCATTCACACGCTCAACAAAAGACTTTTAAATGCACGATTATCAAACAACTTGAAGAAGTTGGACAACTTTTGTCATGTAAAAGACGTGCAAAAGACAAGGCGTCTTATCACTGATAACTGGTATTGCTTAAAAGGAAATCAATATGGTAGCCTCCATATACCTTTCACTACAGTTCTCCTTTAAACGGAACCTTAACTGAGAGTGATATGGCTGTTTCCTGTAAACAATACCAGTTGCCTGGCAGTCCAGCTGATCTTTGTGACTGCAATAGTGGCTGAATCACACCCTGAAACAAGCATGCAGCTAATCCAGTCTGACTTCAGTCAGAGCACCTGATCTGCATGCTTGTTCAGGGGCTGTGGCTAAAAGTATTAGAGACACAGGATCAGCAGGCGATTCAGGCAACTGGTATTATTTTAAAAGGAAAAATCCATATCCTTCTCCGTTTAGGTTCCCTTTAAGGATTTGTAGCATAAAAGCCAACTCACATTTACTGGGATTTGAACCTGGGTCTCACTGTATGGTGGACAAGCACACTAACCACTATACCAACTGAAGCTGGCCTGAAATTGCTGGCCTGAACCAGCAATTTCAGGCCAGCAATTTCAGGCCAGCAATTTCAGGCCAGCAATTTCAGGCCAGCAATTTCAGGCCAGCAATTTCAGGCCAGCAATTTCAGGCCAGCAATTTCAGGCCAGCAATTTCAGGCCAGCAATTTCAGGCCAGCAATTTCAGGCCAGCAATTTCAGGCCAGCTTCAGTTGGTATAGTGGATAGTGTGCTTGTCCACCATACATTGAGACCCAGGTTCAAATCCCAGCCAATGTGAGTTGGCTTTTATGCTACAAATCCTTAAAGGGAACCTAAACGGAGAAGGATATGGATTTTTCCTTTTAAAATAATACCAGTTGCCTGAATCGCCTGCTGATCCTGTGTCTCTAATACTTTTAGCCACAGCCCCTGAACAAGCATGCAGATCAGGTGCTCTGACTGAAGTCAGACTGGATTAGCTGCATGCTTGTTTCAGGGTGTGATTCAGCCACTATTGCAGTCACAAAGATCAGCTGGACTGCCAGGCAACTGGTATTGTTTACAGGAAACAGCCATATCACTCTCAGTTAAGGTTCCGTTTAAAGGAGAACTGTAGTGAAAGGTATATGGAGGCTACCATATTGATTTCCTTTTAAGCAATACCAGTTACCTGGCTATCCTGCAGATCCTCTGCCTCCAATACTTTTAGCCCTAGACCCTGAACAAACAACAGTTTGACATTTTTGTAAGATCTGACAAGATTAGCTGCATGCTTGTTTCTGGTGGGATTCACACTACAGTGGCTGGATAGTGTACTGGTTAAGGCCTCTGCCTTCGACATGGGAGACCAGGGTTTGAATCCTGGCTAGGTCAAGTACCTATTCAGTAAGGAGTTCAAGGCAAGACTCCCTAACAATGCAGGGTGGCCTCTTGAGCACATCCCTGTGGCTGCAGCTCTTGAGTGCTTTGAGTCTGACAGGAGAAAAGCGCTATACAAATGTTTGGATTATTATTATTATTATTACTGCAGCCAAATAGATCAGCAGGGCTGCCAGGCAACTGGTATAGCTTAAAAGGAAATCAATATGGCAGCCTCCATATACCTCTCACTACAGTTCTCCTTTAAGCAACCTAATGGTTCTATTGCATTGAGCATTAATGGTACATTTTCGGCTAGCTTCACTTACTACTGTAGTGGTACAGTGCTTAGGGTGACGTGTCCACTACACAGTGAGATCTGGGTTCGATTCCCAGCTATGGTATGATGTATACTGGCTTTTAAAGTAGTATAATTCCCTGCCAGAAGAGACCCTCCTCCCTCCGGTAGGAGGGAAGAGGGAACAAGTTGAAGGGTTGGAGGGAGATTAAAATCTTCCTAGCAGAGTGTGTAGCAGCTGTCCCATAACTAATTAGTGTAGATAGGCAAATGGTATAAAGGACCTTGCTTGGGGGGGGTGGGTCCTCCAGCAGAGATGTGTATTTCACTCAATTAGGTGTGGCTCCAGGTATTAGAGCTTTTGAAACATGTTTTCTATCATTTTTCCAGCTGATAGGAACTTTTAAACTTTGAAAGTTCGCCTCCCCATTGAAGTCTATTGCGGTTCGCGAACTTTTTCGCGAACCGAACCTTTTGCGAAAGTTCGCGAACAGGGTTCGCGAACTTAAAATCGGAGGTTCGGCCCAACTCTATAATTGTATCCACCTTCAAGGGGAATTTTTGTGTTATGCCATGTAGGCGCTGCAGTTGCTAGCAACTAATCACTGCAACTACTGTAATAAGCTAGGTTCACACTGGTACAGAAAAGGGACTATGTATTGGGTCAGATGCTAGCAACTTGTCACAGTAACTATTAAGCTAGGTTCACACTGGCACTGAAAATATTGAGAATTGTACTCTACTCCTTTACACAGGCATTTTTTACAGTAGCAATCCTTGAATAGAGAAACGAAAAGATTTAAAAAGATTTAAGTGAATGTTATATTGAAAGGTTTTATGTAATATTGTCTTTACCTGTTAAAATGTGGCTTTAGAACAGTTATACACAATATGAATCAATATTACCCATCTTGCAAAGCAAGCTCAGCCTTTAAGTTTAACTCCCAAAAACCCAGAACATTTTTACAAGTTGTGGAGAAGAGTAAAAAACTTGATTAACTGTGTGGTGTTTTTCTTTGGGAAGATTTCCAGCTTTTGTAACACACGGCACTGGAACATATTGTGTTATGAGATAATTTTCAAAATTTTACACCAGCCATTGGAACAAAAGTTGGTCAAAATAAAAACGAGTAAAGATTTACAGAAGGTAGTCCTGTTGTGGTGAAAATGGTTCAAAGTGAATGGTTAAAAGTGGCATTTCCAATACTTCTGGGGAGATGTCTGATAACTTCCTATCATGTCTGTAGGACATGGAGTAAAAGTGCACACACATCCAATTTTGATTGGCCAATTTTACTATTTCCATGTAGCATGAGAGCCTAGCTAAATAATTTGTTCATAGTATTCAAAATCTGTTGGTCCACATGCTACAGTATATGGAAGTGGTAAAATTGGCCATTTATTGGCAATTCAGAATTGGTTGTGTAATGCTGGGGAGGCATACTCTGAGTCTGTAGCTGGGTAATGGAAGTGGCTCCACAGATGGACACAGCAGTAATGAACAAGGGAGCAAGATTGCCCAGATCAACTGCAGCTCTGGGCCGCCTATTAGGATAGATGCTAAGTGATACAATACACAACAGACATAGTCGGTAACAGGCTTGGGTCATACACGTTAATTCAGATGTCAGTCGTATTGGAAGGATTAGGCAGATTCGTAGTCGAGAGGCAGGCAAAGGTCGGTACACAATACAATATACAATTTTACAAATAACACAATACTGACTGACTAGAGTACATATATATCATGCTGATGAATATATGAAATGTAGCTCTCAAATAACTCACTAGCTAAAGCACAAGTAATGACAATTAACAAGACAGACAACAGAAGGACATACGGACTGAATGCTCAGCCAATCTAGTTGCTGTTTCAGCGACGTCAACATTCACACTGAGATAGACAAGACTAACAGGTAGGAGCGAAACGAATGGCAACCGCTGCTATAGTTCGTCCTCAAGAACAAGGCAAGAACAAGGCTAGAAGGAATACTACCAGTCACCAATGTGGTGCTGGCAGAATCCAAACTATCAGGATCAGAAGGACTTCACTGACCCCCACATGTCAGCAAACGTCCAGTAGACATGAAAATACAGAGCAAGGCATTATACATTTTCACTTTCACAGCATAGACCCAACGACAGCTCGGGCGGAGTCTGAAATGGGAGGCAGACTTTTATGCCGGCATCAGCCAATGGATGCAGGTATGCAAATTTCCTCACAGCTGAATGGTAATCATTCAATTCTGAGCTGGCTTGATTACCATTTTCTAGCTGAAAGATTATCATAACAAATGCATGCAGTACTATGCAACATGCATGCTGGAAATCCAGGGCTATCTGGCTGCAGTTCAACTGCAGAAAACCATAGGAGTAATCCTGACAGCATCAGGATCCTGACAGCATCAGGAGTAATCCTGACAGCATCATAACTGTTCTGAACTGCAGAGTAATTGCAAATGACAAAAATGGAGCCCGTACACTTACCAATTTTCCCGCCGATATACAGCCAATTTGATCACTGTGATCGAATCAGCTGTGAAATCGTTGCGCAAACACTGACCGAACGATCGATTTCCATCCAAAATCGATCATTCCCGTCGTTCCTGTCCGTGCAGAAGATTTTGCTCGATCGTCGGCGGGTGTGCGTCGATAGCGGCGTTCGAATGCCCGACGTCGACGCTAGCGGCAATACATTACCTGATCTGGCCAACGCGAGTCCCCGCTGTCACTGCTGCTTCTTCTCCGCGCTGGGCTCCGAGTCCGGCAGGCTTCACTTCTGTCCAGTCCCGGCAGGAAGTTTAAACAGTAGAGCGCCCATAGGCAAACGCAGGGGGGGATTACAGCTGCCCAGAATCCCCCCTCAGACCAGGGCAGTGCAGTGTCTGGGGACAGGCACAAGGTGAGACACCAGAATATCTGCAGGCATCCTGCACCTTACAGCACCGCCCTCTTTCTTTCCCTGCTACAGTTGACTTTGGATGGAGCAGCAGCGTGTGTATAGAGCATGGAGCAGCTCTGGGGAACTTAGAGTCAGGTATGAGCACAGCCCTGTGCCCTGCTGTATGAATGTTTTACTTTCCTATTCATTACAGATGTCGTCGGCTGTCCTCATTATTATCTGCATCCAAACTGCTCCTGATCGATCCCGTTGTCGATCGGGAACTGATGGAACATTTAGGAAATGATTGTCAGATCCTGTCAGTCAAACAGGAAATTGCATTATGTGTACCCAGTATGATGTCCTACCATATTATTATACTGTATTGTGCGTGGCTGAGGGAGACCTTTCAGGAACCCCCCACTTGAAAATCCTGGGTTTGCCCCTGGCGCCCTCTAATGTTTAAACTTCCACGGACAGGAAGTAGAGTGAAGCTGGAGCCCAGAGCGGAGAAGAAGACAGCGGAGACCGGGGGACTCGCGCCAGCTGGATCAGGTAATGTATGCGGGGGCCCGGGAGTGGCGGCAGTGGCAGCTTCACAGATGGTGAATCGATTTCATGCTGAAATCGATTCACAATCTGTTTGCAGTAAAGGCAGCCATACGATCCCTCTCTGATCAGAGAGGGATCTATCCGTTGGTCGATCTGATGGCAAATCGACCAGTGTATGGCCACCTTAAGACTTACTGCGAATGCGCAACCGAATGCAAGCAGACAAGTCAGAACTGCCCAGTTGCAGCTCCACTGCAAGCGACAGAACATGCTACAGGAGAGATCCTGACAGGTTGTGTGTATGCACCCTAATATTTCTGCACTGGATAATCAGTTGACCAGTTGGTCACAGACAGACACAATGACTCCCTGTATGTACCTTCATGTTAGTGGAGTGAAAGGGCACATGCCTGTGGAACAAGCAACTGGGATAATTAGGAAAGCAGCAGCAGATATGATGATGATGAAAGTTGGTGGGTTTTTACTGTTTCCACCACCTAGATATTAGACCTTTATTTAATAATTAATTTATGTAAATAGCATATAATACCAAGGCTGTTGCTGGACTCTTATCAATGTCATGTGGATCTTCAGAGTCACCAGCAAATGACATGATGTTTACTTTATGCTGGGCATAAACGGCTTGATTTTGCCGCTCGATTCTCCCGCTCAATCGATTCCCATCCCTGCTCGATTCCACAGGCGATTCTCTTATCTTCCACTCGTTTTTCTTATCTTTTTTCATTGTGTTCAATGCGGAATCGATCGGCTAAACGATCGGGCAGGGGATTGGATCTGTCGGAAATTATCTATCGAGCCATCTAAATGGCTCAGAATTGAGCTGTGTATTCCCAATATATGTGTTGCTTTTATCTTCTCCAGAGTCCCTGATGTCTTGAAATCATTCGTTTTTAATGCAAAATAGTCCTTATTTTTATTTTTTGAGAAATAGCTTTGATCCAATATTTTTTACTGAATAATTATTTCACTGCCAATATACTATATATGGATACTTTTCAGTTTCTCACTCTAAATAGAAGCAAATAATTCTGGCATAGCACAATGTAACAATGCAAAAATTGAAGCAATGCGTATTTTTTTAGGGTGACTTAAAAATGATGTTTTATTATGAATACGGTGCAGGTTAGAGTTGAGGGTAAGGACTAGTAGGTGTTATGGTGATATTCCACCTCAGTGTAACACTAGGGACCTTGCCTCCCACCATTTCTTCCATAACCCACTTCCCTCACACACAGGTGTTTTTGCATATATCCGGCACTTGGGGTTATGGTGCAATGGCATCATGCTGCACTTCCTGTATGGAAAGGGGATCTGGAGGAGATGGGGTGTGGAGTGCCAACATTGGCATAATCCGGGCAACTTGCATATACTGATGGACAAACGTTCGCAACCACAGACTGTGGTGAACAACGTTCATTTGCTGTTCACATTTACTATGCACTTTATACAAAGTTTGCATTTGCCCTATACTTAAAGGACACATCCAAGCATAATAAAAATAAAACAATCCACTTACCTGGGGCCTCCTACAGCCCCTGCCTGCCGATCTGTACCCACGCCACAGCTTCGTTCCACGCTGGTGGTCCTGGGTCCCCTCGCCGCAGGATTCCTACTGCGCTGCGCTGTACAGTCCATATGACTTCAGCGCGACCAGTGAACCACACGCTGGAGCGCAGAGAGAGCCGACGCGGAAGCAGACCTGGCGAGGTCGACTTCACCACCGGAGGGGACTGGGATCCACCGGAGCTGCACCGAGGGCACAGGACGGATGCCAGGGGCTGGAAGAAGCCCCAGGTAAGTGGATTTTTTATAAGTCAGGTGGGGCAGGAAAGTCAATGAAGCATTTTAACACATGGACCACCCCCCTCTTCCCATTAAAGCCAACCCTCAACTGCAGTATTAGCTCTTCAATGGATCTATGCTGGTAATGATCACTTCTATATATGCTTTGAATAGTGTTAATAGTGGTAATCTTATGCTTACACCTCTCATACTGTAAATGTCCTTGGCAGGTTTTGTTACGCCAGATGAATTGTTATGTGTAGAATGTTTGAGGGGCCCAATGTAAAACTTGCACTGAGGCCCAAAGCTCCTTAGCTATGCGAATGCCTGTACTGTGCTCAAATAAAGTGATTGAGTAACTGCAATGTACATACTGTTTACATATTAAAAAAAGCCTCTGCGTAAAATAAGTATTTTTGGGGAAGGTTTTTCCATTGATCCTCCTCCGCCATGCCACTGCCTGTGTTTTTGAACGGTTTGACACCTTTTTAAAAATATTATGGCTAAAAATATGCCCTGAAGGTTTTTTAAGTTCACCTGCAATTAAAGTCAACGAGGTCCTCCATGAACGTTCGGTTCGTGAACATTCGCAGAAAAGTTTGTGAATGTTCATTCGCGATGTTCGTCCATCACTACTTGCATTACTGGTGGGTGTAGTAGAAGATATACTGCTTTTTATAAATACGTTGTAAGAGATCCTGGTGACTTTTTAATGTTGCACAAAGGGTGTCAGGTTTGTGATACTGCTGCTTGTGGTTATTAGGTTTGTGATAGTAGAAAAATTAGGGTTTGTATTAAATTAAAAAACCCTACAAAACAATATACTGTCAGAGGAAACTGCTCCTTCAAAGCCCTGTACACACACTGGGCCTGATTCACAAAATGGTGATAACTCAGTAATCACGCCTAAAAGACTTTAGGCGTGATAACCTTTGCACTGCTGAGTTAGCACCATTTTGTGCTCTTTATCATGCGCAAAGTCCCACGCGCAAAGTTTGTGCGCGCGCAATCGCGTGACTCCGCGCGCAGCGCCCATAGGGATGTAATGGGCGCATCACGCGCACTGCACCGTGCGCCGCGAGATTGCGCTTTCGCGCGAGTTTCATTTTATCACACCTAAACTGAGTTTAGGCGTGATAAACACACAGTGGCGTAGTGGTTAGCTCTCTCGCCTTGCAGCGCTGGGTCCCTGGTTCGAATCCCAGCCAGGGCACTATCTGCAAAGAGTTTGTATGTTCTCTCTGTGTCTGCGTGGGTTTCCTCCGGGCACTCTGGTTTCCTCCCACATTCCAAAAACATACAGATAAGTTAATTGGCTCCCCCTAAAAAAAATTGGCCCTAGACTACAGTACTTACACTACATAATATAGATATATGGCAATGGTAGGGATTAGATTGTGAGCTCCTTTGAGGGACAGTTAGTGACAAGATATATATATACACTGTACAGCGCTGTGTAATATGTCGGCGCTATATAAATACTAAATAATAATAATAATAATAATAATAATAAAGGGCTTTTCACAGGCGTGCAAACACTTTGCACTGCTTTGTGAATCAGGCCCACTAGATTTAAGGCTGGTTCACTCGGACGCTTACAGACGTTTTCTAACGGCATCTGGGACTCATCATTAAATGCTCCCATTTAAGTGAATGGGAGCGTTTATAATGGACTTTTACCGGAGTCTACACAAACGTGGCATTCCGATCCTGATTTTCCCCATCATTTGAGGTGACCCTGGAAGCTACATGTATCATCCATGGTCGATTAACCACCGCAACTAGTGTCCCCCTACAGGGTCTAAAAATGCCGAACCATGACGGGAAACCACCAAAAGCCTCCGGAAGCCCGAACACCACGCCGCCAAGACACCGTCTGCTGCTGGAAGCCAGGCGGAAGTCCACGTGAACCAGCCCTAAAGTCAGCTGAGGCAGCTCTTAAAGGGAACCTTAACTGTGGATAAAAAAAAATAGTTTCACTTACCTGGGGCTTTACCAAGCCTCCTGCATCATTCGGACGCGCTTTACTGCACTTTACGGCAGGGAATGCGTTCCATGGACGCGGTTTACATCGTGGGAATGCGGAAAAATAGGACGCGTTGCAGGAGGACGACTGGCAGTCGGCCAAAAACGAAACTAAGCCGCGGCAGGGGACGGGAGGACACTGGAGGAGCTGCGCGGGGACAGGACGGCTGCAGGAGGCTTGGGAAAGCCCCAGGTAAGTGAAACTTTTTTTTATCCACAGTTAAGGTTCCCTTTAATGACCGACTCAGCTGATAAACTGGTGTGTGTACAGCAGCACCCAACCAGCGACTGCTGCTCGGTCAGTGATCCTTCAAGTGGATCATCTCAGCAAAGCGGCGGTCAATTGCTTTGTCCTCGTGCTCACTACAGTGCAATTAACTACCCTATGTAAATCTGCTCCCTGACAATGTTTTATGATTTGCCGGGCAGGGCCGGTTCTAGACTTTTTGCTGCCTGAGGCAAACTTTAGATGATGCCCCCCCCCCCTCACACACACAGATTGGAATGATCGCACAGCACCTGACAATTTACACCACACATGATAGCTGCTGTGAGCCCACCAAAAACACCCTCAGTATAGGTAGGTAGCCAGGTACAGGTGCTCCTAGTATTGGTAGCTAGGTTCAGTTGCCCCCAGTATAGGTTAGCCAGGTATGGTTGCCCCCAGTATAATTTGGCCAGGCACTCTCTTCACTTCCTGTTTCTGCCTGGTGCTGCCCCCAGACCCCCAACTTGCCTCACTAGGCATCATGGGCAGACCGGCCTGTTGCCATGCAAATTGCTAATAAGTCAACAACAAACAAACATATCATTTTATTATTTTTCTTAGGCACTTTAGGTACTCAGACCTTTGCTCTCTCTGCATAGAACAGTACATGCTGCACAGCTATAGCAGAACAGTGTGTCTGTGCAGTGCTCATTCCTTAAACTATTATCCTAACAATTGTGAAGGTGGACAGTGATCTAGTGTGTGTAAGAGGCTTAATAATGCAAGGTTGCAGATCAAATCAATTACCGGATCCACTATAAATGTTATAATGCATGCTTAGATTCACAGTTCAGTTTAGCCTATATATGTGCCTAATTTTGAGGATTATTTAAAGGGTGTACCATATTATGTCTATTCACAGCTGAACAAACAACAAATGAAGCAGCCTACACCATAAGTGGCTCACTAATAATGCTGGGAATACACAATGAGTGTTTTGGGCAGATAGATGGCTCGATAGATAATTTCCGGCAGGTCCGATCTGATTCAGATCATTTTTCTGATCGATTTTCTAATAGAAGTTAATGGAAGTCGATCAGAAAAATGATCAGAAAAACATCGGAATATCAATCAACCAGTAAATCTGCCGAGAAAAACTCATTGTTTGCTTTGGAAGTGCATGGCAACTCCTCTCACAAAACAGTAATGAGATTACAGAGGACTGTCATTATGCAGCTAACTTTTCTAATTTGTCTTTTATTTTTCTTCCAAAATACTATGCATCCTATGTGAAACTACTGGGCCAAAAATCAGCTGCACTCATTGCACAAACTAACACACCAAAATCACCATGCAAAAAATCGTACACAGAAAAATCCAATGTAAATACGCCAGAATAAAACATACTGCCTCATGGCAGTGGAATTTTCTACAAGAAAACACAGAATTGTAGCCACTGGACTTAACCAGATGACAAATGCAGACTATCCTCTGGAGACAGGTGTGGGAAAACAAGCATGGAATAACCCAGAGAAAAAGCCATTGACAATGAAAGAGCCCTAATCAGGCAGAGTAACCAGGGTGGACTTAAGGTCAAGGTCATGGCCAGGTCAAGGGTAATGGCAGACAGCAGTGAAGATAACATCGGGCAGAAGCAGGGCAGGTGACAGTTAAAGAGGAACTGTATTGAGCATACTGAGCAAAATGTCTTATTTTTTACATAATTACTTTATAATTTATTTAGTCAGTTTTTGCTCATTGTACAATTTGTCCTCACGTCGGTTTAAATTGTTAAACCGTCGGTGGTGATATCTTTACTGCTGAGAGGTAGAGTACTCCGGAATGTTTGTTTACTGTTTGTTCCAAAGTCAGCAAAAATAACACAGTAGAGTACTAGACCCATATGCATTTCACTTTTTCTCCTGAGTTTTCTCCTAGGTGAATTTTTCATACCTTGTTCTAAAATGCCTTTTAAGCCACCAGCAAGCAAGAAAATAAATAATTTTAATAGTATGTTTTCACCAACTTTTGGGTACTTTTTCAGCTGTGAAATGCTGAAAAGTTATGTAAAAGAGAACACAAAAATTATCTCCGAAGAGATAACGCAGGAGAAAAACTTAATTGCATATGGGCCCTGATCTCCTAGCTCTGGGAGGAAAATACTGTGTAGCTAAAAAGCTTAGGGTAAATAACTCCAAGAGGGCAAGGCTATATACCAATCCACAGAAAAAAAGAAAAAAAAAAATATATATATATATATATATATATATATATATATATATATATAAAGATGCTGCAACCAAGAAAATTAATGTTAAAGTGGGTATCCTGAATAATTTAATACATTGTACTATTCTGATGTCACTAGAGTTCCCCTTTGAAGAAGAATCTTACTGAATGGAGCTTAATGAAAATTGCTTATTTTGTACAATATAATTTATACATTTTAGCCAAAATGTGCCCATTGTAAAATCTTTCCTCTCCCTGATTTACATTCTGAATGTATCAATTTATCACAGATGGCAACATTATTACTGGAGGCAAGGTGCATCACTGTGGACTGTTTTTTATAAAGTGATAAGAAACAACACCTGGTCTCCCAGAATGCACTTTGTGGAGAAGGCTAATACTTCATTCCCATTGAACTGAGTCACAAATTGCCCATTTGGAGTGGGCAGTGCAGTGTCCGCTGTGACTTTGTTTTGTGGTACTAGTTGAAGCTACTAGTTAAAATGGGTGTGAATTCACCGGAAAGAAGAAAAATGGTAACTTCACTGATATTCTACCATCACATACCCTTAACTAATTCTCAGTTTACCCCTCCCCTACCTATGCCTTATGCTAACTCCCTCCCAGCTATACCCAACATTACCTCCCACTATGCCTAACATTAACCTCCCCACATACACCTAACACTAACCATTTATGCTTTTTAGCCTCCATGCCACTAAATAACACCTCTGTCACACTTTCAATTGAAAAGTAGCAGAGAGGAAGCTTGGCCCCCTCCATAGCCACACATTTTGACATTTGGAGTTCCACTACAGTATAGTGCAGTGGTGGCAAACCTAGGAGGCACTCAGAGCCCTCTCTTTTGGCACATGTGCTTTTATAATAGGGTCCGTAGCAGGCCCCTCTTGCTACCTATACTGGGGGGGGGGGGGGGGGGCTAATTCAGACTACCTAAACTGGGAGGAGGGGGCATCTTGCTATTTAAACCTGTGTGCTTCTCTTGCTACCTATAGGCGTGGGCTACTTCTGGCTACCTATACCAGGACCCTTTACTGGGGCTGCTACCCAAACTGGAGAGGTATTCTAGCTACCTATATCGCAGGGTTACTTCTGGCTGCCTACATCAGGGGCACATCTGGCTACCTATGCAGGGAGCTGCATAATGCAGTACTGGGGGTTGGGATGAGCAGAAATTACTCATATGCATAATTATGCATCGTAATTTGCATTTACGCATTGTAATCGTAATGCGAAATGTCGTTTTTGAGAAAATTGATTTTAAAAATACAAAGAAAAATGGTTTTTACACTGTCATTTTTCAGAGTTTAAAAAACCATTTTTCTTTACATTTTTAACCACTTTAGCCTAACTGGACGAAATTTCTCGTCCAGTTAGGCTGCGCGCACTCCCGCGGGTCGCGCGCGCTCCCGCGGGCCGCTCCTGTGCGCACCCCCTGCTGCTGGCCGTTAGCCCATCGATCAGTGAAAGGGATTATAAATCCCTTTCACTGATCGGACCCCCCCAGAGAAAAGCCGACAGCGTCTCTTCAGACGCTGCGGCTTTTCTGAGCTCAAAAAGTTCCCCTGCTACAAACTTCTTCCTGGGAGCGAGCTCGATCGCTCCCAGGACTTTTTGACTGTTGCCATCTTGTGGCCAAATAGTAAAACTACACCCACATGCATTTTACATTACACATACACACTTTTTACATTAAAAATTACCTGTTTACCTCCCACACCAAAAATTACCCACATACAATTCTTAATTTAAAAAAAAAATGTACAATAATAAAAAAAAAAAAAAAAACATAAATAGTTACCTAAGGGTCTGAACTTTATAAATATGCATGTCAAAGGAGTATATTAATATATTTTTAAAAAATTATGGGCTTGTAAATAGCGATGGACGCAAATTGAAAAATTGCACCTTTACTTCCAAATAAAATATCGGCGCCATACATTGTGATATTGACATAATTTAAATGGTGTAATAAGCAGGACAAATTGGCAAATAAAGTACATAGGTTTTAATTATGGTAGCATGTATGAATTTCAAACTATATTGGCCAAAAGCTGATAAATAATGATTTTTTTCCATTTCTTTCTTAATATTTCTGTTAAAATGGATTTAGAATAAATTAATTTTCAGCAAAATGTATCACCCACAAAAAGCCTAATTGGTGGCGGAAAAAACAAGATATAGATCAATTTATTGTGATGAATAGTGATAAAGTTATTGGCAAATGAATGGGAGGTGAAAGTTGCTCAGATGCAAAAAAATTTCAACCCTTCGGGCTGAAGTGGTTAAAATCGATTTTCGGAAAAACTAGGTCTTTTAACATGTTTTGGACTTGTACCCACTATTCTCCTTCACATATGCAGCAGTTTTGGTAGAAAAAGCATGTCTGAGGGCTTTTGCCATTCACCACCAAAGTCAGCACTAAATTAAGCGTAAATTATGCATAAATTCATGCGTAATTATGAATGCTTATACAAAGTCAATTGAATTACCAATTTGTAATTACGTATAGGCATAATTGTGAAAATGTACGTGAAATTTTGCGTCATCGTAATTAGCTGATTACGATCCTCACTAACTGGAAGTCTGTGTGGCTACCCATCCTGGGGGGCTACCTAGGGCTTCCTAATACTGTGGATACCTCTGGCTACATACACTGGAGGGCTACCTAACACTGGGGGTCACCTTTAGCTACCTATACCTCAGTCAGTATTCAGGTTAAACTGCCATGCTGGCACTTTGTGATATAAATAAGTGAATTTTGGGTTGTAGTTGGGTCACTCTATCTCTGAAAGGTTTGTTATCACTGCTATAGCGTAACTAGCCGCTCACTCCGCTCTTCCAATGAACTTCGCCTAACCGTCCCCCGCATCACCCAGTCCCATGCACGCCTCCAGGACTTCTCAAGAGCTGCTCCAACACTATGGAACTCCCTACCTCCACCCATTAGGGCAGACGCCTTCTTCAACATCTTCAAGAAAGCCCTCAAAACTCACCTTTTTACTCTGGCCTACTACCCCTCACAAGTGCTCTAAACCCACAGCTGAACTCTGGTCCTTACTTCTCCCTCTAGATTGTAAGCCGTCGGGCAGGGTCCTCCTCCTTATGTCTCCTACCTGTTCACGCACCTCCATTACCGTACACCCATCCTATGGATCTGAGTGAACTCGACTTGCCTAATCTCCATGCTCCCATCCAGTGACTGACTAAGCATTACCTTGTACTCATACTTTGCTGCGTGATCTGGTTTTCATGTATTCCTGTATTGCCTTATTGCTGTATGTCACCCCTAAATATTGTCTGTAACCTAAACTAATGTCCAGCGCTGCGTAATATGTTAGCGCTTTATAAGTACAATAAATAAATAAATAAATAAACTCTGACACCCACCATAGCCGCTAATTTAGTGTACAGCCAAATAACCATCCTGGTGCCTCCATAGCCACAGTTTCTACAGCAGCCTATGGTGGCGCTCAAATTATCAGGTGAGATCTGTTCCTAAATTATCTCCTTTGGTTTTGTGTTCAGTTGGAATCTGGAGCAGATGCGTTTCCACCATGCTTCTGTGGGAAACACATCCTTTGTGCGTAAAAATCATGGAGGATGGATTTTTGCATTGCATTTAGTAGAACAGATCAAATGGATCTATTCTGGTCTGAAAGTGAAAATGGATCCTATTAATAACATAGTATTCACTTGAGTGTCAGTTTTTGTAATTCGGCAAAAGGGGCCATTTGCTTCTTTAACCATAGTTAAATACCAAGTAGAAGGTCAAGGGAATCCCATTAAAAATACGCAACCGGAAACAGGCAGTGATGGATTGTGCAGGAAACAAAGGAGGCCAAGGCTCAAATTGGGCTGTAGTGCCATAGGAGGAGGAAAAGAAATCCAGAAAAGAGCTGGGGTAAAAAACTACCCCAAAAAACAGGACACAGAAATCTTAGAGAATGTCAGCACTCATGAGTCAAAAGGAACCTCTTTTTTTCAGACACCTATACAATGCTTTGAGTTGTTCTTTGAACCAGGTGCCACAGTGACATCACAAGTGTGGTGGAATTGTTCTTTTGCGTAATACGGCGTTTCCACCAATGTGCATTTCTTGTCATGTTCCTATACAACACGTTCATGGACCTAGAATACAAGGACTAAAGCAGCTGAGTGAAAAGTAATTGAGGCCTGCCAATACATTACAGTTCATGCTCATAGGACAGTTCTTGGTTATAACTGATGGCAAATCATGTAGCACAACATAGTGAAGGCTGAATTCTCTGCTTTCTCCCTCACCATCTTTTCTCTCAGCCATACTTTATTTCTCTTTGTTCTGTTGCTGGAATTTAACTGACTCACTCCAGTTAACTCAATGAGCTAGCTAGCATTTGTAGGAATATAATAAGAAAGATTCAGATTATTCTGGCCAAATTGGCAACTAAATAAAAAGCCTGGTACACATCATGCAATTTCCACTTCAAATTTAATTTCTGATGAAAATGATTGGATTGGGCAAAAAATATAAAGTCTCTTGATTACCAACATCTGATTTTAAGCTCAAAATCAATCTCCTTCTAGATCAGAAGCAGATTGGAATGACTGGAGAATGTCAACCTAAATACCGGCTACCATTCCCTATGTATGTCCGATTTCCTCTGCATTTTCGATCAATATTTAATCAGAAAACTGAATAAAAGTGACCAAAATCTGATAAAAAGGCATATGTTTTATATGCTAGCCTCTATATCCAATCGATGTCGAATATAAATGTCGATTGGTTGATTGTGATCTGAAGGGAAAATTGTAAAGTGTGTACCAAGTCTGAAAAAAGTGTGTGTCAAGTCTGTAAAAAGTGAGCATATTTCAATATTGATTGGTACATAGAGTATGAACGCAAAATAGAAATACAGTATGTGGAATCCAGTGGAGTTATGACAGCAAATGTGAAGCAACCTTAAAGGGAACTTTAACTGAAAAAAAAAAGAATTTAACTTACCTGGGGCTTTTACTATCCCCCTACAGCCGTCCTGTCCCTGTGCTGGGACAAACTGGTCCTCCGGTCCCCACAGCAAGTCAGTTTAGATTTTGACGACTTAGCCAGTTGATGCTTTCTGTGCCTGTGCGGCTCTGGCTGCTCACGTCTTTGTTCATGCTCCCAATGGCGCGAGTGTCATGTGCATGTGCAGTAGGAGAAAATTTCATACTGCGCAGATGCTCCTGGCGACGGAAGTGTGATCAAGGACATGCGTTGCCAGGGCCACACTGGAGCATTGAGCATCAACTGGTTGAGTTGTCAAAATCTAAACTGACTCGCTGCGGGGGGACCAGACGATCGGTTAGTCCTGGCACGGGCATAGGGTGGCTGCAGGGGGCTAGTAGAAGCCCCGGGTAAGTTAAACTCTTTTTTTTATTCAGTTAAGGTTCCCCTTAAAAAAAAACTTAGATACTTACCTAAGGAGAGAGAAGGCTTTGGATCCCATAGATTCTTCCCAGTAATCTCTCTGTTCCCTTTGCCCGCTGGTGTCCTCTGTTGAAATTCCATACCTTCAGGACTCCTTGGAAGGTTCCACATCTGTACCGCACATGTGCAAGCCATAACTTGCACCTGCATAGTGTGGATACGCTTGTCTTCTGAAGTACTTAGTGATGCAAGTGCTTCCAAAGCTACAGGAGGGTTCCCAAAGGTGTATTTCACCAGTTGGTCAAGTGACTTCAAAAGGAGGACGATGATGAAACGAAGCCACAGAGAGGACCAGGAAGACTCTATGGGATCCAGAGCCTTCCCTCTACATAGGCGAGTATCTAGCTAATTTTTTTTAGGTCATTTCAGTTTTACTTGTTTATATCTAAAGCTTTTATTAAGCAGCACATGCTATATATTTCCTTCTTTTGTAATGGTTCAAGTCAGTTATATTGCCTACAAAAGACGAAGATTGTAGTGAGCATGACTGCTTTGGGTAGACAGTTTATTACCATTCGTTTCATAGATGAGTTAGTGCCCAGCTCTTGGCCAAGCAGCGATTCCTGTGCTGTAAAGAGGGGAGCAAGAAGGACATGAAGGAGATGTACCTCAGGCGCGGAGCTAGGGGGGGTCGGGGTAGGTCAAGTGCCCCCGGGCGCCGGGTCCCTAAGGGCGCCCAGCTGAGCTGATTTTTTTTTTTTTTCTGCGGAGGGGAGCAGCGCAGAGAAGAGAAGAGGGAGAGCTATGCGGACGGTGGAGAAGGGGGCCATCTCCCCCCCTTCTCTCACCTTAGGGCTCTCCCTCCCTCCATCGCTGTCCCCTCCGTTATTGTCCGGGTGCTGGCGCAGCGGGCGGGACTCACCTCCGTCTCGCTCCAGCGCCGGCCGGAAGTTCGGATCCCGCAGCCGCTGCTCTGGTCTGGACTAGACCAGAGTAGCGGCAGATCCATCCGCGCTGCGACGAGACGGAGGTAAGTTCCGCCCGCCGCTGCCAGCACCCGGACATTAATGGAGGGGACAGCGAGGGAGAGAGAGCATCTCTCCCTCTTCTCTGCGCTGCTCCCCTCCTGCTGGGGAGGCAGGGAGGGGGACACCTGGCTACCTACTCTGGGCATATATACCCCTGGCTACATCTACTGGGCATATATACCCCCTGGCTACATCTACTGGGCATATATACCCCCTGGCTACATCTACTGGGCATATATACCCCTGGCTACATCTACTGGGCACATATACCCCTGGCTACATCTACTGGGCACATATACCCCTGGCTACATCTACTGGGCATATATACCCCTGGCTACATCTACTGGGCATATATACCCCTGGCTACATCTACTGGGCATATATACCCCTGGCTACATCTACTGGGCATATATACCCCTGGCTACATATACTGGGCATATATACCCCCTGGCTACATCTACTGGGCATATATACCCCTGGCTACATCTACTGGGCATATATACCCCTGGCTACATCTACTGAAGCCCCAGGTAAGTGGATTTTTTTTTTTTTTTTTTTTAGCTTGGACCTTCACTTTAAGGAGAAAAGTGGGAACAAGGGGGATTAACAATTCAAAAAGACCTTGTAGTTTTTGAGAACATTAATTTTTAATACTTTAAAGAAAAAATGTTTTTTTTTAAATCAGCAAAATGACATTCTGCAGCAGAATTCAGAATGTGATTTCTCTGGGGCTTGCTATACTTAGCATAGCAAGTCCAGGACTAGGAATGGTCTCGACACGTGCGGCGCTGTTCGTTGGTCGTCGTCAGATCAGGGATCGACGTGTGCGCTGTTCTCCGTCGTTCATCAGGAATCAAGAGTATACGGAGCTGGATCATTGCCAAGGATACTGTCACGGGAATAACTTAAGGTAAGTATTTAGAGTTAATTAAATTGGACCTGAACTCTTGCACAGGACTGAAGAAATACATAGAGGAATGCACCCTGTATGTATTTAGAGAGTTTAGCTTATTTAATTCCCCCTCATTTGTGTCTAATTACAAGTTTGTAATCTGATCTCTCCCTGTGTCACATGACTGCCTATGGCAGAGATGGCAGATAAGGTCATTTGAAATTACAGGAGGTTAACAATATGTCTGCTTCCATGAATCAGGAAGAAGAAACAGTGCAAATTTAGTTTAGGATTTGTATCAGGTGTAACAAAGAAATGTTTTTGTTTAAAGGATATTACGCTGTTGCGTATCTTTTAGAGCAAAGAGGACGTTCTGAGTTCAGGTCCGCTTTAAGAGTATTAAAGTACTTTTTTGTGGTTGCGTTTTGTACCAGTAATAATTCATATTACCCTACATAAAAAATAAAAAAGTATCCATCTATTTATATAATATCTATCTATTTATTTATCTAGGTTGGATTTAATGCATATGGCAGTTTTCCATGAACAATTATAGTGAATTCTGACAAATTAGGTAAACGGGCTGAGAGTTTTTTAAAACTGGCAAGAGATACAATGAATGAGAGGCAGGAATAACTCCATTTAGGAATTACTCCATTTAGATAAAAAGGAAATTCACTGAATATTTAACCAGGACACCAGAATACCAAGGGATTAAATCTTGAATGCAGTTCAGTGCACATTTAGAAATGTTTTTGCCATTTGATATTGTATGTATGTTTAGCTTAGTTATTCTTCTTTATATCTTCTTGATAGCTTGTCTCTTCTTTTAATAAGAAAATACCAGCTCAGTATAACTTGCAGCTATTGGCTAGAGCTACTTATCCTTGTTCTGTCAGCAGAGATAAGTGAACATTTGGCAATTCACATCATTATTTTGGGCTTGATATACCTGGGTGTTCCTGGGACAGAGTGGACATACATATGTATAGACGAGGGGCTTACACATAACTGACGTTCTTCTGCCGCATATTCACTTTTCATTTAGCAGCCCCCTCTGTCCTGTACGTAGGAGCTATACAGAATGTTCCGAGGATATAGTAAAACATTTGAGTAAATCTGGGCTAAAATTGTAGGATCAAATTTGCTTTCCAGGGATCTGATGCCAAGGGAACTTACATATTGCTCTCTTTATGCTCTTTGTCTCATTTTTCATTCCAGTGACAAGAGATAAGCAAAGTTGCCAGTTTTTACTTTCCATACTTTTTCCTTAAAATGTGATATTCTTTTTTTTTTTAAGTGATTTTTGTGACCCATTCACAGAATCTTTAAGAGGAAAGCCCCCAAATTCAGTGTATCTTAGATCTGTAGTCAAGTTCTCTGTGACTTTGAGGGTCCATTTTCACCTATATATTTGCATACAGGTGCCGCAATCAAAGGTTTCAATTATAATGCATTTTAATGTGTGGAAAATGGAACATTCATTTAAATGAGATAAAGGAGAGGCAGGTAGGTTCTAGAATGGCCAGTGTCCATTTACAGTTTTCTTATGGTGTCCCCCTGCTCTTAGCGCTACTGAGAACACATCACAGGGAAGAACTAACCATATTCACACTGCACTTAGTATGGCTATCATCCAATCTTGTAATGTCGTCGTCATCATCAATCATTCTAAACAACACAATGTCATTTGCTAGCCACCAGGGTACATATGCAATTAACTTTTTCTCCAGAGTTTTCTACTAAGAGATAATTTTTCATATTATATTTAGAGTAACTTTTCAGCACCCTGCTAATGAAAAAGTACCAAAAAGTAATTGGAAAAGGTACATTCAAAATTATTTTGAGTATTTTCTTGCTTGCTGGAGGTTTAAAATGCATTTTATTGACAAATTTAAAAATATCATGTAGGAGAAACATCAATAGAAAATGTTAATTGCATATGGGCCCAGTACTCATTTTAAGGTGAGAAATTTAATCTCAACTCTCAAAACCGTAATACACCGTTTATCAAAGTCCTGAAAAGTTGATAGAGAAGGATTAAGATGAAATGGGGCCCAAGGTAAGACTTTGGCTAGAAGTTCAGCACTGAAGCCCACAGCACACCATGATGTAAAATCCAGGAAACCTTTATTCAGCACATCCAAAGGATAGACAAGGCAGCTGACGCATTTCACACACACACAGGTGCTTAGTTATAATGACTAAGCACCTGTGTGTCTGAAACGCATCAGCTGCCTTGTCTGTTTTTTGGATGTGCTGCTAAATAAAAGTTTCCTGGATTTTACATCATGGTGTGCTGCGGGCTTCTGTGCTGAACTTGTATGTGTCACCCTGTGGAGGGTTTGCCAGGCACCATGTACCAACAAGGGGGTTAGTAGCTGTCTGTTTTATTTAGTAGCCTACCTGTTTTTCTAGTACTTTGGCTATCCATGACAGTCTTTCTGGTAAGCTGAGGTGGATGAAGATCAAATGAGATGGCAGGTGGGCCCTTTAACATCCACCCGGCCCCAGACACCTGTTTAGGTTGCCTTGTGGATGATCGACAGTTGGATAGTGATAGTTGGATAGTGATGCTCTAACAGTTGGATAGTGCAAGTGCTTTATACCTGTACTCACTACAAATTATAAGTTATTATCAAATTCTCAAATGTGTTGTGTGTGTGTGTGTGTGTGTGTGTGTGTGTGTGTGTGTGTGTGTGTGTGTGTGTGTGTGTGTGTTCACAATGATTGTATGTGTTAAAGAGAACCCGAGGTGTGTTTAAAGAATGTTATCTGCATACAGAGGCTGGATCTGCCTTTACAGCCCAGCCTCTGTTGCTATCCCAAACCCCACTAAGGTCCCCCTGCACTCTGCAATCCCTCATAAATCACAGCCGTGCTGTGAGGCTGTGTTTACATCTGTAGTGTCATTCTCAGCTGCTCCCCCGCCTCCTGCATAGCTCCAGTCCCTGCCCCCGTCCCTTCCCTCCAATCAGCAGGGAGGGAAGGGATGCAGGCGTGGACTGGAGCAGGTGGGGAGAGCAGCAGACTGACACTATAGAGATAAACTCAGCCAGCTCTGACAAGCTGTTTGTCAGCAGCGTGGCTGTGATTTATGAGGGATTGCAGAGTGCAGGGGGACCTTAGGGGGCTTTGGGATAGCAACAGAGGCTGGGCTGTATAGGCAGATCCAGCCTCTGTATGCAGATAATATTCTTCAAACCCACCTCGGGTTCTCTTTAATATCAATATAGGAATCATGAAGAGAAAGGGTAAAATATTAAAAATGTGATTCAGAGATATATGATACAAAAGTATTATAGCCTTAATTTTCACTAAAGGATCAGGTAAAATCAGGCGAAAAAGTAAGCCCAATACATAAAATAGCAAGATAAAATACCCCGATATATAAAAGAGCATCAAAAGTGACAATCTGAACAACCACTAGCGGTATCTAGCCAACACAGGCAATTTAAAAAATAACGACAATTTCAAATAAATAGTCAAGACCAATACAGTTACCCTTCTGGAGAAAAAAAAGAAACAATGAGCAATAGTGAAGCTGGCAGTTAATGGAAGAGGCAGAAGGCCCTGCGTATTCTGCTTTGTCAGGAGCCCACTGTACAGTATAGACATTTTTTTTGAGTCTAAATTTTTTATACATGCTCTGTCTTGGTGCATTTTTTGTTGCTGGGAGAAAGCATAGACTGTGAGAAGTATGTAGACATTGTGAACTTTTACATTTTTATTATTACCATTAAATATTGAAATTCACACTGGATGATAATTATGAACTAACTATAATTTTACATATCAAGAGAAAACAGACTTTTAGATTTAGACTCAAATTACAATAAGCATTACAAAATAATTGATTGAATAAGAAACCAACTATATGCAGCAAGAAAAATCACATGACAAGAGATAATTTTTAAGGCTCAGACACACGCTCAACAAAAGTCTTTTAAATGCACGATTATCAAACAACTTGAAGAAGTTGGACAACTTTTGTCATGTAAAAGACGTGCAAAAGACAAGGCGTTATCACTGATAAGAGGTGACCAATGACTGATAAGACGTAGCTCAAGTCAATCCAACAGTTGGATTGACTTGAGGTGCGTCTTATCAGTCATCAGTCAACTTTTGTTGAGCGTGTGTATGAGCCTTTAGTAGAAAATCTTATCTTTTGGATAGGTCTGTTTGATTTGAGTGCTGATTCAATGCTGCATATGGCAATAGTAAAATTCCTTTTCATCTTTGCATCCCTGTTGTATCAATAAACTTGTGGGCCTATGATTGTCTGCTACAACAGGGCCTCTAGTTCCTATTTTGCATATACTAATCTATTTTGTCTATGGGGAGGCCAGCTTGGGACTGGCTATTTATAAAAACGTTTATTTGTATCCACCTTCAAGGGGAATTTTTGTGTTATGCCATGTAGGCGCTGCAGTTGCTAGCAACTAATCACTGCAACTACTGTAATAAGCTAGGTTCACACTTGTACAGAAAAGGGACTATGTATTGGGTCAGATGCTAGCAACTTGTCACAGTAACTATTAAGCTAGGTTCACACTGGCACTGAAAATATTGAGAATTGTACTCTACTCCTTTACACAGGCATTTTTTACAGTAGCAATCCTTGAATAGAGAAAGGAAAAGATTTAAAAAGATTTAAGTGAATGTTATATTGAAAGGTTTTATGTAATATTGTCTTTACCTGTTAAAATGTGGCTTTAGAACAGTTATACACAATATGAATCAATATTACCCATCTTGCAGAGCAAGCTCAGCCTTTAAGTTTAACTCCCAAAAACCCAGAACATTTTTACAAGTTGTGGAGAAGAGTAAAAAACTTGATTAACTGTGTGGTGTTTTTCTTTGGGAAGATTTCCAGCTTTTGTAACACACGGCACTGGAACATATTGTGTTATGAGATAATTTTCAAAATTTTACACCAGCCATTGGAACAAAAGTTGGTCAAAATAAAAACGAGTAAAGATTTACAGAAGGTAGTCCTGTTGTGGTGAAAATGGTTCAAAGTGAATGGTTAAAAGTGGCATTTCCGATACTTCTGGGGAGATGTCTGATAACTTCCTATCATGTCTGTAGGACAGGGAGTAAAAGTGCACACACATCCAATTTTGATTGGCCAATTTTACTATTTCCATGTAGCATGAGAGCCTAGCTAAATAATTTGTTCATAGTATTCAAAATCTGTTGGTCCACATGCTACAGTATATGGAAGTGGTAAAATTGGCCATTTATTGGCAATTCAGAATTGGTTGTGTAATGCTGGGGAGGCATACTCTGAGTCTGTAGCTGGGTAATGGAAGTGGCTCCACAGATGGACACAGCAGTAATGAACAAGGGAGCAAGATTGCCCAGATCAACTGCAGCTCTGGGCCGCCTATTAGGATAGATGCTAAGTGATACAATACACAACAGACATAGTCGGTAACAGGCTTGGGTCATACACGTTAATTCAGATGTCAGTCGTATTGGAAGGATTAGGCAGATTCGTAGTCGAGAGGCAGGCAAAGGTCGGTACACAATACAATATACAATTTTACAAATAACACAATACTGACTGACTAGAGTACATATATATCATGCTGATGAATATATGAAATGTAGCTCTCAAATAACTCACTAGCTAAAGCACAAGTAATGACAATTAACAAGACAGACAACAGAAGGACAGACATACGGACTGAATGCTCAGCCAATCTAGTTGCCGTTTCAGCGACGTCAACATTCACACTGAGATAGACAAGACTAACAGGTAGGAGCGAAACGAATGGCAACCGCTGCTATAGTTCGTCCTCAAGAACAAGGCAAGAACAAGGCTAGAAGGAATACTACCAGTCACCAATGTGGTGCTGGCAGAATCCAAACTATCAGGATCAGAAGGACTTCACTGACCCCCACATGTCAGCAAACGTCCAGTAGACATGAAAATACAGAGCAAGGCATTATACATTTTCACTTTCACAGCATAGACCCAACGACAGCTCGGGCGGAGTCTGAAATGGGAGGCAGACTTTTATGCCGGCATCAGCCAATGGATGCAGGTATGCAAATTTCCTCACAGCTGAATGGTAATCATTCAATTCTGAGCTGGCTTGATTACCATTTTCTAGCTGAAAGATTATCATAACAAATGCATGCAGTACTATGCAACATGCATGCTGGAAATCCAGGGCTATCTGGCTGCAGTTCAACTGCAGAAAACCATAGGAGTAATCCTGACAGCATCAGGATCCTGACAGCATCAGGAGTAATCCTGACAGCATCATAACTGTTCTGAACTGCAGAGTAATTGCAAATGACAAAAATGGAGCCCGTACACTTACCAATTTTCCCGCCGATATACAGCCAATTTGATCACTGTGATCGAATCAGCTGTGAAATCGTTGCGCAAACACTGACTGAACGATCGATTTCCATCCAAAATCAATCATTCCCGTCGTTCCTGTCCGTGCAGAAGATTTTGCTCGATCGTCGGCGGGTGTGCGTCGATAGCGGCGTTCGAATGCCCGACGACCGACGCTAGCGGCAATACATTACCTGATCTGGCCAACGCGAGTCCCCGCTGTCACTGCTGCTTCTTCTCCGCGCTGGGCTCCGAGTCCGGCAGGCTTCACTTCTGTCCAGTCCCGGCAGGAAGTTTAAACAGTAGAGCGCCCATAGGCAAACGCAGGGGGGGATTACAGATGCCCAGAATCCCCCCTCAGACCAGGGCAGTGCAGTGTCTGGGGACAGGCACAAGGTAAGACACCAGAATATCTGCAGGCATCCTGCACCTTACAGCACCGCCCTCTTTCTTTCCCTGCTACAGTTGACTTTGGATGGAGCAGCAGCGTGTGTACAGAGCATGGAGCAGCTCTGGGGAACTTAGAGTCAGGTATGAGCACAGCCCTGTGCCCTGCTGTATGAATGCTTTACTTTCCTATTCATCATGTCGTCGGCTGTCCTCATTATTATCTGCATCCAAACTGCTCCTGATCGATCCCGTTGTCGATCGTGAACTGATGGAACATTTAGGAAATGATTGTCAGATCCTGTCAGTCAAACAGGAAATTGCATTATGTGTACCCAGTATGATGTCCTACCATATTATTATACTGTATTGTGCGTGGCTGAGGGAGACCGTTCAGGAACCCCCCACTTGAAAATCCTGGGTTTGCCCCTGGCGCCCTCTAATGTTTAAACTTCCATGGACAGGAAGTAGAGTGAAGCTGGAGCCCAGAGCGGAGAAGAAGACAGCGGAGACCGGGGGACTCGCGCCAGCTGGATCAGGTAATGTATGCGGGGGCCCGGGAGTGGCGGCAGTGGCAGCTTCACAGATGGTGAATCGATTTCATGCTGAAATCGATTCACAATCTGTTTGCAGTAAAGGCAGCCATACGATCCCTCTCTGATCAGATTCGATCAGAGAGGGATCTATCCGTTGGTCGATCTGATGGCAAATCGACCAGTGTATGGCCACCTTAAGACTTACTGCGAATGCGCAACCGAATGCAAGCAGACAAGTCAGAACTGCCCAGTTGCAGCTCCACTGCAAGCGACAGAACATGCTACAGGAGAGATCCTGACAGGTTGTGTGTATGCACCCTAATATTTCTGCACTGGATAATCAGTTGACCAGTTGGTCACAGACAGACACAATGACTCCCTGTATGTACCTTCATGTTAGTGGAGTGAAAGGGCACATGCCTGTGGAACAAGCAACTGGGATAATTAGGAAAGCAGCAGCAGATATGATGATGATGAAAGTTGGTGGGTTTTTACTGTTTCCACCACCTAGATATTAGACCTTTATTTAATAATTAATTTATGTAAATTACATATAATACCAAGGCTGTTGCTGGACTCTTATCAATGTCATGTGGATCTTCAGAGTCACCAGCAAATGACATGATGTTTACTTTATGCTGGGCATAAACGGCTTGATTTTGCCGCTCGATTCTCCCGCTCAATCGATTCCCATCCCTGCTCGATTCCACAGGCGATTCTCTTATCTTCCACTCGTTTTTCTTATCTTTTTTCATTGTGTTCAATGCGGAATCGATCGGCTAAACGATCGGGCAGGGGATTGGATCTGTCGGAAATTATCTATCGAGCCATCTAAATGGCTCAGAATTGAGCTGTGTATTCCCAATATATGTGTTGCTTTTATCTTCTCCAGAGTCCCTGATGTCTTGAAATCATTCGTTTTTAATGCAAAATAGTCCTTATTTTTATTTTTTGAGAAATAGTTTTGATCCAATATTTTTTACTGAATAATTATTTCACTGCCAATATACTATATATGGATACTTTTCAGTTTCTCACTCTAAATAGAAGCAAATAATTCTGGCATAGCACAATGTAACAATGCAAAAATTGAAGCAATGCGTATTTTTTTAGGGTGACTTAAAAATGATGTTTTATTATGAATACGGTGCAGGTTAGAGTTGAGGGTAAGGACTAGTAGGTGTTATGGTGATATTCCACCTCAGTGTAACACTAGGGACCTTGCCTCCCACCATTTCTTCCATAACCCACTTCCCTCACACACAGGTGTTTTTGCATATATCCGGCACTTGGGGTTATGGTGCAATGGCATCATGCTGCACTTCCTGTATGGAAAGGGGATCTGGAGGAGATGGGGTGTGGAGTGCCAACATTGGCATAATCCGGGCAACTTGCATATACTGATGGACAAACGTTCGCAACCACAGACTGTGGTGAACAACGTTCATTTGCTGTTCACATTTACTATGCACTTTATGCAAAGTTTGCATTTGCCCTATACTTAAAGGACACATCCAAGCATAATAAAAATAAAACAATCCACTTACCTGGGGCCTCCTACAGCCCCTGCCTGCCGATCTGTACCCACGCCACAGCTTCGTTCCACGCTGGTGGTCCTGGGTCCCCTCGCCGCAGGATTCCTACTGCGCTGCGCTGTACAGTCCATATGACTTCAGCGCGACCAGTGAACCACACGCTGGAGCGCAGAGAGAGCCGACGCGGAAGCAGACCTGGCGAGGTCGACTTCACCACCGGAGGGGACCGGGATCCATCGGAGCTGCGCCGAGGGCACAGGACGGATGCCAGGGGCTGGAAGAAGCCCCAGGTAAGTGGATTTTTTATAAGTCAGGTGGGGCAGGAAAGTCAATGAAGCATTTTAACACATGGACCACCCCCCTCTTCCCATTAAAGCCAACCCTCAACTGCAGTATTAGCTCTTCAATGGATCTATGCTGGTAATGATCACTTCTATATATGCTTTGAATAGTGGTAATAGTGGTAATCTTATGCTTACACCTCTCATACTGTAAATGTCCTTGGCAGGTTTTGTTACGCCAGATGAATTGTTATGTGTAGAATGTTTGAGGGGCCCAATGTAAAACTTGCACTGAGGCCCAAAGCTCCTTAGCTATGCGAATGCCTGTACTGTGCTCAAATAAAGTGATTGAGTAACTGCAATGTACATACTGTTTACATATTAAAAAAAGCCTCTGCGTAAAATAAGTATTTTTGGGGAAGGTTTTTCCATTGATCCTCCTCCGCCATGCCACTGCCTGTGTTTTTGAACGGTTTGACACCTTTTTAAAAATATTATGGCTAAAAATATGCCCTGAAGGTTTTTTAAGTTCACCTGCAATTAAAGTCAACGAGGTCCTCCATGAACGTTCGGTTCGTGAACATTCGCAGAAAAGTTTGTGAATGTTCATTCGCGATGTTCGTCCATCACTACTTGCATTACTGGTGGGTGTAGTAGAAGATATACTGCTTTTTATAAATACGTTGTAAGAGATCCTGGTGACTTTTTAATGTTGCACAAAGGGTGTCAGGTTTGTGATACTGCTGCTTGTGGTTATTAGGTTTGTGATAGTAGAAAAATTAGGGTTTGTATTAAATTAAAAAACCCTACAAAACAATATACTGTCAGAGGAAACTGCTCCTTCAAAACCCTGTACACACACTGGGCCTGATTCACAAAATGGTGATAACTCAGTAATCACGCCTAAAAGACTTTAGGCGTGATAACCTTTGCACTGCTGAGTTAGCACCATTTTGTGCTCTTTATCATGCGCAAAGTCCCACGCGCAAAGTTTGTGCGCGCGCAATCGCGTGACTCCGCGCGCAGGGCCCATAGGGTTTAATGGGCGCATCACGCGCACTGCACCGTGCGCCACGAGATTGCGCTTTCGCGCGAGTTTCATTTTATCACGCCTAAATTGAGTTTAGGCGTGATAAACACACAGTGGCGTAGTGGTTAGCTCTCTCGCCTTGCAGCGCTGGGTCCCTGGTTCGAATCCCAGCCAGGGCACTATCTGCAAAGAGTTTGTATGTTCTCTCTGTGTCTGCGTGGGTTTCCTCCGGGCACTCTGGTTTCCTCCCACATTCCAAAAACATACAGATAAGTTAATTGGCTCCCCCTAAAAAAAATTGGCCCTAGACTACAGTACTTACACTACATAATATAGATATATGGCAATGGTAGGGATTAGATTGTGAGCTCCTTTGAGGGACAGTTAGTGACAAGATATATATATACACTGTACAGCGCTGCGTAATATGTCGGCGCTATATAAATACTAAATAATAATAATAATAATAATAATAAAGGGCTTTTCACAGGCGTGCAAACACTTTGCACTGCTTTGTGAATCAGGCCCACTAGATTTAAGGCTGGTTCACTCGGACGCTTACAGACGTTTTCTAACGGCATCTGGGACTCATCATTAAATGCTCCCATTTAAGTGAATGGGAGCGTTTATAATGGACTTTTACCGGAGTCTACACAAACGTGGCATTCCGATCCTGATTTTCCCCATCATTTGAGGTGACCCTGGAAGCTACATGTAGCATCCATGGTCGATTAACCACCGCAACTAGTGTCCCCCTACAGGGTCTAAAAACGCCGAACCATGACGGGAAACCACCAAAAGCCTCCGGAAGCCCGAACACCACGCCGCCAAGACACCGTCTGCTGCTGGAAGCCAGGCGGAAGTCCACGTGAACCAGCCCTAAAGTCAGCTGAGGCAGCTCTTAAAGGGAACCTTAACTGTGGATAAAAAAAAATAGTTTCACTTACCTGGGGCTTTACCAAGCCTCCTGCAGCTGTCCTGTGCCCGCGCAGCTCCTCCAGTGTCCTCCGGTCCCCCGTCGCGGCTTAGTTTCGTTTTCGGCCGACTGCCAGTCGTCTTCCTGCCAGTCGTCCTCCTGCAACACTTCCTATTCTTCCGCATTCCCCGACGTAAAGTGCAGTAAAGCGCATCATTCGGACGCGCTTTACTGCACTCTACGGCAGGGAATGCGTTCCATGGACGCGCTTTACATTGTGGGAATGCGGAAAAATAGGACGCGTTGCAGGAGGACGACTGGCAGTCGGCCAAAAACGAAACTAAGCCGCGGCAGGGGACCGGAGGACACTGGAGGAGCTGCGCGGGCACAGGACGGCTGCAGGAGGCTTGGGAAAGCCCCAGGTAAGTGAAACTTTTTTTATCCACAGTTAAGGTTCCCTTTAATGACCGACTCAGCTGATAAACTGGTGTGTGTACAGCAGCACCCAACCAGCGACTGCTGCTCGGTCAGTGATCCTTCAAGTGGATCATCTCAGCAAAGCGGCGGTCAATTGCTTTGTCCTCGTGCTCACTACAGTGCAATTAACTACCCTATGTAAATCTGCTCCCTGACAATGTTTTATGATTTGCCGGGCAGGGCCGGTTCTAGACTTTCTGCTGCCTGAGGCAAACTTTAGATGATGCCCCCCCCCCCCTCACACACACAGATTGGAATGATCGCACAGCACCTGACAATTTACACCACACATGATAGCTGCTGTGAGCCCACCAAAAACACCCTCAGTATAGGTAGGTAGCCAGGTACAGGTGCTCCTAGTATTGGTAGCTAGGTTCAGTTGCCCCCAGTATAGGTTAGCCAGGTATGGTTGCCCCCAGTATAATTTGGCCAGGCACTCTCTTCACCTCCTGTTTCTGTCTGGTGCTGCCCCCAGACCCCCAACTTGCCTCACTAGGCATCATGGGCAGACCGGCCTGTTGCCATGCAAATTGCCAATAAGTCAACAACAAACAAACATATCATTTTATTATTTTTCTTAGGCACTTTAGGTACTCAGACCTTTGCTCTCTCTGCATAGAACAGTACATGCTGCACAGCTATAGCAGAACAGTGTGTCTGTGCAGTGCTCATTCCTTAAACTATTATCCTAACAATTGTGAAGGTGGACAGTGATCTAGTGTGTGTAAGAGGCTTAATAATGCAAGGTTGCAGATCAAATCAATTACCGGATCTACTATAAATGTTATAATGCATGCTTAGATTCACAGTTCAGTTTAGCCTATATATGTGCCTAATTTTGAGGATTATTTAAAGGGTGTACCATATTATGTCTATTCACAGCTGAACAAACAACAAATGAAGCAGCCTACACCATAAGTGGCTCACTAATAATGCTGGGAATACACAATGAGTGTTTTGGGCAGATAGATGGCTCGATAGATAATTTCCGGCAGGTCCGATCTGATTCAGATCATTTTTCTGATCGATTTTCTAATAGAAGTTAATGGAAGTCGATCAGAAAAATGATCAGAAAAACATCGGAATATCAATCAACCAGTAAATCTGCCGAGAAAAACTCATTGTTTGCTTTGGAAGTGCATGGCAACTCCTCTCACAAAACAGTAATGAGATTACAGAGGACTGTCATTATGCAGCTAACTTTTCTAATTTGTCTTTTATTTTTCTTCCAAAATACTATGCATCCTATGTGAAACTACTGGGCCAAAAATCAGCTGCACTCATTGCACAAACTAACACACCAAAATCACCATGCAAAAAATCGTACACAGAAAAATCCAATGTAAATACGCCAGAATAAAACATACTGCCTCATGGCAGTGGAATTTTCTACAAGAAAACACAGAATTGTAGCCACTGGACTTAACCAGATGACAAATGCAGACTATCCTCTGGAGACAGGTGTGGGAAAACAAGCATGGAATAACCCAGAGAAAAAGCCATTGACAATGAAAGAGCCCTAATCAGGCAGAGTAACCAGGGTGGACTTAAGGTCAAGGTCATGGCCAGGTCAAGGGTAATGGCAGACAGCAGTGAAGATAACATCGGGCAGAAGCAGGGCAGGTGACAGTTAAAGAGGAACTGTATTGAACATACTGAGCAAAATGTCTTATTTTTTACATAATTACTTTATAATTTATTTAGTCAGTTTTTGCTCATTGTACAATTTGTCCTCACGTCGGTTTAAATTGTTAAACCGTCGGTGGTGATATCTTTACTGCTGAGAGGTAGAGTACTCCGGAATGTTTGTTTACTGTTTGTTCCAAAGTCAGCAAAAATAACACAGTAGAGTACTAGACCCATATGCATTTCACTTTTTCTCCTGAGTTTTCTCCTAGGTGAATTTTTCATACCTTGTTCTAAAATGCCTTTTAAGCCACCAGCAAGCAAGAAAATAAATAATTTTAATAGTATGTTTTCACCAACTTTTGGGTACTTTTTCAGCTGTGAAATGCTGAAAAGTTATGTAAAAGAGAACACAAAAATTATCTCCGAAGAGATAACGCAGGAGAAAAACTTAATTGCATATGGGCCCTGATCTCCTAGCTCTGGGAGGAAAATACTGTGTAGCTAAAAAGCTTAGGGTAAATAACTCCAAGAGGGCAAGGCTATATACCAATCCACAGAAAAAAAGAAAAAAAAAAAAAAAATATATATATATATATATATATATATATATATATATATATATATATATATATATATATAAAGATGCTGCAACCAAGAAAATTAATGTTAAAGTGGGTATCCTGAATAATTTAATACATTCTACTATTCTGATGTCACTAGAGTTCCCCTTTGAAGAAGAATCTTACTGAATAGAGCTTAATGAAAATTGCTTATTTTGTACAATATAATTTATACATTTTTAGCCAAAATGTGCCCATTGTAAAATCTTTCCTCTCCCTGATTTACATTCTGAATGTATCAATTTATCACAGATGGCAACATTATTACTGGAGGCAAGGTGCATCACTGTGGACTGTTTTTTATAAAGTGATAAGAAACAACACCTGGTCTCCCAGAATGCACTTTGTGGAGAAGGCTAATACTTCATTCCCATTGAACTGAGTCACAAATTGCCCATTTGGAGTGGGCAGTGCAGTGTCCGCTGTGACTTTGTTTTGTGGTACTAGTTGAAGCTACTAGTTAAAATGGGTGTGAATTCACCGGAAAGAAGAAAAATGGTAACTTCACTGATATTCTACCATCACATACCCTTAACTAATTCTCAGTTTACCCCTCCCCTACCTATGCCTTATGCTAACTCCCTCCCAGCTATACCCAACATTACCTCCCACTATGCCTAACATTAACCTCCCCACATACACCTAACACTAACCATTTATGCTTTTTATCCTCCATGCCACTAAATAACACCTCTGTCACACCTTCAATTGAAAAGTAGCAGAGAGGAAGCTTGGCCCCCTCCATAGCCACACATTTTGACATTTGGAGTTCCACTACAGTATAGTGCAGTGGTGGCAAACCTAGGAGGCACTCAGAGCCCTCTCTTTTGGCACATGTGCTTTTATAATAGGGTCCGTAGCAGGCCCCTCTTGCTACCTATACTGGGGGGGGGGCTAATTTAGACTACCTAAACTGGGAGGAGGGGGCATCTTGCTATTTAAACCTGTGTGCTTCTCTTGCTACCTATAGGCGTGGGCTAATTCTGGCTACCTATACCAGGACCCTTTACTGGGGCTGCTACCCAAACTGGAGAGGTATTCTAGCTACCTATATCGCAGGGTTACTTCTGGCTGCCTACATCAGGGGCACATCTGGCTACCTATGCAGGGAGCTGCATAATGCAGTACTGGGGGTTGGGATGAGCAGAAATTACTCATATGCATAATTATGCATCGTAATTTGCATTTACGCATTGTAATCGTAATGCGAAATGTCGTTTTTGAGAAAATTGATTTTAAAAATACAAAGAAAAATGGTTTTTACACTGTCATTTTTCAGAGTTAAAAAAAACATTTTTCTTTACATTTTAACCACTTTAGCCTAACTGGACGAAATTTCTCGTCCAGTTAGGCTGCGCGCACTCCCGCGGGTCGCGCGCGCACCCCCTGCTGCTGGCCGTTAGCCCATCGATCAGTGAAAGGGATTATAAATCCCTTTCACTGATCGGACCCCCCCGGAGAAAAGCCGACAGCGTCTCTTCAGACGCTCCGGCTTTTCTGAGCTCAAAAAGTTCCCCTGCTACAAACTTCTTCCTGGGAGCGAGCTCGATCGCTCCCAGGACTTTTTGACTGTTGCCATCTTGTGGCCAAATAGTAAAACTACACCCACATGCATTTTACATTACACATACACACTTTTTACATTAAAAATTACCTGTTTACCTCCCACACCAAAAATTACCCACATACAATTCTTAATTTAAAAAAAAAATGTACAATAATAAAAAATAAAAAAAAAACATAAATAGTTACCTAAGGGTCTGAACTTTATAAATATGCATGTCAAAGGAGTATATTAATATATTTTTAAAAAATTATGGGCTTGTAAATAGTGATGGACGCAAATTGAAAAATTGCACCTTTACTTCCAAATAAAATATCGGCGCCATACATTGTGATAGGGACATAATTTAAATGGTGTAATAAGCAGGACAAATTGGCAAATAAAGTACATAGGTTTTAATTATGGTAGCATGTATGAATTTCAAACTATATTGGCCAAAAGCTGATAAATAATGATTTTTTTCCATTTCTTTCTTAATATTTCTGTTAAAATGGATTTAGAATAAATTAATTTTCAGCAAAATGTATCACCCACAAAAAGCCTAATTGGTGGCGGAAAAAACAAGATATATATATCAATTTATTGTGATGAATAGTGATAAAGTTATTGGCAAATGAATGGGAGGTGTTTTGGACTTGTACCCACTATTCTCCTTCACATATGCAGCAGTTTTGGTAGAAAAAGCATGTCTGGGGGCTTTTGCCATTCACCACCGAAGTCAGCACTAAATTAAGCGTAAATTATGCATAAATTCATGCGTAATTATGAATGCTTATACAAAGTCAATTGAATTAACAATTTGTAATTACGTATAGGCATAATTGTGAAAATGTATGTGAAATTTTGCGTCATCGTAATTAGCTGATTACAATCCTCACTAACTGGAAGTCTGTGTGGCTACCCATCCTGGGGGGCTACCTAGGGCTTCCTAATACTGTGGATACCTCTGGCTACATACACTGGAGGGCTACCTAACACTGGGGGTCACCTTTAGCTACCTATACCTCAGTCAGTATTCAGGTTCAACTGCCATGCTGGCACTTTGTGATATAAATAAGTGAATTTTGGGTTGTAGTTGGGTCCCTCTATCTCTGAAAGGTTTGTTATCACTGCTATAGCGTAACTAGCCGCTCACTCCGCTCTTCCAATGAACTTCGCCTAACCGTCCCCCGCATCACCCAGTCCCATGCACGCCTCCAGGACTTCTCAAGAGCTGCTCCAACACTATGGAACTCCCTACCTCCACCCATTAGGGCAGACGCCTTCTTCAACATCTTCAAGAAAGCCCTCAAAACTCACCTTTTTACTCTGGCCTACTACCCCTCACAAGTGCTCTAAACCCACAGCTGAACTCTGGTCCTTACCTCTCCCTCTAGATTGTAAGCCTTCGGGCAGGGTCCTCCTCCTTATGTCTCCTACCTGTTCACGCACCTCCATTACCGTACACCCATCCTATGGATCTGAGTGAACTCGACTTGCCTAATCTCCATGCTCCCATCCAGTGACTGACTAAGCATTACCTTGTACTCATACTTTGCTGCGTGATCTGGTTTTTATGTATTCCTGTATTGCCTTATTGCTGTATGTCACCCCTAAATATTGTCTGTAACCTAAACTAATGTCCAGCGCTGCGTAATATGTTAGCGCTTTATAAGTACAATAAATAAATAAATAAATAAACTCTGACACCCACCATAGCCGCTAATTTAGTGTACAGCCAAATAACCATCCTGGTGCCTCCATAGCCACAGTTTCTACAGCAGCCTATGGTGGCGCTCAAATTATCAGGTGAGATCTGTTCCTAAATTATCTCCTTTGGTTTTGTGTTCAGTTGGAATCTGGAGCAGATGCGTTTCCACCATGCTTCTGTGGGAAACACATCCTTTGTGCGTAAAAATCATGGAGGATGGATTTTTGCATTGCATTTAGTAGAACAGATCAAATGGATCTATTCTGGTCTGAAAGTGAAAATGGATCCTATTAATAACATAGTATTCACTTGAGTGTCAGTTTTTGTAATTCGGCAAAAGGGGCCATTTGCTTCTTTAACCATAGTTAAATACCAAGTAGAAGGTCAAGGGAATCCCATTAAAAATACGCAGAAACAGGCAGTGATGGATTGTGCAGGAAACAAAGGAGGCCAAGGCTCAAATTGGGCTGTAGTGCCATAGGAGGAGGAAAAGAAATCCAGAAAAGAGCTGGGGTAAAAAACTACCCCAAAAAACAGGACACAGAAATCTTAGAGAATGTCAGCACTCATGAGTCAAAAGGAACCTCTTTTTTTCAGACACCTATACAATGCTTTGAGTTGTTCTTTGAACCAGGTGCCACAGTGACATCACAAGTGTGGTGGAATTGTTCTTTTGCGTAATACGGCGTTTCCACCAATGTGCATTTCTTGTCATGTTCCTATACAGCACGTTCATGGACCTAGAATACAAAGGACTAAAGCAGCTGAGTGAAAAGTAATTGAGGCCTGCCAATACATTACAGTTCATGCTCATAGGACAGTTCTTGGTTATAACTGATGGCAAATCATCTAGCACAACATAGTGAAGGCTGAATTCTCTGCTTTCTCCCTCACCATCTTTTCTCTCATCCATACTTTATTTCTCTTTGTTCTGTTGCTGGAATTTAACTGACTCACTCCAGTTAACTCAATGAGCTAGCTAGCATTTGTAGGAATATAATAAGAAAGATTCAGATTATTCTGGCCAAATTGGCAACTAAATAAAAAGCCTGGTACACATCATGCAATTTCCACTTCAAATGTAATTTCTGATGAAGAAAATGATTGGATTGGGCAAAAAATATAAAGTCTCTTGATTACCAACATCTGATTTTAAGCTCAAAATCAATCTCCTTCTAGATCAGAAGCAGATTGGAATGACTGGAGAATGTCAACCTAAATACCGGCTACCATTCCCTATGTATGTCCGATTTCCTCTGCATTCGTTTTCGATCAATATTTAATCAGAAAACTGAATAAAAGTGACCAAAATCTGATAAAAAGGCATATGTTTTATATGCTAGCCTCTATATCCAATCGATGTCGAATATAAATGTCGATTGGTTGATTGTGATCTAAAGGGAAAATTGTAAAGTGTGTACCAAGTCTGAAAAAAGTGTGTGTCAAGTCTGTAAAAAGTGAGCATATTTCAATATTGATTGGTACATAGAGTATGAACGCAAAATAGAAATACAGTATGTGGAATCCAGTGGAGTTATTACAGCAAATGTGAAGCAACCTTAAAGGGAACTTTAACTGAAAAAAAAAGAATTTAACTTACCTGGGGCTTTTACTATTCCCCTACAGCCGTCCTGTCCCTGTGCTGGGACAAACTGGTCCTCCGGTCCCCACAGCAAGTCAGTTTAGATTTTGACGACTTAGCCAGTTGATGCTTTCTGTGCCTGTGCGGCTCTGGCTGCTCACGTCTTTGTTCATGCTCCCAATGGCGCGAGTGTCATGTGCATGTGCAGTAGGAGAAAATTTCATACTGCGCAGATGCTCCTGGCGACGGAAGTGTGATCAAGGACATGCGTTGCCAGGGCCACACTGGAGCATTGAGCATCAACTGGTTGAGTTGTCAAAATCTAAACTGACTCGCTGCGGGGGGACCAGAGGATCGGTTTGTCCTGGCACGGGCATAGGGTGGCTGCAGGGGGCTAGTAGAAGCCCCGGGTAAGTTAAACTCTTTTTTTTATTCAGTTAAGGTTCCCCTTAAAAAAAAACTTAGATACTTACCTAAGGAGAGAGAAGGCTTTGGATCCCATAGATTCTTCCCAGTCATCTCTCTGTTCCCTTTGCCCGCTGGTGTCCTCTGTTGAAATTCCATACCTTCAGGACTCCTTGGAAGGTTCCACATCTGTACCGCGCATGTGCAAGCCATAACTTTCACCTGCATAGTGTGGATACGCTTGTCTTCTGAAGTACTTAGTGATGCAAGTGCTTCCAAAGCTACAGGAGGGTTCCCAAAGGTGTATTTCACCAGTTGGTCAAGTGACTTCAAAAGGAGGACGATGATGAAACGAAGCCACAGAGAGGACCAGGAAGACTCTATGGGATCCAGAGCCTTCCCTCTACATAGGCGAGTATCTAGCTAATTTTTTTTAGGTCATTTCAGTTTTACTTGTTTATATCTAAAGCTTTTATTAAGCAGCACATGCTATATATTTCCTTCTTTTGTAATAGTTCAAGTCAGTTATATTGCCTACAAAAGACGAAGATTGTAGTGAGCATGACTGCTTTGGGTAGACAGTTTATTACCATTCGTTTCATAGATGAGTTAGTGCCCAGCTCTTGGCCAAGCAGCGATTCCTGTGCTGTAAAGAGGGGAGCAAGAAGGACATGAAGGAGATGTACCTCCGAAGCTCACATTAGTAACTACAATCACAAGCAACTGAGTAGAATCGAATTCAGTTCACTGAAGAGGCCGTCTCCCACTGATATTGAGAGAAATAATCATTTTATGTGACAAAAATATAGTATGTGTCAAACCAATTAGCTTGTCTAATTACATCTCTGACTAATCCATGGGCATTAGTCAGAGCAGCATGGGAATACGTAGTGTTCAGCTCTCTCACCTTGCAGCACTAGAGTCCTCCCACATCCCCGAAAATGTATAAGAGATAGATTGTGAGCTGCTCTGGAGGCCAGATAATGACTTTACTGTGTACTCCGTAAAGTGTGGCGGAAGATGTCAGCACTATATAAATACATAATAATTACTCAGAATGCTGACTAAATACAGAGTCTGCATGCTATTCAGAAAGTTTGATGCTGATAATGTTTGAAGAGCACGTAAAATAAATAGATATGAATTACAAATGTTACTCCTATTTTATTCCCAGTCAGACCGTGTGTTTTTTTTTTTTGGGGGGGGGGGGGGGCATTGTATGGCTCGCCTTCTTACTTCTTCTCCCATCTTCCCCCACCACCACTGTATCCCATCTCCCTTCACTGATCTCCACCACCTTTCTTCCTTACTCTTTTTCATCCATTTTCACTGTACATTTAGCCCCTTTTCTGTGCGCCCTCACTTGTCACTTCCCCACAAAACTTGGGCAGCAAATACAGCCAGGCCTGAATTTATATCACATGAGCCTATAGGCACAGATGTCCTGGAACCCTAGACTTTGCCCTCCATGAACCTTTAACCTTCCTGGCGGTAACCCCGAACGTAGTTCGGGGTAACCCGCGCAGGAGGTTTTCTCAGGCCCTGCTGGGCCGATTTGAATAATTTTTTTTTTGCTGAACGCAGCTAGCACTTTGCTAGCTGCGTCAGCACTTCGATCGCCGCTGCCCCGCGCTCGATCGCCGCTATCCGCGTCACAAGACAGCCCCCCCCCTAGACCCCTGCGCTGCCTGGCCTATCAGCGCCAGGCAGCGGCAAGGGGTGGATCGGGACTCCCTTAGACGTCACGACGTCCATGACGTTGGTGACGTCATCCCGCCCCGTCGCCATGGCGACGGGGGAAGCCCTCCAGGAAATCCCTTTCTTTGAACGGGATTTCCTGATCGCCGGAGGCGATCGGCGGGGCTGGGGGGATGCCGCTGAGCAGCGGCTATCATGTAGCGAGCCCTCGGCTCGCTACATGATATAAAAAAAAATAAATCAAAAAAACGGCTGCGCTGCCCCCTGGCGGTTTTTAATATACCGCCAGGAGGGTTAAACACCTGCCGAACTGCACTACAAGTGTACTGGCTGGCCCAGCTGTCACTTCTCCCTTACTTCCCTTGCCCGTCATAGGAAGCTACAGGTATACCTTAGCATTAGGTAGCCAGAGGTACCCTCAGCGTTAGGTAGCGAGTGGTGCCCCCGACTGAAGGGAGATCTCGTCAGTGGAATGCAGAGAGCTGAGTGAGTAACCTCTCATTTACGATCTGCTCAGGACTCTGCATAGGGAAGGAGGTGCTAGGGGAGGAAAGTGAGCTGTCTTTCCACGTGCCTACAGTGCCTTATGGTAAATCCGGCCCTGAATACAACTGTATTTGAGGTACTTGAATCAATGTACAGGATAACAAAAACAAGGAAAGTGCATGGATTAAGTACAGCAATGATTGAAACATGTTTATTCCATACACTTATATTTCTTTCCAAAACTTCCTTTCTCAGTACTGGGCTACATAATATGGCTTACTTATAGAACGCTTGTTGTATTTAATAGCAGTACTTAGAATTTTATTAAGATACATCTCTGTTCATATTCCCTCAGCTTTTCTAAAGAGGAACGTTAACTTTAGAATGAACTTCATCCCAATCAATAGCCGATACCCCCTTTCCCATGAGAAATCTTTACCTTTTCTCAAACAGATCATAAGGGACGTCTGTATGGCTGATATTGTGGTGAAACCCCTCCCACAGTGTGATGTCATGGACATGGTCCTGACAGTTCTTGTCTGTAAACCTCATTGCATTGTGAGAAATAACTGAAGTTTACAATGGCCAAACACACAGTATCTCCCTTAGGGGAATGTTCATGAAGGGCTTGTTCACACTTATGGTGCCCCATACATGGTACAATTTTTTCATACAATCTTACCATTTCTATGTAATATAAGGGAACTGCCTAAATTATCCTTTCAGTATATTCACTTAATTTACCCTTATACTACATAGAAATGGTAGGATTGTATGAAAAAATTGTACCATGTATGGCCACCATAAGAGCGATTTGCTTTTTTTTTGTGCTGGCGATTTTAAAAATCACTTTAAAAACGCTAGTGCAATGGTCGCTTATGTGAGTGTTCTCACATAAGCGATGAGCTTTCTATGCAATCACAAATGCGGCTCCGCACCATTTTCTGAGCATTTGCGATTCAATAGAAAGTAGAGGGAAATCGCAAAGCCCTTGAAAAAGCATTTTGAATTGCGATTTCCCGAGCACTTTCATGATTAAATACATTGTATTTATTTATTTTTGGGTCAAAGAGTTCACTTCCTGACTGATGTCAGGAAGTGAAAAAAATCATCGCTGCACAAAAATGCTTAAAAAAGTGCTTTTCTAAGCTAAAATCACTCAGCAAGCACATGGAAAAGTGCTTCAAAAATAGCCCTATAAAGAGCTCAGCACTTGCGATAGCGCTGGCGATTTATAATGTGAACAAGGCCTTACTGAGAATTCAATGCACAGAGATCACCTGGAAGGACTAAAGATGTATGCATTAATATTAAATTTGTCTTTCTGTCATGCTGCCCCACCCTTTGGAATTCCCTACCACACCCAGTAAAGACAGCCCCATCACTGGAGTTATTTAAATCCAGACTGAAAAGCCACCTGTTTAGCCCAACATTTTCAGACTTGTAGCATTCTTCCTTGGTACCACAATTTACCAATCAACCAATTACTGGTCAGAGCCAGGAGAAAAGCACTATGCAAATGTTGTTTGTTGTTGTCTGAAAGGGTTAGAAATGTGGTGAATTTTAAGAGAACCATTCACTTTTTTGAACAGAAAACCTGATCAAAACTCAAGTTGAGAAGTCTCAGATCCGTATTTCCTTTACAAGCCACAGGCCTCTTTTACAATATATGCTGAAAAATGCATGCGTTTTAACTTCCCATAGCAGTACATTGTGGAAAAGCTTTTTTCAGCGTTAAGTGCAAAAGAGGCCATAGGGAAACATGCACATTACCTTGCACATTAGTTGTCCTTTCAGTTATAACTGGCAGCAACTGATTTAGTCTAAAAGGACCCTGAAACAGGTTGGCTACTATGGGAACCACTTCATAGATGCTCCAACTTTATGAGAACCTTCCTCTATGTACATACCTCAATATACTCATGTAGGGCCATCTTTTACATATTGCTGAGGGCTGAGGCTGATTTATGCCTGTGCAAACTGTGCAGCTGCACAGGGGCCCCATGTTTTCTAGGGCCTATGCGGTGGCACCACAGCAAGAGTTGGGTTATCTTCTCGCCACTTTTCTGCATATTTTGCTCTTTCTACGTGACTGTTTATTCTTCTATGTATCACTGTCACTCTGTGTCACCCTGTGTCTACCCATCATATGGCTGTCCCCTCCTTTCTTGCTAGCAGCCACTTTTCCATATCCCATGGTTGTCATTCTCTCCCTCTCTCAGTATCTTCCATGTGGATGTCTCTCCCTCCCTTTGTCCCTCCTTTCAGTGTGGCTATCTGTCACTCCCCTCCTTGTACCTGTATTTGCCTCTATGTATGTATCATTGTTCCCCATGTGACTACTTTTAGCTATGACTATGATTAGGATTAGATTGTGTGTTGTCAATAACATGACTATGGACTCTGTAAAGTGTTGCAGAAAATGTAAGTGCTATATGAATACATAATAATAATAATATGGTAGGGCATTGGACTATAATTATGGCAGTATTCGATTGTAAGCTCCTCTGAGGACTGTCAGGAAAATGACTATGGACTTTGTAAGGTGCTGCACAATATGTATGCTATCTAAAGCATAATAATAATAATAATAATAAAGTGTTGCAGATACCAGCACTATATAAAATATAATAATATGGAAGAGACATTACACTATGACTATGACTATGGAATGGGTTTAGTTTGTCAGCTCCTCTGAGGGACAGTCAGTGACATGACTATGTAATCTGTAAAGTGTTGCAGAAAATGTCAGTCCTATATAAATACATTATAATAATATGGTAGGACATAAGACTATGACTATTGTAGGGATTAGGTTGTGAATTTTCTCTAAGGATAGTCAGTGACACTAATATGTACTCTGTAAAGTGCTGTTGAAGATATCAGTGCTATATAAATACACAAAAATAACATTAATAATATGAGATGGTAGTTAGGGCTTTTTTTTTTTAAATAATATTTAAATGTTTACTTATATATCTTTTTCTTACATGCTTGAGACACACTGTTGCATGAGGAACAGTGTCACAAGCTGAGGAATGTCTCTGTCAGACTTGTACCTACGTACACATAATTTTACACGTAATTCTATATTTTAGCCATTGTATATTTATACTAATGCAGTTGATTATAATGAAATCACAATGCATTGAATCCTGTGCCAAACATTCCTTGCACCAGCAAAAAACGCTGGATGACTGATCATCGTTGGAAATCAAGGCCATGGCACCTTTTTAAAATGCAGTTAGGGCACTAACCTGGCAATCCTGATGCTGAAGGGGTGCATACTAACATCTGCTAATAACTGCAGCACATACATAGGCCATAACCAGGGGCGGACTGACAACTCATGGGGCCCCCGGGCAATAGGAGATTATGGGGCCCCCCATACCAGTGTTTCCCACCTTTCACGTTCTTTTTTTACAGGCTAAGATATAATAATTTTTCTGACAACAGATACTTTATAACGATAAAAAGCCTGGCGCCGTGCGTAGCGCGGCGCGCCGAAAAATGGGTGTGGTCACGCAACATATTGTGGGCGTGGTCATAGGGCAAGATATACATGACCTTAGCAGTGGTGTAAAAGATCTGCCAGGGAAGTTTGAACTCTGCCGTAGTGTTTCCCCCCAAAATACATGTAATCTGACTGCATTTCACCAAAAATCCATGCAACTTGGCAGAGGTTCCTCCAAAATACAGATAATATGGCAGTCGTTCCCCCAAAATAGACGTAATCTGTCAAATGCACATAATTTAGCAGCGGCTCCCAAAAATATGCGTGATCTGGCAGCGGATCACCGAAAATACATGTAATCTGGCAGCAGTGGTTCCCCAAAATACACATAATCTGGAAGCAGCGGTTCCCCCATTATACACAATCTGGCAGCGGTTCCCCAAAAATACACATCATCTGGCAGCTGTTTCACAAAATACACTTAATCTGGCAGCAGCAGTTCCCCAAAAATAGTTAATCTGGCAACAGTTCCCAGAAAATAGGTGCCCCCAGGTCTATAGGTTTTCCCAGTGGAGGTATCCAGGTCTATAGGTGTCCCCAGTATAAATAGCCAGGTCTATAGGTGTCCCCAGAATAGGTAGCCAAGATTATAGGTGTCCCCAGAATAGGTAGCCAGGATTATAGGTGTCCCCAGAATAGGTAGCCAGGTCTATGGGTGCCCCCCAGTATAGGTAGCCAGTTCTACAGGTGTCTCCAGAATAGGTAGCCAGGTCTATAGGTGTCTTCTGTATAGATAGCCAGGTCTATAGGTGTTCCCAGTATATGTAACTAGGTGTATAGGTGTTCCCAGTATAGCCAGGTCTATGGGTGTCCCCAGTATATGTAGCCAGGTGGATAGGTGTCCCCAATATATGTAGCCAGGTCTATAGGTGTCCCCAGTATATGTAGCCAGGTGGATAGGTGTCCCCAGTATATATAGCCAGGTGGATAGATGTTCCCAGTATAGCCAGGTCTATAGGTGTCCCTAGTATATGTAGCCAGGTGGATAGGTGTCCCCAGTATATGTAGCCAGGTTTGTAGGTGTCCCCAGTATATGTAGCTAGGTGTATAGGTGTCCCCAGTATATGTAGCCAGGTGTATAGCTGCCCCCAGTATAGCCAGGTGTATAGGTGTCCCCAGTATATGTAGCCAGGTGTATAGCTCCCCCCAGTATAGCCAGGTGTATAGGTGTCCACAGTATATGTAGCCAGGTGTATAGCTTCCCCCAGTTTAGCCAGGTGTATAGGTATCCCCAGTATATGTAGCCAGGTGTATAGCTGCCCCCAGTATAGCCAGGTGTATAGGTGTCCCCAGTATATGTAGCCAGGTGTATAGCTGCCCCAGTATAGCTGGTGTATAGGTGTCCCCAGTATATGTAGCCAGGTGTATAGCTGCCCCCAGTATAGCCAGGTGTATAGGTGTCCCCAGTATATGTAGCCAGGTGTATAGCTGCCCCCAGTATAGCCAGGTGTATAGCTGCCCACAGTATAGCCAGGTGTATAGGTGTCCCCAGTATATGTAGTTAGGTGTATAGGTGTCCCCAGTATATGTAGCCAGGTGTCCCCAGGAGGGGAGGCAGCCAGTGAAAGGGAGCGGTGTGCAGAGCGTGGGGAAGGGGGGAAGTTTCCCCCCCCCCTCCCTCATCTTGGGGCCCCCCTTTCTGGCTGTCCCCTCCGGAATACTGAAGTGTCGCACTGTCGTACAGCGGCTGACAGCGGGCGGAGACTTACCGCTGTCCAGCCACCGGAGGGAGCAGTCTGGTCTACTCAAGACCAGACTTGTGGCGCACAGATCACAGCTCCCTCAGGCTCAGCCGGCTGTAACAGCGGTAAGTCTCCGCCCGCTGTCAGCTGCTGTACGACAGTGCGACACTTCAGTATTCCGGAGGGGACAGCAAGAAAGGGGGGCCCCAAGGTGAGGGAAGAGGGGGGGGGAAACTTTCCCCCTTCCCCACTGTTCCCATAGCTCCCTTTTACTGGCTGCTTCCCCTCCTGCCCAGGGTTGTCTGACGGGGCCCCCCCTGACCACGGGCCCTCGGTCCGTGCCCTAGTGCCCTAATGGTCAGTCCGCCCCTGGCCATAACATAGAAAAATGATTTCCTTACAGCATTCAAATATGTACAGGCATTTTAGCACTCTTTTGTCAGGAGACAATTATCTTTTTTAGGCTATTTGTTTAATTGCAGTGCCTATGTCGCCTAAGATTGACCACAATTTAGAGAAAATGTCTACATGGCAAGAAGTAAAAGTACATTCTTATGTTATATCAGTTATTCAAATAAATTGCCAAGCACATTTTTGTGCCTTTGCTTATAATCTGCTTTGAAAGGGCACTTAAATCTTCTCTTTTTGCCACTGAAAAGTTAGTGTGTCTTGGCATCTGTTAAAATGACCTGCCGAAAGGTATTTCTGTGTCTTTAGCTGCTCTGGCAAAGATAACCTAGATAAACATGTTTTTCTAGGCACAATCTATTGTTCTTCAAGGGAATCCAGTTACATTTCTATCTGTCAGTCATGAATCATGATACCTGTCCTACTAATTATTTTCAGTCTAATTTACAAGCATTAGCCAGATTTCTGAACGCAATTCTGAGAGTTTGTTGCTGTTAATGTTTAAAGAAGCCCCCCCCAATGAAAAATGTAAAAAAAAAAAATACCGTTTAATAACCACTTTGAGAAATTCTCCTTTATGCTTGAATTTCATATACTGGCAAAATATACAATGACTTTGGCAATTCACTAAAGAAGATCTGCAGTGAAGAAGAGCGGGCATACCCTATATGCACATCAAACATCCAATAAAAAGCACAGGTTTCATTGGATGTTTCAAGTGAATCCAGTGTACTCCTCTTCACTGTATATTTTCATTGGTAAGTCACCCAACATATTCATATTCTGTTCAAACCAAAGCCAGCCCATTATGTTTCCCTCTACCCTACTCCTTAGGCCACATACAGACATCAGACCATAGTCTTTGGAAAATGAAAGATCACAGACCAATCTTACCACCCTTCATGTAGTATGAGAGCCATACTCTACACAGTCTTTTCTATGGAGCTGAACTCCACATCAGAAAAAAATCATTGCAAGATGCTGCACACACAGATGCTGTACAGACACAAAAGATCAGTATCTGCAAAAGATCTGTTCCTGCCAAAAATCCATTCCTGCAAATTGCAATGATAGTCTATGAGATCTGCAGATCATCATACACACATGATTTAACTGACATTCATCTGCAGATCAGATCCACCAGGATGGATTTTCAGATCTGCAGATCTGCAGATGAATGTCAGTCAAATCATGTGTGTATGATGATCTGCAGATCTCATAGACTATCATTGCAATTTGCAGGAATGGATTTTTGGCAGGAACAGATCTTTTGCAGATACTGATCTTTTGTGTCTGTACAGCATCTGTGTGTGCAGCATCTTGCAATGATTTTTTTCTGATGTGGAGTTCAGCTCCATAGAAAAGACTGTGTAGAGTATGGCTCTTATACTACAGGAAGGGTGGTAAGATTGGTCTGTGATCTTTCATTTTCCAAAGACTATGGTCTGATGTCTGTATGTGGCCTAAGATTGTAAGCTTATTTGGCAGGGCTCTCTTTCCCCTGTGTTCTTCTCTGCCACCATTTAGACTCAGTAACTATTTTGTGTACCATTGTTTAATGTTGTAATGTCTCCCCTATCTGTTGTACAGTGCTGCTTAATATTTTAGCTTGTTATAAATAAAATTTGATAATAATAACCCAATCAAGATTAGAGTGTGACGGTCAATGAGATGCAAATAATTACCAGTTGATGCAGCATTTTGCAAATTTTACATGCAAATGTGTGCAGCTTGAAAATGAACGAATCAAAACCATGCTGAGGTAGAATTTGATTGGTCCATTTTCAGCTGCATACATTTTCATAGAAAACTTGCATAATCCTGCATCAACTCGAAATTGTTTGCACATCATTGACCATCCCTATTAGAGAATATTTCCAGGTTTCCATTTTTTCTTTTTCCATCAGTAAAATGTCTGTTTTAAATCAGGATATATTCAAGGGGATCATTTGCAAAGTTTAAGCAACATATTATCTGGGCATGTAAATAATAATAATAAGTAAACTAATAGAATATAGTAAACTCAACATGTCATCTAATATAAATTAGTAAACTGTTAATAGCTGATGAAGGCCTCTGTAATTGTATGTGCACCATGTTAGACATGAATGGAGGTGATGTATACATATAGTTTACGGATTGCCCCTCAAGGAATATGCAGCAAGATTACAATGCTGAGTCACATGACACTGATGCAACATGTATGAATTCATTTAGACAATGATAACAAAACTGAATATGCTATAATGTGTTGAATTTTCATACGGTAGCTTTAATTAATGGTATAAAAATGCTAATGAATAAATAAATTGCAAGGTTAAAATAAATTATGCAAAAAGGGGAATGAGATTTAGATATTAGGCATTGTTATTCTTGTTCTTATTAAGTATGCATTTGTCTTCTAAAGCATATGCCTTAATTGGAGCAAATTTCTCTCTTTTTTACTTAACTGCCATGTGAAGTGTATTTATTGAGTTGGCCACAGCCGAGGGAAGGTGGAGGATGTGGATTTGTGAGTAGGCCTGCTTGTACTTCTGTTTGTCATTTACTGGGGATTAACACTTGCCACCTTTACTAATTGAGGCCAACTGCAGCTCTAGCATTGTCCTGTATTTCCTCTTAAAATAGTGTATTCATGAATCAACCTGAATGCTATTCACTAGTTTACTTAGCAACCATTTTGATCTGCATTAAGGTCTTATTTTTTTCATTTCATTATGATGATATGAGGAACATAAAAAAGTTGAGTAAGGTGAAATCATGATACAATACTAAGGAACCATTAAACATATTACTGACATCAGGCAATCATAACCCAATCTGCATTCAAAATCACAATCAAACATCAGTCTCCCAAACATGTCCCAAACTCCTTGCCTAACTGATGCTTGGAAACAACTCTCAGAAATGTTCTATTCTCTCTGCTAATTGTTAGGCCTGGAACCCACTACAAAGCGCTATTGCTAATCGCAATGGCTAGCGCTTTTAATGTGTGGTTTGTAAGCGAATTCATGAGCGATTGTTGGCGATTTTTGTAGCGTTTTTAAAAAGTGTCAGCTTTTTTACAGTGATTGTTTAGCGATTAGCGTTTTTAATTCTGATTGGTTCTTTCAATTCATTTTATTTTTTTACAGTGTGCAGTAATGTAAAAATGCTAGCAAAAATCGCTCTGTGTAGGTTTTGATGAGCGATTACAGCCAGCATTTATATACTTTACATTGCAGAAGCACTAACGCTAATCGCTAAACGCTAAAAATGATGCATGTCCTGCGTTTGTGATTTTGGTAATCGTAATCGATCCAGTGGAATTTGGCCCATCCATTAACATTAGCTGAGCGTTTAGGGAAATCGCTAGCATTTTTAATCGGTCCCTAAACGCTCACAAAATCGCTCTAGTGGGTTTGAGCCATTATTGTCTTTCTTAAACAGGCCTGTGTCAAGTAACCCCCTCCCTTTCCTCCAAAGAAATGAACTGACATGCTTGGCAGAGCCAAGTGTACAGGTTTATAACTCCTGTTGCATTACCCTGAAGACAATCAGATCACACATGATAGGTGAGCACTCTTGTCAGTCTATATCAGCCTTTATATAATGGATGTGTGTTACTGGAGGAATGTATTTTATACAGGCACAATCTCCCTTCATTTAGGTTTAGGTATTCATTTGATTTAAGTAGGATATATGGCAGACTTTGTAAGAGTGTATTGTTGAACAACAAACTGAAACACGGCTGAAGATAAAATGACCCCCATCCCCTTTAGTCCTAAATATTTTCTGTTTACCAGATAACTAGCAAGGAAAACAAAAAGGCACTGCATGGTGTATGGCCAGAACATGAGAAATACATTGGCAAAAATGACAAGTTTCACGTTCTATACACATTATTTTGTTTTGCATTTATTAATAATTGTATGTCTATGTAAAGTGCAAAGTTGTGTGTGAGATAGGTAAAGAATGGACCGATAATAGCACTAGGACGGTGTGCAGAGTGTATTACTATCATTATTAGGTTGTATACGAGATATGAAGAAGAATCTAGCAACACAACCTCAGTACTCTGTGCACAACCATTATTATTACATGATTATGTTTGTTAATAGTCATAGGAAGTGTACAAGCATCCCACACCTTGATGTTAGTGGAGTCAGATGACAATCCACAGTGCTGTCTTGTTTAGGCTGCAGTTGGTATTTTACAGTCTAGGCTTATAAGCACATACAAACATCAGCTTATTAAATGCAATCATCATCTAGCCTCAACTGAAAGAAATGTAGTTCATTGTGTTAAACGGCTTCTTCCTCCAGCATGATCCTGACTTAGTGCACCTAATGCCCTCTCACGTATTAGATAGTAAGCTCTTCTGGGCAGGATTCTCCTCCTGGGCCATGTCTTGTATGATTGCTTGTAATCAGTCACCTACACGCCATGTGTGCTGTGCAGCGCTGTGTGCTGAAGGATCCTAATAATAATAACAGTGGTCATTCTCCTGGTGAATATGCTGTGTATATTTTGCAGGACGGAGTGACTGTCAGCGAGGGGGTAATTGATACATAACTCTCCAGAAGAGAGGAGCCACGCTTCTAACATCAGTGTGACACTTCTTGCGGCTCCTGCTAATATTCGCAGCAATCAGCGAACACCAAAGGATATCTGTTTCTCCAGCGTGTCCTCTGCTGCGGCTCCCCTAACCCTAACATCCCCGAACGCTCACATCCTCTCATTTACATACTTTTATCCAATTTAACTCGCCGCTTTAATCTGCGCGGTCCGTTGGGAGCAGTATTTACCCTGCTCGCTCCATTAAATCCCAGCTAGAAGTGAGTGCCCCTGGGAGGCTTCCGCGGCATTTCATGCCTCTCTGCTGGGAAGAGCGGCGATTTCATGCTTACCCCGGGTATCTGAGTGAGCCTCGTCTGTCTGGCAGCCAAACACATGCTCTGCCTGGAGCGCTGCTCCCTGGAGGGGGGGATGTGCCGCCCGGGAAGCTGTATGCGCTCTCCAGCCATTCTCTCCTGCAGCAACATTTCAGCTTCTCCAGGACTTGCTTGCTACTAGCTACACAGGAAAGGAGCGCTACACAGATTATACTGCAAATAACTGACAGAAAGAAAGAACTTTCATTGATGTTATAACTAATATGCTATAGTTGTAATAGGAGGCGTTTTGGAAACCTGTATCCCGTCAAACTCAGTGCAAACTATCGATGGAGATACAGTTTGCTAGACAGCTAAACATATTAGACCACAAACTGAAAGAATGAAAGAACTTTCATTGATAAATCTGTATTAGTAACCCTAACAATATATTAGTAATTGGTGGGGCTTTTTGGAAGCCTTTATCCCATCAAGCATAGTGCAGGCTGCGATGGTGATCTGCAGAATGCCTAATCCAAGGTAAGCACATTGGCAGTTTTATGGAGTCCCAAAACTGAAAGAAGAAATTCTAATTGGCTGCTTTTGCTCTTCCGTATTGAATAGGCCCCATACAATAGTACTGTCAGAATCAAATATTTTTGGAAAGAAAAACACATATAATAGATTTATTCTTTTTGTTGTTGTAATATTATTAATATCAGCTCTTTTACATAAAGTTTTTTTTATTTTGTTCTTTAGGTCTTTTCCCAAGAACAGCCCAGACCCCCCACCCCAGTCATTCAGTGCATTAGCCGAGGTGACAGTGCAACTGTGACAGTACACAACTAAAGGTGGGTACACACTATGCAGTCTGGCTGTACAGTCACCAATCTTACCACTTTTATGCGGCATAAGAGAGTACCTGAAAAATAATTTTAAATCACTGTAAATCTATTAGTGTTATTGTACAAGATAGTAAGATTGTATAAAAAACGTACAGTTAGGTTGCATAGTGTTTGGCCACCAACCGCCATTGCTGCATAATCTGGAATAGTATGGCTAGCTAAACTGCATAAGTTTACAGTGTAGTTGTGACATGACTGTACCCCGATTTCTATCTGTACTATCTTGCTATCCTTGGGGGACTGCTTAGATGCACTTGTTGAATATGTTCTTCGTCTGTCAGAAATGCGTTCGCTTCCATTAGGTGATTGTAAATGGGTTTGACTCAGTGATGACCCCGAGGTCAGGACTTGTGTTCTCTAATCCAGCACTCTGAAAACACAAAACACTTTGCCCCACGGTCGCTCCTATTCATCTTAATCTCTGCTGACACATAACATATACCCTGGCCTGAGTGAGAAGCAACTGTCTGTACATAGGAGAAACTTCTCTACACAGACCTGGCCTCCAAAATACTTGCACACACCTCCATCACTAGTAGCAGGACTGACTGTCTGCAAACCAGTCTGCACAACAACAGCTCAACTGCCACCATACACAGAACAGCACATTCCAAAATCAAGAGCCTACTGGAATTTAGAAATAAACTAAAAGCCTGCTAGAGTGCAGGAGGTAACTGGCACGCTCTACCATCCACCTTCACTTCTTCAGAAGCAGCACAGGGGTCGTACCACAGTGCTCCCATTAGACAGATGGATATATAAATAGCTATGTAATGCGATGCTTTATTGGATGAATGCGCTCTGCCTAATCGCCTGAACTGTCTGTCCTAGAACTAATAAATGCAGCAGTTCAAGCAGTGTGGGCAACCACTGAGATTAGGCGAGATCTAGTAAAAGTATCAATCTATCTACTTACAAGGTTGTTGTCAGCGGCAATAGCATTATCAGGTCAGATGGTGCTAATTCGCCACAATCATTCATACCAGAGTGGCACCTATCAGACAGCCACAGATTCTTTCTGGAAAATAAACTTAACTACAAACGGATACAGTCATATTCCTGCTTTCTGTGGCTATATTACAGATAATCTATTGGGATGCTAAGAAGACTTTAATCAGACATCATTTTTTTTAAATGTATTTTTTCTACATTCTGCTAATAAATGGAAAAAAAAAGTTAATGACCGTGGGAGATCACAAAGCTGATGTATAGACCTAGATAATTCTATAAGCCATTCATGATGACATATGACAAACTTTCACAATTAAAAAATAAATGTATTTAAATTTCGCTCAAACAGGGATGGGAACTCTGGTGTATTGGGTCGTATTTTGTGATACTAAACTTCATGTTACATGTTTGTATTTATGTATGGGCACAGACTGCTATATCAGATAAGAGTTTACAATGATCCTCTAATCCTCATAACCTTTCTCCATAACAAGTCGTGATGAGAATTTCTGAGTTTGTAAAAAAATGTGGCAGAATCCTCGCATGACAGGGATAAGTCTGCAAACCGAAAGGATTCTGTTATGAAACAAATGAACGTCCAACTTCTGCAGCGCTTAATTGTGATATCATTAGATTAATAAAAGGCCTTAATGAAACTATTGCAATGGGTTTAACGAAGCACGCAGAAAAGCCACCACGACACAAAAGGATAATACTCATTTTATGCGCTAATCACCATGAATGCGCTACAGATCCGGGGTGTTTTCTGGGAAATGGGTGTATTGGTTTCTAGGTGATCTGGAGGGTAGAAAATAATCTAGCATCAACGTTTATATAGCCAAACTCCTAGCGAGGGAGCAGATGTCTGCAAAGTTGTGCTACAGTGAATAATTAAAAATGCCTACATGTAACTGACAGTTTTCAGTTCAAACAGGTTCATCAGCACAAAATGAAAAAAAAAATAGAATAAATAAGCGTGTGTGTCCGTTTGTGATATATATATATATATATATATATATGTATATATATATATATATATATATATATATATATATATGTATATATATATATATATATATATATATATATATATATATATATATATATATATATATATATATATATATATATATATATATATATATATATATATATTAGCTGACTGCCTAACAACTTCCTATAACACTTCAATAATTAACTCAAAAAACTTGCTAAATTGTATTAAATGCATTCAGTTTAATTGGGGTTTTGAATAGTATATATATATACTGTTTCTTGCTGTATATATGAAAAGTTTCTTGCATTATATCTTCTTGGCACAATCCCTTCATAAGTTAAAACCAGCCAGTAACATTTTTTCAAGTTAAATGCTGAAAATACGTTTGAGAAATGAAACATATATATAATTGCTCTTTCAGTTGAAAATTTATTTAGCTTAAAATTCAACTCATCCTTTTTGATGATTTTTTTTGTTTGTTTGTTTGTTTTAAAGCAGAAAGGACGTTTAATAAACTATATACACAATATGAATCCGCAACGCCAATAAAAAAAATGTATCGCCAAGAAATACATGGAAAATTATAAAACAAAATCAGAAGAAAAAAAAAACAAATACAGAAACGCTTACAAAAATAAAAACAAAATATATTCTAGCTTCGGAATTTTTTTCATAAATAAACAACAACATGTACAGAAAGTCGTGTCTAAATTGAATAAGGGTAAATGGAGAGAATGATGGACTTTTTTTTTTTTAAAGTTAAAAACAAATAAAAACAAGTGGCATCTGACAGGTTTCCAACCAAATAAAATCTATATCCCTTCCTATACAACTCATAAATACTGTACACAAAATCCCAATTTACACCCAGCTAAAATTAGTTTCGGCCAGAGCATTAATAATCAGCTCAGCTTCTAAAAAAGAACCAAACGATAATGTGTTACCTTAACTTTCCAACTTCTTTTTTTTCAGTTTGATATATTTTATACAACAACATCAAAACATTTCTGTACAAAAAAAAAGGAACTGAGAGTTCTGGGTAGATAATAAACGAAAGGACAGGTCAGGCATTTGCCCCCGGGGTTGGGGTATGAGTGGCAGTTTCTCTCTAGTCTCTCTGCTGTGATTTTCTACCAGTCTCTGTCCGGGGATGGGGATCCTCAGATGTGTGTCAGGGGCATCGTGCCATTTACCCCCGTTCCCGCACCCTGATAATGCTGGGGCAAGCTGTGCAGTCTGCTGGTTGCCGCCGCTGCGGCTGCTGCTGCCGCTGCTGCTGCGGCCGCCGGGTCTCCAGCCTCCCCCCCACTAGGTAAGTACATACTGATCATTTCCCGCAGATCTCCGGGGCAGGGCGGCCGGCCGTGGGAGCCTGCCCCACTTACAGGTGGACTCACGCTGGGTTCTGATTTTACCAGGGACCCTAGAGCCCCGAGGGCCCCTGAGGATGCTGCTGCCGCTGCGGCAGCTGCAGCGGCCGCAGCCACCGCAGCAGAGGAAGGGGAGCCTTGGTGCTGCTGCTGGCTTGAGGAATACCCCAAGGCGCCGTAACTGGAAGGAGAAGCGCTCATGTAACCCTGGCCGCCAGGCAGAGGGCTGTACTGTAGGGCACTCATGTCATAGCGGTGCATGGGCTGTGGTGGCGGGTGAGGAGGAGGGTTATGGTGAGGGTGATGGTGGGGGTGGTGGTGTGGATGATGGGGGTGGTGGTGCGGATGATGCCCACCACTGCCAGGATGCTGTTGCTGCTGCTGGCTGTAAGCGAGCTGAGCCTCCTGCATCATAGCTGCCGCGGCAGCTGCTGCTACAGAGCCCGGGTATGCCCCGTTAGCCCAGCCATTCATGTGAGCGTATCCGGCCCCTGCAGAGGCTCCCGAGCCCGGGCTCTCCAGGCGCTGGACCACCACACCCCCGGCTCCCCCACCTCCTGCTGAGCCTCCGCCACCTGGGCTCAGGCCGACTCCCATGTGTCCTCCTCCAGCGTGCAGCAAGCCCCCGGCCAGAGAGTACTTGTCCTTCTTCAGGAGAGTCTTGGTCTTACGCCGGGGCCGGTACTTGTAATCCGGGTGTTCCTTCATGTGGAGAGCTCGCAGCCTCTTGGCCTCATCTATGAAGGGCCTCTTTTCGGCCTCTGACATGACTTTCCATTCAGCCCCCAGTCTTTTACTTATCTCTGAGTTGTGCATCTTGGGGTTCTCCTGGGCCATCTTCCTCCTCTGTCCTCTGGACCACACCATGAAAGCATTCATGGGCCTTTTGACTCGGTCTTGGCTGGCCTTATTGCCCCCTCCTCCCCCGGCTTGCCCCGTGTTGCTAGGGGGCTGAACCCCGGGGGAGTGTAAGTCCGTTTCCATCATCATACTATACATTCACACAGCTGGGTAGGCTCTCTGTATACACAGAGAGGGCAGGAGGAGAAGGTTTAGGCTGGTGGCTTCTCTGGCTGCTGGCTCTGGGTGGAGGATCTTATACTCCAGCTTCTGCTGAAACTTGGGAAGAGTAGAGCATGAGGACTGGGCGGGGGGTCACAGCTCGGGCTCTGCAGGGAAAACTTTCTGCTGAGTCTGAGCACAACAGGTGCAGAGCCACTTGTCCTTTCTCTGACTGCCAGGCAGATCCTCTAAGCGACAGCAGAGTTCCCTCACTTTGTCTGCTGAGCAGAGCCTCTGCTTGTGTCCTGCGGCTTGATTAACAGCAGCACTTCTGGATCAGCAGCTGGGAGGCGGTTAGCGGGCGATCTGCAGCTGGTGGGCGCTTTGGGTCTCCCTTGGTCAGCAGGAGTGGCAGAGGACAACGTGACAGCAGCTGAGAGTCATCACCGGGCAGAACAATGCAGAAAGTCCCAGAGACGCAGGAGACGGGGGAGATCAGCAGCTGACTTTGTAGAAGTGGAACACCGTGTAACGTAGGAGGTGGTTTTGTCTGCTCGTTTCCCTCCTCGTCTGCGGCATCAGAAGCTCGGAGCAAGGCGCACAGCAGCCATACGGCGCACGCCGGCTGCGATTAAATGATTTCAGTGTGGCCAATAGGAGGACGGCGGCCGGCGGGGAGGGGAGGGCAGAGCGCGCTGGAATGAGGCTGGGAAGGAAGGAGGGAGGGAGGTGTGATCACAGCCTCTGGATGCCACACTGCTGCCAAGGGGGATGATTTGCATGGCACGCTGTCCCATGACGTCATGGGGTGAAGAATATCATCTAGAAAAAGAAGGAGGGTACGAACTGCCGAAAATAAAAGCTGGTGGGAGAGGGTCAGAATATTTCCCCCTGTTTATTATTTACTGTATCCTTCACGGGTTAAAAGCCGCAGAAAAATGTCACCGGAGGGTCTAGAAATGGAAATCTAATAATAGATGGCAAATCTGGCCATGATTCCTTTATCCTCTGTAGGACACAGTGAGAAGGAGAGGAGGGTGCAACCTCCAGTGGTACTTCTGACTCCTTGCCCTCCCTGCTAAATAGATTTCTCTATAGAGCAAGAAGTCAGGGAACCGCTACTTTATAGGCATACAGATGCATGTATAGGCATGCTTTATGCCACAGCCAAGTCCTGTATGCATTTATGGCGACTCTCTTTTCACTTCACTTTCTTGATTTTCCAATATAGGCTTGTATATTTCCTCCAGTTTCTTGCCCAGCAGCAGGGGGGGGGGCTCCTCCATGAGGCATAGTGTCACTGTGGTAGGGAATGTAACGGTCTCTTATTATGCAGTAGATGGGTGGGTGGGGAGGGGGTCAGTCTGCTGAGGATCATAGGTTGTGGTGATGAGGGCACTGTTTGTCTAGCAGTAGATAGGGAGCAGGTGTAAGTAGTTGCTAAGTGACAAGAGAGAGACAGTTACAGATTGTGTCAATCACACATCAAGGATCCTCTGCCAGGGCTGATAACATCTTCTGTGCAGGCGGCTCGAATGGAGGGAAATTAGGAGGGGACTTGGGGGTATAATTAAGTTCTCATTGTAATATACAGACAGGCCATTGCATCACAGATGCACCTGATCTCGGACACAAAACAAAAAGCACAGAGTAAAATAGAAAGCAAAAGTGCAGCATAAGCATAAACACCATCTACAACATCAACATAAACACTAAGGTTCACTCTGATTGACAAATACAGATGAAACCTTCAAGTTTGCAATTATTGCCTAAAACATTACATACCTGTCATATTCCTATTTATCAATATGCTACTGACTTCAAAACACGCCCAGAAAAAGGGTATGGTAGCAACCCCTTGCATTATTATACAATGACAATGACAATTAGCATCAGACGTACTTACTGCAGCTAATAAACACACAACCACTGTCTTTATTTGCCCAGTTCATGTGTACCCAAACACAAAACGCTAGTTTCAACAAGACCTTTTCATTTTGTATTTAAAAATCCTATTGGCACATTCGCTTTTATAACACCCATTGAACAAAATATAGCTAAAAAAACAGTGCATTTCCAAATAATAAAGTTATATTTTCGACAATGTACTGTGCCATACAACAATGAAGGTCGCAATATGAAGTTAATTTAATTAAACCATACGACTCAGACGTTATAAAGCAAGCCACATTTTTGTTTCGTTATAAAGAAATAGAAGGTATTTGCAAATATTTGGAATATGTCCAGATACCTTCTCTTTTAGGGATTCAAATTATTCTTGGCATTTTTTTTATTGGGGTAGTTTTTTGGTACTTCACACAAATCCTGGAAGTTCTGGTCTGGTCTGGTCTCCCATGGCTGGGAACTCTGTATAGCAATCTGACCGCTCGCTCAAAAATCACGTTTTGGAAATAGGGTAGAGGAAAAGACTTCGCTGGCTTGGAAGTCCGGGATGTAGTGGCAGATGACTTAGTAGGAATAGCCGAGACCTCTGCCGAGGCCAGCAGGGAATAGAAGTCACGAGAGAGCCGCCCACCTCGCACACAATAGAGATAAACGAGTCAGTCATTCCTACAGAACAGGTCGCAGCACTGATAGGGAACAGACAGTGCCTGCCTGCACATTGACATCTGCTGCTGCTATGATGCTAGAACTTGCGGGTACACAGGAGCTCCCTCTAGACTCACTTCCCCTAAAAGGATTATCACTTCCCCAAACTTTATGCTTCTTGCCTTACATCACTGCAAATGAGAGAAATTACTTCTTTGCTTTTATATAATACTGAGAAAATCGACTTATATATATTTGCCATTATGGATTCCCCTTACAAGCTGTTTCTACATAGGTACAGCAGCGACAGCATTATACAACTTTGCTAAAGAAAAGGTGTAAAGAGAAACAAAAGATGCACTTATTTGCTTCCCTCAGCCGCCCCATATGCAAAGAAGTTCCATCTTGGGTCAGTCTGCTGCTGCTGTCCCAGAAAGTGAACATTATTTTCCAATCGATTTCAAGGTGTAATCAGATGAGGATTATGATCGTGAGCTATATGGGTGAAAGCTGACTGTGCATAAATACAGTGTTTTGGCAGTTATGATCTCTCCTATCAAATCTGCTCACTCACTTCCTATCCATTCTGGACAATTTATAGATGGTAAATGTAGGGGGAGGAGCAGGGAATTGATAGATACATAACCTCATAGCATTGTGCTGTATCTTGTGGTGCAACAGAAGCAGTTCAATTGATTTTCAGATTTCTGCCGAAATCTAAAGGTGGCCATACACGCATAGATTGCCACCCAGTGTGGAAAACAGATGAATACCTCTCTGATCTGAACCTGATCAGAGCGGGATCAAATCCCTCCATACACTGCACAAAGATTTTTTTAATCGTTTTCACCATGAAATCTATTGAAAATATCTCTAGAGCTCTTTTCCACTGCGGCGTTTGCAATGGCTGAATCGCAAAAACGCAAACCGCCAGTGATTTTCAAATCGATACGGTTTGCTTTTTAACATAGGAATCGTGGTAGGTCATTTCCACTACCGCGATTCATTTTTTACCTAATCGCGATCGCGCGGCAGAACGATTATTGCCGCGATTTTGCTATGCAGTGCATAGCATAGCAAAATCACGATCGCAAACATCGGGAAATCGCCACAAAATTTTTTACTTTTGCTGAATCACAATCGCTTGCGTTTAGCGCGAATGCTAGCGATTGCTAGTGGAAAAGAGCAATGCAGAGTTGCAGTGTTCTATACAGAGCAATGCTATGGGCTGTTGATCTACTGCTGGTACTAGCGGCGTCCAATCAACTGAAATTTTCCACCCAGTCCACGAGCTGAAAAATTATTGAAATCACAATGAGGCCTGGAACCCCCTTGGAGCACTTTTCTAAATGCTTTGTGATTTGAAAAGCTCTGGCTGTGATCCCACTACAGCAATGTGATTTTATAAAACTTCCCCCATAGCATTGCATTTGCAAGAGCTTTTTCAAATCACTAGTGCTTAGAAAAGGCTGCTAGTGGGTTTGAGCCCTAATTGTGTGATTGAGTATTACAATGTTGTGAATAGATCACTAGTACCCGATACATTTACAGTTGGCGAATGATTGGTTGCTTGCCAGTTCTGGGCATTATTGACTTGTGTATGTCTTGCTTATGATGATCATAGCAGATCATGTGACTGCTATGGAGTCCAGCAGCAAAAGGGTCCCCTTTCTAGTGTTTTCCTGTAAGAAAGACCATAGCTTTACCACAAGGCAAACAAGTGCTATGGTAATTAGGGCTGTGGAGTACAGTAGCATACAGTACACATGGGTGGCTATTGTAGCATTCATTTGCCATTGCAGTTATGGAGCAGTGTAAACCAGTGCAAAGCATTGAAAGACAGCACAGTGAAGACATATACAGTCATTGATTGCCATGTTTTTGTGTCTTTCTCAGACCACTACTAACATAGGGCTACATTTTGCAACTTCTCAGTGTTTACAAATGCCAAATAAATGCTATAGAAAGGCCAGACGAAACACACACATGTAGCATCTGCATTTTATATGAGGCAAGGAGGTGGTGGTGAACAATATTGATGAGCTTAAACTTCACATAGTAGTAATTTTGCAGTGGAATTTGCAATTACAATGAAAAATAATGATGCGAAATAACAAATTATTGTGAAATTAGTTTTGCACATACACATAATTAGAATGCGCAATTTCGCATTGACTCATAATATTGTGAAATATTAATCTATGTGAAAATGTCCATTGACTTCAATGCATTTAGTTAAACTGATTAGTTTTCCATTGCATACCAATACATTTTCGCTTTACTGAGCATCAGTAATTTGAAAGCTTTTCCTAATGTAATGTTTTAGGGGATTTTTAAAAAATCACATCCTTCAGGCGACTTACACAGTAGGCTGTTGCGTTTGATGCTACCGTAAGGTCGCACAACGCGTCCCTAATGCAATGCATATAAACTTTCACAGTGCGACGTTAAAGTCGCACGTTACAAAATGTATTTACTATGGAACGAAAAAGAGCCCTCAAGTGGGATCACACCCATTGAAATACAGTTACAAGAGCTTTTCAAATCACGAGCACTTAGAAAAGGCTTAGAAAAGGGCTGCTAGTAGGTTCCAGGCCTAACTCAGAATGAGGCCTGGAACCCACTACAAATCACAAATTACTAGTGCAATCACTAGCATTTTTAATTAGCGTTTTGTAAGCGATTTCATGAGCGTTTTCCGGCACTTTCGGGAGAGATTTGTAAGCTTTTTGCCAGTGATTGTGTAGTTATTTGCGATTAGCGATTTTAATTCTGATTGGTCCTTTCAATAAATCATCATTTTTTTACAGTTTGCAGTCATTTAAAATCACACTCAAATTGCTATGTGTAGCAATTCATGAGCGATTTGCCAGCGCTTCAATACTTTACATTGCTGCACACACGCTCCCAAACTGCTGCATGTCCTGCAATTGCGATTTTGCTAATCCCAATCGCTACTGTCCAATTTTTTACATTTACTTACATTGGCAGAGCATTTAGGGAAAGCACTAGCTATTTAAAGCGCTCCTTCAACGCTCAAAAAAGCGCTCTAGTGGGTTCCAGCCCTCAGTTGCACCTCACTGACTATCCCTAACTAGGAGCAATCATCCAAGAGTGTAAAGTCTGAGACTAGCTTCACACTAGGAGCTGTGTTGCGTTCTCTGTAAAAGCAAGAAGGCAATAGAACAAAAAAGTCACACTGCACATTTTGTGACCATTGCGTTGCATGCCGTCAATCATACAGCGAATGGATAGTGTGCTTCATTGCCACTGTTAATGAAATTAAAAAAAGTAAGCTACTTCCGTATGAAGAGGGAGGCATCTGAATCCTATAAAGTGATTTAAAGATATACATTTTTTTAATAATAATTAAAAAAAAATCAGTGGTGTGTAATTTAACTTTTTGTCACTAGATGGCAATACAAACACTCCCTGGATTACCAGGAATTATTTCATTTTTTTTTACTTACATTTACATCTTTATTATGAATGGACATGGCCCCTGATCGGGGTCATGTCCACTCATTACAGGCACTACGATTGGGTCGGCAAAGCTTTGCTTCCTTTCCCCATTCACTGATACGGAAAACCGCCGGAAATTAAAGGACAACTGAAGAGAGAGGTATATGGAGGCTGCCATGTTTATTTCCTTTTAAGCAATACCAGTTGCCTGGCTGCTCTGCCTCTAATACTTTCAACCATAGACCCTGAACAAGCATGCAGCAGATCAGGTGTTTCTGACATTATTGTCAGATCTGAAAGATTAGCTGCATGCTTGGTTCTGGTGTTATCTGGACACTTCTGCAGCCAAACAGACCAGCAGGGCTGCCAAGCAACTGGTATTGTTTAAAAAGAAACAAACATGGCAGCCTCCATAGTCTTCTCACGTCAGTTGTCCTTTAATGAACACCGGTACCAGCAAGATGCCTATTGTCATTCATAAAATGAAAGCAAAACACACATGCACATCACTTCTTGTGTACTATGCGCAGTACACAGATAAAGAGGGGTGACATCTAATGGTCAAAAAGTAAAAATACACTTACATGCGTTAAAATACATTGAAAAAACAACTCTCCCATTAGTTATTAAGCCTGTCTACCAATCTACCCCCCCCCCCCCCCCCTTCATAACCAATATAAAACTATTGTTAAACAAAACAAAAAAAAGTGACACCATTTAAAAAAAACTAAATAGTTACAGACTATAGTTAAAGACAGGCTTTTTAAATGTGTATGTCATGAGGGTATATTACTTTCATTCTTGCAAATGAGGGCTTTTAATTATTGATATACAGAAGTAAAGAATCACAAAACTAAACAACAATTACATCTTTCTTTCCAAATAAAATATTGTCACCAAATTTGTAGTAGAGACATAATTTAGATGTTGCAGTAACCAGGACAAATGGGCAAATAGAATGTGTTGGTTATTTCTACAGTAGCACATTTAAATTTAAAGCTATACTAATCATTTTTTTCTTCTTATCCACTTTAAAGAGAGTCTGAAGCGAGAATAAATCTCGCTTCAGACATCATAGATAGCAGGGGCACGTGTGCCCCTGCTAAACCGCCGCTATCCCGCGGCTTAACGGGGGTCCCTGATCCCCCAAATCCCCTCGTTTCAGCGGGGGAGCGCTTCCTGGTTGGGGCAGGGCTAACCGCCGCAGCCCTGCCCCACGCGCGTCTGTCAGCGCGTATCTCCGCCTCTCCTCCGCCCCTCTCAGTCTTCCTTCACTGAGAGGGGCTGAGGAGAGGCGGCGATGCGCCGCTGATAGACGTGACTGGAGGCAGGGCTGCAACCATTAGCCCTGCCTCCAGGAGCGACCAAGTCTGCGACCAAGTGTCGCAGTGGGGGGTTTGGGGGTGAAGGGACCCCCGTTTAGAGGCGCTATTGCGGCGGTTTAGCAGGGGCACACGTGCCCCTGCTAACTATGAGCTCTGAAGCGAGATTTATTCTCGCTTCAGAGTCTCTTTAAAATAAAAAAAGAAGTATCATGCAAAGAAAGCCTAATTTGTGGAAAAAAAACAAAACAAACAATAAATAGATCATTTCCGTATAATAAGTAGTGATAAAATTATTGGCGAATTAATGCGAGGAGTGTGATATCTGAAAATTGCTGTGGTTTTAAGGGGAAATAACCTGTGGTAGGGAAGTGGTTAAAGTAATTTTTAAGTGAAAATAAACTTATGAGATAAGTCATTTTACCTGTAGAACTAGTCCTAAATAGCACTTATGTGCAGTCGGCATCTGGGAGGGTTAACTTATCTGTATGAAACCCTCTTGCTGCTGTGCTCCAGGCTCCATCCCCAACACTTTCTACTTCACTACGAGAACTTCAGATGTAGAAGAGGAAGCATTGCAAAGATGAAACAGAGCATTGCAAAAGGTCATCATACAGGTAAACGAGCCTACCATCTTGGACATGAGTGGGTACAGTTTTTCTTCCCACAATCTTTTCTAAAAATCGCACATAAATTCCTCCTATTTATTCAGCTCCCACATAGAGAAATAATGACTAAGGGCCCGTTTCCACTGCACGTTGTGCAGTGCGATCGCCGCACCGCACTGCATCGCATTGAAACTGCATCCAATGTTAGTCTAAGGGCTGGGACCCACTAGAGCGATTTTTTGAGCATTTAGGGAGCAATTCAAAATGCTAACGATTTCCCTAAACGCTCTGCTAATGTTAATGGATGGGCCAAATTTCACTGGAGTGATTGCGATTAGCAAAATCACAAGCACAGGACTTGCAGCATTTTTGAGTGTTAGCATTTTGATATAGCGTTTCTACAATGTAAAGTATATAAACGCTGGTGTAATCGCTCATGAATCGCTATACAGAATGATTTTGCTAGCATTTTTTAAATTACTGCACACTGTAAAAAAAATTAAATTAATTGAAAGGACCAATCAGAATTAAAAACGCTAATCACAAATCGCTACACAATCGCTGGCAAAACGCTTGCACTTTTTAAAATCACTACCAAAATTGCCAGAAACCGTTAATGAAATCACTACCAAAATTGCCAGAAAACGTTAATGAAATCGTTTATTAAAAATGCTAGCGATTGCGATTAGCGATGGCACTTTGTAGTGGGTTCCAGACCCAAGTGATTTAAAAAGCTCTTGATAACTTAATGCTATGGGGGATTTTTTTTAAACTCACATCTCGCAAGTGGGATCACACACATTCCATTAAATTAGCAAGAGCTTTACAAATCACAAGCGCTTAGAAAAGTTCTGCTAGTGGGTTCCAGGCTTTAGGGCTCAAACTAACTAGAAGCCTTTTGTAAGCGCTGATTTCAAAAAGCTCTTGCTAATGCAATGCTGTGGGAGATTTTTATAAAATCACATTGTTCAAGTGGAATCACACCCGTAGCATTATGCTACTTGCACACAGGGACGTTACAGGCGCACGTTAGTGCAGCCTGTAACGGTCCCCCAATGCACAGCAATGTAACACAAGTGGGCTGTTCACACTGCCCACGTTGCGTTACATTGTAACGCAGCAAAGTGCTGCATGCTGTGCGTTCTACGCGGCTAAGCCGCGTTAGACTGTTTGCACATGCTCAGTCATGTTGGGGAGGAGGGGAGAGCGGCCGGGCACATGGCTAATTAATATTCACTGCGCTCAGTGACGTGCAGTGTTTACTTCCTGGAGCGGCCGCTCTGTGCGGCGATTGGCCGGGCGGGACCACGTGATGCCGCATGCGTCCAAGAGTACGCATCACGGACGCCAGAGTGAGCTGCACAACGCGGCTCACTCCGACATCCACACCAGAGAGCACCAGGCGTTGCGTTAGGGGCATGTTATGTGCCCTATAATGTCCCCTAAACGCAACGTCCTGGTGTGTAACTAGCCTTACACTAGCAAAAGTTTTTCAAATCACAAAGCCCTCAGAAAAGCGCTCCTAGTGAGTTCCAAGCCTTAGGCCAGAAACCCAGTAAGAGCAATTTTCTGAGCGCTTTGCGATTTGAAAACTCTTGCTAATGTAACACTATGGGTGTGATCCTGCTTGAGTGATGTGATTTTATAAAAATTCCCCATAGCATTGCATTAGCAAGAGCTTTTTCAAATTACTAGCGATTAGAAATCACTCCTAGTGGGTTTCTGGCCTTACTGTGTGATGTTCGTTCAGGCAGGTGGGTGCATCAGACAACTAGGCTGGACTGCTTTGAATGTACAGATAAAGCACTGGTTTATTGCAATAGAAATAATAATATTTGCAATATACTGTAATATTAATTACGCTAAAAAAAATATAATAATAAAAATACAGAATAAACATAGAAGTTCTAAGTAAGTACTGTATGCAGGGCAGCCATCGGGGGGGGGGGGGGGGGGGGGGGACAACTGACACTGCAGTGAAGGGCCCAGGGCTTCTGGGGGCCCTGCCCTCCCAAGTGCTGGAAGGGCCGCATGTGCTGGCTTTGGGCCTGTGGCTCATTAACCAGCACACCACTTTCCAGCAGTGAGAGAAGAGTGACATCAGCACTTGAATGTTGGGAGCGGATGAGTGAGCCCATTACAGCAGACTTTCTATACTGGGACACCACCTATATCTGGCTACAGGCTACCTATAGTGGGCCACCACCTATACCTGGCTATACTGGGGCTTGAACCACCTATACCTAGCTATCTATACTGGGGCACCACCTATACCTGGCTACCTGTACTGGGGCACCACCTATACTGGGCTACCTTTACTGAGGGCACCACCTGTACCTGGCTACCTCTACTGGGGAACCATCTATACTTGGCTACTTATAGTGGGGCACCTATAGCTTGCTACCTATACTGGGGGCACCTGTACCTGGCTAACCTATACTGGTGCACCACCCATACCAGGCTACCTATACTGGGGACAACTATACTAGGCTACCTATTTCAGGTCACCACCTATATTTGAATACCTATACCGGGGCACCTGTATCTTGCTGGCCTATACTGGGGCAACAGTTATACCAGGCTACCTATAATGGGGACATCTACACCAGTCTACCTATACTGGGGCACCACTTATAGCTGGCTACTTATACTGGTGGAACCTATACCTGGCTACTATACCTAGCTACCTATAATGGGGGCACCTATACCTGGCTAGGGCAGGGGGACGAGCTGAGACAGAAAGGGAAAAGAGGTAATACAGGGGGATAAAATAGGCACAGGGGGAACAAAGGCGGACAAAAGAGGCACAGGGAGAAAAGAGATGAGACAGGAACATGAGGTCACACAAAGGGACGCAAAAGAGGCACAAACTGAGGTAAGACAGAGAGGGACAAAAGAGGCACAGGAAGAAAAGAGGGGGGCAAAAGAGAAAGGATAAGAACGGACCTACAAGTCCCTATCTCATTTGTTAACCTACCTGTATTTTGCTAGTATTTGGCTCCACCCACAACATGCCATAGTCATGCCCACTTTTTGCTGCATCATGCTGTGCATGCCGCTTTCTTCAGTGTCGGAGCAATGCACATTTTTGCCACAACGCACTTCGCGGGCACAGCAACCAGTGGGTGAGCCCAGAGGGAGGGGGGGGCAGTTCTGATGATATGTGAAGGGCCCCAACATTTTTGATGGCGGCCCTGACTGTATGTTTACATGTTTATCTCGTCTTGTCACATATCACTTCAGGTGCCTTTTAAATGGTTGGTTTTGGAACTTTCCCAATATTTATGTATTTGGTGGAGAAAACTAGTGGATATTTTTCACTGCAGCAAAAAAAAAAAAAAAAATCTCCTGCTGGATTTGACTGAATTTAGTACATCCAAACAACTAGAAGCAAAAGTTGTATATATAGCATGTAGCTAAATGCATGTGTATGTATGAATACATGCAAAAATATGTTTTAAAAGTTTGCCACAGCTAAATTTCATGTTTGCAAGTTTAAAAAACATTATTTTCTTTGAACTTAAAGATCTTTTTAAATTATTTATTTTTTTTACTCATTTTTACTTGTTTCTGGCTTGCACAAACTGCTTACCCCCAATTTACATAAAAAATAGTTTAAGACATACAAAATTATGAATCAATTATGTAAAATTCAATTTTGCAATCATAAATATGTGGTATCATAATTACAAAACTTTACACAACATTTTGCGTAAGCGAAATTGGCACCTTCTGATCACCACTAATCACAGCACAATTTGCATAGTGGTACAAGAGCCTACATTTTCATTGCCTGATACAATCATTAATGACCATTTCAGGTGACGATCTACCATGTGTACTTATCCTCTGATGTCAACTCCTGTCTTTCTAACAATGAACTGAGCTGGAAAATCCTTGGCTGACGTCTGCTGTTTCCTGCTTCCCCTTCTCACTCCCCATTGCAAAGATCACAACATGCTGCTCACCAGAGAGCCAGCAGCCGTTACCAAGATGTCACCCAAAAATCATCATCAAAGATTGTTTTCAGAGATATGCATTAGGCTTAATATAGCTTTCCCTCCTATTAACCCTGACTTTACTATAATCTTAATAACTTATCAGAAATGTATAAAACATTCTTAACGATTTAAATTGTTCCATCATCTTCAATAAGAGTAAGAAACAAACACGGTACATAAAAATACAGACACTGGTGTACATAAAAAAGACAGGCATTGGCACGTGATACAGAGCTGGTAGAAAACTTAACAATGTCAGTGTCCAAAATATATTGTGCTTAAAGGTAATCTTTGTAACCCCCCCTCCCCCCACCCAGGGGGGATACTTACCTCAGGAGGGCAAAGCCTCTGGATCCTAATGAGGCTTCCCCATCCTCCTCTGTCCCTCGGCTCTGGCAGCCCTCAAACACCAGAAAGGTAAATATTTACCTACCGCAATCCAGCGCAATCAACTTAGAAAAAAACAGTAGGGAACCCTGTACTTGTGTGCAATGCATACAGTCTGTAGGAAAAGGGAGGAAGCAAGAGGTAGGTCAATACAGTACATATGGCATGTGTCCAAAGGTAGTGTATTTTAAGATTATATACAGGAAGGAGCAGAGCTCGGCCAGAGTGTAAAGAGGCATGGCCAAGGTTAGATTGTATGTTTGTCTAAAAAGTTGAGTTACTGTGAGGTTCACACTAGCGCATTGCATTCCCTACAAAAAGTGGATTTCACTTGCAATGGAAAAGTTGCAACACACAATAGACATGCAATGAGATGCAAACAGGGAAGTATAAAGCCAATGAAAAGAATGCCACTGTAAATGTGCATGATGCCCCTCATGTTATGCCAATGGATTCCACAGCACCACACTGCTAACACGCCCATTGGAAAGTACCATAATAATATAATTGTATTGCATTAGCAATGTGATTATATTGTCTGATGAAATGCCTTGCAATACGCTAGTATGAATGTAGCTTTAAGAATGTGAATAAAGGACGCATGAGGCCAAAAAAAGAAATGACGTTTCACTTACCTGGGGCTTCTTCCAGCCCCTAGAAGTCATGTGGGCCCCTAAGCGCAGCTCCAGTCCTCTTCGGGGCCCGCTGGCAGCTTGTAAGCATCGCCGAACCCCAATGAGTTGGTGCCTTCAGCGAGCGCCCACGCAAGAACGTTATCAGGAGCATACTGTGTCCACATTGCCAGCGTTACCTGGGTTACCAGCTGAGCCAAAGAGCAAGGAAGGAGGGGAGTTACTTAAAACTAAAAGGATTTCTAAAACTTTGCTGCTCCTGGAAGGATATTTAAAAAATAAAATAAAAACTACTATTATATTTTTTTTTTATTAACCACTTGCCGACCGCCTACTTCATATTGGCGGCGGCAAAGTGGCAGCCCCAGGACCACGTAACGCAGATTGGCGTCAGGTCCTGGGGCACTCTCTGGCCGGGGATCGCGCGCTGGGATGCGCGCGCATCCACCGGCAATAGGCTCCGCCCACCCGCGACGTCAACCCGCCGGCCAATCGGAAGCGCCGGCGGGTTGTTAACCCGACGATCCCCGGATAGGAAGCGTATAATACGCTTTGTAATGTTTACAAAGTGTATTATACAGGCTGCCTCCTGCCCTGGTGGTCCCAGTGTCCGAGGGACCACCAGGGCAGGCTGCAGCCACCCTAGTCTGCACCCAAACACACTGATCTGCCCCCCCCTGCCCCCTGATCGCCCACAGTACCCCTCAGACCCCCCCCTGCCCACCCCCCAGACCACCATTTGCACACAATCACCCCCCTAATCACCCATCAATCACTCCCTGTCACTATCTGTCAACGCTATTTTTTTTTTTAGTCCCTAAACTGCCCCCTGCTCCCTCCTGATCACCCCCCCACCCCTCAGATTCTCCCCAGACCCCCCCAGACCCTCCCCCCCCTGTGTACTGTATGCATCTATCCCCCCTGATCACCTGTCAATCACCCATCAATCACCCATCAATCACCCGTCAATCACCCGTCAATCACCCCCTGTCACTGCCACCCATCAATCAGCCCCTAACCTGCCCCTTGCGGGCAATCTGATCACCCACCCACACCAATAAATCGCCCGCAGATCCGACATCAGATCACCTCCCAAATCCATCGTTTACATCTATTCTCTCCTCTAAACACCCACTAATTACCCATCAATCACCCATCAATCACCCCCTATCACCACCTGTCACTGTTACCCATCAGATTAGACCCTTGCGGGCACCCAATCGCCCGCCCACACGCTCAGACTGCCCTCAACCCCCCCCTTATCGATTCGCCAGTGCATTATTTACATCCGTTCTTCCCTGTAATAACCCACTGATCACCTGTCAATCACCCCGTCACTGCCACCCATCAATCACCCCCTGTCACTGCCACCCATCAATCAGCCCCTAACCTGCCCCTTGCGGGCAATCTAATCACCCACCCACACCAATAGATCGCCCGCAGATCCGACATCAGATCACCTCCCAAATCCATCGTTTACATCTATTCTCTCCTCTAAACACCCACTAATTACCCATCAATCACCCATCAATCACCCCCTATCACCACCTGTCACTGTTACCCATCAGATTAGACCCTTGCGGGCACCCAATCGCCCGCCCACACGCTCAGATTGCCCTCAAACCCCCCCTTATCGATTCGCCAGTGCATTATTTACATCCGTTCTTCCCTGTAATAACCCACTGATCACCTGTCAATCACCCCCTGTCACTGCCACCCATCAATCACCCCCTGTCACTGCCACCCATCAATCAGCCCCTAACCTGCCCCTTGCGGGCAATCTGATCACCCACCCACACCAATAGATCGCCCGCAGATCCGACATCAGATCACCTCCTAAGCGCAGTGTTTACATCTATTCTCTCCTCTAAACACCCACTAATTACCCATCAATCACCCCCTATCACCACCTGTCACTGTTACCCATCAGATTAGACCCTAATCTGCCCCTTGCGGGCACCCAATCACCCGCCCACACGCTCAGATTGCCCTCAGACCCCCCCCCTTATCAATTCGCCAGTGCAATATTTACATCTGTTATTCCCTGTAATAACCCACTGATCACCTGTCAATCACCCATCAATCACCCCCTGTCACTGCCACCCATTAATCACCCCCTGTCACTGCCACCCATCAATCAGCCCCTAACCTGCCCCTTGCGGGCAATCTGATCACCCACCCACACCAATAGATCGCCCGCAGATCCGACATCAGATCACCTCCCAAGTGCAGTGTTTACATCTCTTCTCTCCTCTAAACACCCACTAATTACCCATCAATCACCCCCTATCACCACCTGTCACTGTTACCCATCAGATTAGACCCTAATCTGCCCCTTGCGGGCACCCAATCACCCGCCCACACCTCAGAACGCCCTCAGACCCCAGCCCTGATCACCTCGCTAGTGCATTGCTTGCATCTATTTCCCCCCTCTAATCACACCTTGAGACACCCATAAATCACCTCCTGTCACCCCCTAGCACACCTACCCATCAGATCAGGCCCTAATTTGCCCCGTGTGGGCTCCTGATCACTCGGCCAAACCCTCAGATCCCCCTCAGACCCCCTTCCGATCACCTCCCCAGTGCATTGATTGCATCTATTTTCCCCTCTAACCGCCCCCTGAGACACCCATCAATCACCTCCTGTCACCCCCCTAGCACTCCTATCCATCAGATCAGGCCCAATTCATCCTGTCATCTAAGAGGCCACCCTGCTTATGACCGTTTCCACAAAATTTGCCCCCTCATAGACCACCTGTCATCAAAATTTGCAGATGCTTATACCCCTGAACAGTCATTTTGAGAAATTTGGTTTCCAGACTACTCACAGTTTTGGGCCCGTAAAATGCCAGGGCAGTATAGGAACCCCACAAGTGACCCCATTTTAGAAAGAAGACACCCCAAGGTATTCTGTTAGGTGTATGATGAGTTCATAGAAGATTTTATTTTTTGTCAAAAGTTAGCGGAAATTGGATTTTTATTGTTTTTTTCACAAAGTGTCATTTTTCACTAACTTGTGACAAAAAATAAAATCTTCTATGAACTCACCATACCCCTAACGGAATACCTTGGGGTGTCGTCTTTCTAAAATGGGGTCACTTGTGGGGTTCCTATACTGCCCTGGCATTTTAGGGGCCCTAAACCGTAGGGAGTAGTCTAGAAAACAAATGCCTCAAAATGACCTGTGAATAGGACGTTGGGCCCCTTAGCGCACCTAGGCTGCAAAAAAGTGTCACACATGTAGTATCGCCATACTCAGGAGAAGTAGTATAATGTGTTTTGTGGTGTATTTTTACACATACCCATGCTGGGTGGGAGAAATCTCTCTGTAAATGGACAATTGTGTGTAAAAAAAATCAAAAATGTGTCATTTACAGAGATATTTCTCCCACCCAGCATGGTTATATGTAAAAATACACCACAAAACACATTATACTACTTCTTCTGAGTACGGCGATACCACATGTGTGACACTTTTTTGCAGCCTAACTGTGCTAAGGGGCCCAAAGTCCAATGAGTACCTTTAGGATTTCACAGGTCATTTTGAGACATTTGGGTTCAAGACTACTCCTCACGGTTTAGGGCCCCTAAAATGCCAGGGCAGTATTGGAACCCCACAAATGACCCCATTCTAGAAAGAAGACACCCCAAGGTATTCCGTTAGGAGTATGGTGAGTTCATAGAAGATTTTATTTTTTGTCACAAGTTAGCGGAAATTGATATGTATTGTTTTTTTTTTCACAAAGTGTCATTTTCCGCTAACTTGTGACAAAAAAAAAATCTTCTATGAACTCACCATACCCCTAACGGAATACCTTGGGGTGTCTTCTTTCTAAAATGGGGTCACTTGTGGGGTTCCTATACTGCCCTGGCATTTTAGGGGCCCTAAACCGTGAGGAGTAGTCTAGAATCCAAATGCCTCAAAATGACCTGTGAATAGGACGTTAGGCCCCTTAGCGCACCTAGGTTGCAAAAAAGTGTCACACATGTGGTATCGCCGTACTCAGAAGAAGTAGTATAATGTGTTTTGAGGTGTATTTTTATACATACCCATGCTGGGTGGGAGAAATCTCTCTGTAAATGGACAATTGTGTGTAAAAAAAATCAAATAATTGTCATTTACAGAGATATTTCTCCCACCTAGCATCTGTATGTGTAAAAATACACCCCAAAACACATTATACTACTTCTCCTGAGTACGGCGGTACCACATGTGTGGCACTTTTTTGCACCCTAAGTGCGCTAAGGGGCCCAAAGTCCAATGAGTACCTTTAGGATTTCACAGGTCATTTTGCGACATTTGGTTTCAAGACTACTCCTCACGGTTTAGGGCCCCTAAAATGCCAGGGCAGTATCGGAACCCCACAAATGACCCCATTTTAGAAAGAAGACACCCCAAGGTATTCCGTTAGGAGTATGGTGAGTTCATAGAAGATTTTATTTTTGTCACAAGTTAGCAGAAAATGACACTTTGTGAAAAAAAACAATTCAAATCAATTTCCGCTAACTTGTGACAAAAAAAAAAATCTTCTATGAACTCACCATCCTCCTAATGGAATACCTTGGGGTGTCTTCTTTCTAAAATGGGGTAATTTGTGGGATTCCTATACTGTCCTGGCATTTTAGGGGCCCTAAACCGTGAGGAGCAGTCTTGAAACGAAATTTCTCAAAATGACCTGTGAAATCCTAAAGGTACTCATTGGACTTTGGGCCCCTTAGCGCAGTTAGGGTGCAAAAAAGTGCCACACATGTGGTATCGCCGTACTCAGGAGAAGTAGTATAATGTGTTTTGGGGTGTATTTTTCCACATACCCATGCTGAGTGGGAGAAATATCTCTATAAATTGACAATTGTGTGTAAAAAAAATAAAACAATTGTCATTTACGGAGATATTTCTCCCACCCAGCATGGGTATGTGTAAAAATACACCCCAAAACACATTATACTACTTCTCCTGAGTACGGAAATACCACATGTGTGGCACTTTTTTGCAGCCTAACTGCGCTAAGGGGCCCAAAGTCCAATGAGCATCTTTAGGCTTTACAGGGGTGCTTACAATTAGGCACCACCCAAAATGCCAGGACAGTGAACACACCCCACAAATGACCCCATTTTGGAAAGTAGACACTTCAAGGTATTCAGAGAGTAGCAAAGTGAGTCCGTGGCAGATTTCATTTTTTTTTGTCGCAAGTTAGAAGAAATGGAAACTTTTTTTTTTTTTTTGTTACAAAGTGTCATTTTCCGCTAACTTGTGACAAAAAATAAAATCTTCTATGAACTCACCATGCCTCTCACTGAATACTTTGGGATGTCTTCTTTCCAAAATGGGGTCATTTGGGGGGGATTTGTACTATCCTGGAATTTTAGCCCCTCATGAAACCTGACAGGTGCGCAGAAAAGTCAGAGATGCTTGAAAATGGGAAAATTCACTTTTGGCACCATAGTTTGTAAACGCTATAGCTTTTACCCAATCCAATAAATATACACTGAATGGGTTTTTTTTTATCAAAGACATGTAGCAGAATAACTTTCGCGCTCAAATGTATAGGAAATTTTACTTTATTTGAAAAATGTCAGCACAGAAAGTTAAAAAAGTCATTTTTTTGACAAAATTCATGTCTTTTTTGATGAATATAATAAAAAGTAAAACTCGCAGCAGCAATCAAATAGCATCGAAAGAAAGCTGTATTAGTGACAAGAAAAGGAGGTAAAATTCATTTAGGTGGTAGGTTGTATGACTGAGCAATAAATCGTGAAAGCTGCAGTGGTCCGAATGGAAAAAAAGGCTCTGGTCCTTAAGGGGTTTTATGACTGCAGTCCTTAAGTGGTTAAGATCCCATCCCCTCCCTCACCATCCCCTTGTAAACATTTATCATAAGAAAAACAGTGACAAGAACAGATGTCATTGTTAGAATTTCCAGAGAGACCCTATGACAGTACTGTACATTCTGCAGCTCAGATCAGCTAAGAAAAGATGGAAATGTGCATTAGTGATGTAATATTGTTTATCACTTGTCCGAAATGTATAAAGTACTATTAATGATTTAAATAATTCCATCATCCTCAATGACACTGTACAGAGTCAAAAACAAATAAGGGTACATAAAAATACAGAGACTATTATACATACAACAACAGACATTCGCACATGATACCGAGCTGGTAGAAAACTTATAAATGTCAGTATTGTGCTTAACAAAGTGTGCAGCAACTTAGAAAAAAACAATAGAGATCTTTACAGGCTGCAAGCGGGACTCTGGAAAGAGCCGGAGCTGCGCAGAGGGACCCAAATGACTTCTAGGGACTGGAAGAAGCCCCAGGTAAGTAAAACTAAATTTCTTTGTTGGCCCCGTCGTGAGCAGTGGTGTAGCTAAGGAGCTGTGGGCCCTGATACAGGCTTTGCATTGCCCCCCCAAGAACTCTATACATAACAATTGATACGGCGCACCAAAACCTGCCAATGGCAACTACAGTGTCAGTAGTACAAGAAGGGAATGGGGAGCAGTGTGTTAATGATTACCACAATTCAAAGTATCTATAGAAGTGATTTTTATGAGCACCGGACCAATAGAGAGCTAAATAAAAAGGAACAATTGTGCTATAAATTACTTTTCTCCTATGTTGCTGTCACTTACATTAGGTAGTAGAAATCTGACCGAACTGACAGGTTTTGGACTAGCCCATCTCCTCATAGTGGATTCTCAGGGTTTTCTTCAGGTAGGGTGGGCGGCTTGCATCTTTGTGTAGATTCTCTTCCGGTAGTGCTTTTGAAAAGAAAGAATTAAAAACTGAGAATCCCTCATGAAGCGATGGACTAGTCAAAAACCGTTCAGTTCTGTCAGATTTCTACTAACTACTGTAAGTGACAGCAACATAGGAGAAATGTAATTTATAGCTCATTTTACTCCGGAAAAAAACATACTTCTTAGTTGTATGTGTTTACAAGTATTCTAACATTTTACATTTTTGTGGAACAGTGGTCCTTTAAAGATTTCTAGGGTAAGGCCCCGTTCACACTTGCGGTTCGAGTCCGCAAGTGTCCGGGGGTCCGGGGGCCGCAAAGAGACCGTACGGGTTGCCACAAGTTGCGGATCCGGAATGTATCAGTTCCGGCTACAATAAAGTAGCCGGAACTAGATACATTGCAGTGCCAGAAAGGCACCGTAAGCATGGGGGATACCGGTGTGTAGTCCGGGCCCCCCAAGTGTCATAGGACTGGTGCTGGAAGCATCCGGTCCTATTGCCAGTGTGATGAGAAACATCCGTTTCTCATTGCACAGCATGGCCGCATGTTCGGGTCAGGATCCGGCCCGGGTCCGCAGCCGCACGGGGCATACGGCAAAAATGGAGCATGTTGGAAAAAAGCCGGATCGTCCCGGAGCTGCGTTCCCGGATCGGATCCGGATCTGGACGGTCGCACGAGTGTGAATGGATACATTGATTAACAATGTATCCATTTACCATCCGCTGTGTACGGAGCGTTCCGGGTCCGGGGAAGCCGGACCTGGAACGCTAATGTGAACCGGGCCTTAGAGAATGACAGATGTGTTTTGGAAGAAATTACAGAGAAGGGCAGAGGCTTGTAAAAACGTGTGAGTAGTTGACTGTAGAAAATAACAAAATAAGGTTATGTATAGAATGGAAATTGCAAATGGGTTGGTATCTGAAAACTAGTGAGGAGATGTTATGTATGGGGAGAGAGATTGTGGAGATCTTCATTGGTTACAGTTACAGTTAGGAGCTTGAAGAGTATCCTCTACTGCAGGGGTGCCCATTAGGTAGATCGAGATCTTCCGGTAGATCGCGAAGGACTTCATGGTAGATCCCGACCCCACTACATTTTCCATTCTGTATATACAATTGTGCTCCTAAAATTGTAATTGTACATAAGTAGATCATTTTGACTTGCTAATTTTTCAAAGTAGCTCACAAGCTGAAAAAGTATGGGCACCTCTGCTCTACTGCATTGGCAGCTAATGAAGAGCTTGACAATAAGGAAGGACCAGTCATTTGACCTGCAAATTCATAGTGATTACAAAACATTTATGTTGCCAAAATACTGCACCTTAAATAAATGTTACATTAGCAACAACCAATGTCTAGGAGTGATCAGGAATTTTAAAGAATTGCTATCATGAGTTAGGGATATTTAAATTGTAATTGTACTTTTATCAAAAGCTTACTCTAATATCCTAGCCAGCCAGCTCTAATATTCTAATCATGCTAAAATAGACTAATTTGAAGCATGGCAATGGGAAGGCATTTGGCCATGTGCTGCTACCCCTTACTCAATTCCCATTTGGTAACACCTAGGTTACCAGCTGAGCCAAAGCAAGGAATAAGGAGAGTTACTTAAAACTAAAATGTTTGCTAAAACTTTGCAGCTCCTGGAAGGATTTTTTTTTAAAATACAAATTTCAATTATATATATATTTTTCATTAAGATCACCTCCCCTCCATTACCACCCACATGTAAACATTTAAAGTAAGAAAAACAGTGTCAAAAACAGATAATGTCATTGTTTAAATTTCCAGAGAGACCCAATGACACCCAGACAGTACTACATTATTTAAATGAGTGGAATACTATAGAGATGAGATCAGGTGAAGGTAGCTTTGGTTCAGGTTTGCTTTAGGATTAAGGTCTCTTTTCCACTAAAAAAAATCACGATCTGCGTTGTAAACACACTGGGATGCCATTGTGATTTTCTCTATTCACACCGCACATTGTGTCATCATTGCAGGATTGCGTTTGAGATTTCTGACCGTGAAGGAGAAGTGAGAAAAAATTTAACCTTCTAGATCTGGAAGAATTTGCATAGCATCGCCTTTTCTTTGCAATTTTCCTGTGCATTCCTAGACTTAGCCCAAAGACAAAAAGCAAGTGAAATCCTGCATAGGCTGCACTTGTGTTTGAGGTGGAATCAAATTGCATTGGTGGACGAAGGGCACTGCGATTACCATGTTAATCACAGTGTCCTTACAATCTGCAATGCATGTGATCCAAAAATCAGAACGGAATGTGGTCAGTGGAAAACAACCTAAAGCCTAAGTTCACCCTTCCAGACTGTTAATGAAGCTTAATACATTCATATTTTGAAGCAGCTGCTGCAGAGAAACTCATTTGTGGAAAAGTCAGTCACATGAGCCAGAGATCTGTGCATAAATTACAGAGCTGCCAGAAGAGCAGGAGTTGCTTCTGCACAGAGCTATCACCTGGCCACACCCACCTCCTCCCTCTGCTCCTTTTTGTGAAGCACAGGGAGGATGTGCGTGGGGGTCAGCTCTGTATTTACAGGAAAGCTCTGGCTCGTGTCACCTCTCACCTTTTCTCTGACTACCTCCAGTTGTTGTGGATGGGATTGAGGGAGGAGTTTGGACACCTTTGGAGTGCACTATTAGAAGTCTATATCATGCTTGTGTGTTTTCATTTCCGACACAAAACAGATTTTCGTAGAAATAGTCCAGCTGTCCCTGCACCCCCTCCACACAAACAGGGGTAATTGGGGAGCACAGGGACAGCAGGACCACTGTTATTAAAATCTACATTGGGTCACAAACTAATGTCCACAAACACGACATAGAATTGTAATAGCATGGTCCCAAGATGGTTAAAGACTGCTATTAAGTCCAGCCTAGCAGTATGTGACATTAATATAGGGACTCAGTATTGTAGACTCAGCCAGCCACATAATGAAAAATGTATAATGCAAACATGCTTCATATGTAATGCATAAAACTGTGCGCAATAGAAATTATGATATGTTCCAAGCAATGTGCTCTCCTAAAAACATGAACCTAAACTAAACATTTAGTTATCATATTTTTCAGACTATAAGATGCTCCTGACCACAGCTCCCCATTCCTGGACACCTTCATCTCTTTGGTAAGCCTAGCACTTTTGGCACTTTTGGTACTATTTTCCTCTACAGGATTCAGCACTTCCTGGATGAAGTACATATATATATATATATATATATATATATATATATATATATATATATATATATATATATATTATTTTTTTTTGCATTTTTTGCACTATTTCTGAAGTTTTTGGATTTTTTTTTTATCTTGTACACTATTACACTAATTAGAAGTGGCTTCGTTTTTTTTTGTATTGATAATAAGTATACTTTCTTTTCACAGGTTTTTTACCCAGGCATAACACATTATTTTTCTATGGTGTGCAGTACTCACCTCATACATGATACACAGTTTTTCTATTGCACTGTGCTGGCAAACCATTGAGGGTTTGATTATTTATATTGTAAATTGATATATACATGCTTGGAGTATTTTTTCAGGATGTCTGATTATAATCAGCATTTTGGGGAACCTTTTAATTGCTTTTAATGTATGTTCGTGTTTGTGAATTATAATAAAATTTGTACATTTTTTGCAACTTCACCTATGGTGTTTTCTGTAGTTGCTGCTCTGTGAGGGGACTTTTTCTTTGCATTTGATAACTATTAATACTTACCCTACAGCTGAGAAACAATAATAGTGCTCAACTGTATAGATGTTGGCTCCTGACCATAAGACGCATCTAGGTTTAGAGGACAAAAACCAGGGGTAAAAATATATATATATATATATATATATATATATATATATATATATATATACTAAACCTGGTGCATCCATGGTGAAGGGGCATCTTGAGGATTATGCCCCTTTTGTACCTCGTGCCCTCTTGTACCTCATGTCTCCCTGTGTCCTACTCTGTGCCCAGGGCCGGTTTAAGCCACACGGGGGCCCTGGGGCAAAAGTAACTTGCGGCCCCCTACATTCCCCCCCCCCAGCGAAGTCAGCCCCCGAACCGACTGCTGCCCCTCGTGGTCTCGCATAGACTTCTCCCATGGCCCCTGCACACTGTGTAGCTCAGCTGCCTTGTAATAACTCACCTGTATCAGCTGCTCCATCCTGTGCTTTGCCTTTAGCCCTGCTGCCTGTGTCTCCTCCATCCAGCACATGATACATGTAAATAAGCATGCACAGGGTCATAGAGGCAGGCTGCGTGGCTGAAGAGGGAGCACGGGAGCTGCTGCAGGAACAGGTGAGTTATTGCAAGGCAGCTGGGTAGGGGTGTAACTACATCAGGCCCCTCTGCAGAGATTTGTTGGTGGACAGCCCCCTTGGACCAGAACAGAGACATACCAACAGAATCAATCAGTAAAGAAATTAAGAGTGTCACCCAAGAATGTCCCACAAAGCTACGTATGTCATGTTCCAACAAGCTATTCAGTCAACTATTCAGACATTTAAAAAAAATCACCAGGATTGCACTTTTATTTAGCTTTCCTGTATGACAAGAAGACACAGACACCCAGCACTAGGGGAAGAGGGAAACAAAGGTGAATGAGGGAGGGCTGGTGCACACCAAGAGGGCTTCTGAGCGTTTTTCAAATCGACAGTGATTTGAAAAGCGCTTGGCTAATGTGGCTATGATGGTGTTCTCATAATGATGGCTATGATGGTGTTCTCACAGCAGCGTTGTGATTTTTTCAAAATCACAAACACACAGCATGTAGCTTTTGTTGGAGCGATTCATTAAAAAAATCGCTCTGAAAATCGTTTCACAAAATCGCACTCACAAATTGCTAGCTATTGCTATAATGATTTTGGCGTGCACTAGCCCAGAGAGAGGAGGAGTGGAGAGAAATTGAGAATAGCCTGAGATGGAGCAGAGAGCTTATCTGTATTGCAGTCTCACATCACACAGAGGCTACTTGCCTGTAATAGGACTCTTGTCCCTGCTGGTCTGTCACACAAGTCAGAAAGCAGCCCTTCTGGAGTCTAGGGACTGTCAAAAACTTTTGAACTTGTATAACACCTTATCCACACATGCAGTCATTATAACATTGGGAAGAGACCACACAGATTTTTGCTCATGGACCCTCCAGGTAAGCTCTGCATCATGCTGTGTATATTTATCAGCTTGCTTGCCCTCTAATTGCACTTTTATCAGCTAGCCTAGTGTTTCACATTGCCTTACAACAACAAACCTGCATACACCAGACACCAGACCGGCCCTAAATCACTGATTAAAAGGTGGCCTTGGGGGAGATTGCCCCCCTTCCCCCCTGGCCAGTGTGGGCCTGCGTGCCCCTGTAGCTGAGCTGAACATGCAGGCATATGGGAGCAGTTACAAAGACCACCTGAGGGGGCCAGCAGAGGTCAGAGGCCCCGAGGCAATTGCCCCCTTTTCCTCTATGGTAGCGCCGCCTTTGTCTGTACCCCTTGTGTCCCCCATGTGTCCGCCTCTGTCCTCCTTGTGTCTTCCTCTGTGCCCCTTTGTGTCCCCCTCTATGCCCCTTTGTGTCCTCCGTTTGTCCCTCCTGTCCTGTCTCCTCTGCATGGGCACAGTACAGGGAGTCCCCAACATTGCAGCGGGTTGAAGGTTCTTATTGGCTTTCACAAGTCAGGAGCTACCTGCATTTGGACTATAAGTTACAGTGACTTTTTTCCCCCACTTTTGGGGGAGAAAAAGTGAGTCTCATACTCCCAAAAATACAGCACCTATACACTTTCCATTGCATCATCCCATAGAAAACATTGGACCCGATCCAATTCACTTTTTCTCCTAAGTCTTCTCCTAGGAGTTTTACATTTTCTGTTTAAAATAACTTTTAAGCACTCTGCTATTGAAAAAGCACTGAAAAGTAGTCATAAAGTAGTGTCAAAATTATCCAGGGCATTTTCTTGCTTGCCAGTTGCTTAAGAGGCATTTTATTAATATGATGTGAAAATATCACCTAGGATAAAACATAGGAGGAAAAAGTATATTGGATTGGACCCACTGTAACAAAGGGAAATTGATAAAATAAAACTAGGCCCTCAGTCCATCGATTTTGTTTGAGTTTTGACATAAACTTGATCAGGAAAGAGACAATTCTACAGTGATTGCACACGTTGGATTGCTCTTGCCTGATCACTGTTGTTAGAATATTGTATTTCCTGCCATCAAACACTGTCCGCTCGTTGTCCACCTCCCCTCTCCATAGAATGGAACAAACTGAGCAGTATGTCTATACTGCACTTGTTGCTAAACTGATATTGAGAACGAACAAGCGTTTTAGGTGACAATTATTTCAAATGTGTATAGAGCTTTGTAGTCCATTCCACTGCCCTTACTTTTCTGTACCCAACTGGTGACCTGTCAGTTACTGCAATGAAGGCAATGGCAGTTAGACAGAAGAGGCCAATTAAATGGGAGGGTGAGGGATGCATTTTTGTTCTCATAAGTGGCTATGATGACATGTGAGGACTTGTCAGTTCTTTGCATTATTTAAAGTAATAACGCTGAGGATTTTTTTATTGCTGTTACATGAGTGACTTTAAGGGATGCAAAATGTGAAAGTTTTTGTTTTGGTGGTACTTTATGCCTTACTTTTTCCAAGAAAAGTAAATCCATTATCTCTTTGTAGCTAAAGCATCTAATATTGGCAGCACGGTGGCGTAGTGGTTAGCGCTCTCGCCTTGCAGTGCGGTTTGACCCACCTGGGTCCCCCGTCCTCCGCTGCCCTCCAGCTTTAAAAAGTTAAGTTGCTGCAGCTATTGTAAGAGGCATGGGCGGGGATCACTCACCTTTTCTGCGTTCCAACGTGCGCTCCACTGACGTCACTTCCTGTAACGCCGTCCACTTACAATACAGTGGGCGGCGTAGCAGGAAGTGACGTCAGTGGAGCGCACGCTGGAACGCGGAAGAGGTGAGTGATCCCCGCCCGTGCCTCTTACAATAGCGGCGGCAACTTAACTTTTTAAAGCTGGAGGGGAGCGGAGGACGGGGGACCCAGGCGAGGGAGGGGGGGTCCGACCCCCCTCCCCAGGCGAGGGAGGGGGGTTCGACCCCCCTCCCCGCCGCTAGGCCCAATACCCCCTTCCTGCCCGCTATCCCCTCCAGCTCGGGCTGAAGTGCCGCCTGAGGCAAAAGTTTCACCCCGCCTCATGGCCAGACCGGCCCTGGTACAGCGCTGTGTAAGATGTCACCACTGTATAAATACTAAATTATAGTAATAATAATTACAAAGCCATTGTTGGCCATTGTTAAAATACAAAAATATGGTATTTAGATTAAAAGATATACTTTGATAAAATAATAGTTTATACAGAGATGGTCAATGATATGCTAATAATTCTGCGATTATGCAAACCTTATGTTCATTTTATGCACATGTATGTTGCATCTGATTGGTTCATTTTCAAGCTGCAACAATTTGCATAAAATTAACATGAATGTTAATTGATTTGTAATATTTTGTATCTCGTTAACCATCCCTAGTGGTATATTGTATTCACTTAAAGAGAAACTCCAGTGGCCTATAGAAGAATGTAGTAAATTATTCAGGCTAGCCACTTTTATGTTTCCTATCCTGGCTTCAGCATAAGAAAGACTTCTGATGTCAATATGTTTCTGTATATTGGTATATAGCCCTGTCCTCCCAGTTATGTTTAGCGCTGGCTGTTTCTTAGGCCCAGTGCACACCAAAAACCTCTAGCAGATCTGCAAAACACTAGAGGTTTTTGAAGCAGATTTCAGAGCGATTCTAGGCATGTTTAGGGCCCATTCACACTAGAGCGTTTTGCCACGATTTCGTCAAAACGCTCAAACGCTAGCGCTTTTGTAAATGCGCTAGTGTAATGAAACTCTATGGGCTCGTTCTTACTTGGGCGATTTGCACTAATCACCGCAATATCGCCCAAAAACGCAAAATGCAAACGCGTCGCCTGCACCATTTCGAGCTACGCATGACGCTGCTGCACATGATGTAAACAGGAAGTAGGAGGACAGGAGGATGGAACACCCGGCGTGTAGCAGCAGAGGGGGCGGCGGTGGCTTTCTGTGAGTGGCAGTGCCGAGCAGATGGCAGCAGGAGAGGGGGGCAATGCCACTAATGCTTTTCTTTTTTCTCCTTCACAGGGGCGGAGGACCTTGCGGTGGTGGTGGCATCCGAGAACTGCGTCTGAGGAGGTGAAGAGGATTATGGCTGAAGCAAGGGGAAGAGGAGCATGGCGGCAGGAACAGGTGTAGTATTGATGTTAACATTATAGAAACAAAGGGCAACAAGTGCCCGTGGCATTTACTCCTAGATACTTAGCCATCTTACCCACATAAAAAGATGATGGGCGGGGCCAAACCCCAAGTGGTGTGTTGTGTTAGTGCAGTGTAGTGTAGCATAGTGTAGTGAAGTGTATTAAGGTGTTGTGGTAGTGTAGTGTATTGTATTGCTGTGTAGCTTAGTTGTTAGGGCAGCAGGGATTAGTGTAGTGTAGATAGAGTAGCTTCGAGGCAGTTTTAGGGGATACAAGGTCCATAAGATGCCCCTGCAGTGTAGACGCACCTAGGTTTAGTTTATTTTTTTTCCTTATTTTTGCCCTCTAAACCAAGGTGCATTTTATATGCCGGAGCGTCTTATATGCCAAAAAATACGGTATAATTAATAAAGTTCCTACAAGTAAGGCCATACACATATAAAGACACAGGTGCATAAATGCCACTAGAAATTGTTTGGGTGACAGCAGGGCAGTTTCTAGGCTAAATTCGACCCAGGGTGAGGGTGTCAAAATTGCACCCCTTTCCCCCCCACCCCCGTGGTCTCACAATCCCTGCCTATTTACCAGTGACCACCTGCTCATTCATGAGGAAGCAAAGACCAGGAAAACTCACAGGCGTAGAGAGCCCGGAAAGCCGACTTCTCCATGGGTGCACTGACAGCCTGCTGTACCGCTACAGGACATCCGGGGTGTCATCACACTGTGGTGACGTGATGATGACTTGACATTGGATGCAGTCAACCCAGGAGGAGTCAAGGAAAGTGATTGTGCTGGTAATCTTCTTTCTTCTTCCATTTGGCTGCACCATGCGTCACCAGCTCCCTTGCGGTTATGTCCTTCTGCCTGCGCCCCCCTTCTTCTACTTGCTGGTCTGCACCCAGGGTGGTCATCCTGCCTGCACTGCCCAAGAATCGGTCCTGGGTGACAGCACATGCTAGTGGGTAAGTTGTCTCCTGACTGGAGCAGCAGGAATTTCAACAGCGGCTGGTAGAGGATTTACCCACTCCATGGATTGCTGAACGAGTGCTGTTGTCAAGCAGCACATTTAAAAAATGACTAGATTGTCACCCAAAACAATCATGAGCAACCATTTCAAGTAAAAAATGTTTAGGGCACTTTCACACTGACATGTCATGTTGCATTTGGAATGGACATTATATTGTAATGGTATGTTCGCATTGGTGCCTTAACAGTGCAGTACAACGGAATTCATCTGAATCAGAGATGGCCCGAACCTCTGATTTTCGGTTCGCGAACTTCTGCGAAACTTCACGAACTGCAATAGACTTCAATGGGGAGGCGAACTTTGAAAACTAGAAAAATTTATGCTGGCCACAAAAGTGATGGAAAAGATGTTTCAAGGGGTCTAACACTTGGAGGGGGGCATGGCAGAGTGGGATTGATGCCAAAAGTCCCGGGGAAAAATCTGGATTGGATGCAAAGCAGCGTTTTAAGGGCAGAAATCACATTGAATGCTAAATTGCAGGCCTAAAGTGCTTTAAAACATCTTGCATGTGTATACATCAGTCAGGAAGTGTAATTAGAGTACTGCTTCACACTGACACACCAAACTCACTGTGTAACGCACCGCAAGAAGCTGTTTCTGTAGTGACGGCCATTCTGGACTGATGCACACCATGGCGAGAGTGCAGGCCGTGGCAGTTTTCAAGCCCATACGGTCGCCGTGTTGGACTGGTGCACACCATGGTAAGAGTGCAGGCCGTGGCAGTTTTCAAGCCCATATGGTCGCCGTGGTAGCTCAATGATAGAACAACAGTGATTGTCCAGCTGATCAAATTTGGTCTGTCCACAATGAAGGAACAACCTTATTATCGTGGGTGTGCCCCCCCCCCCCCGACACACTCATATAGCCGTCGGTCATTGCTTCATTGTGATACGCAAGCCCCTTCACCGCGGCAAGGTAATGATCATGAAGGGGAATTGGCACATGTACATGCCTTTTTGTTTTGTTCATATTGGGGGGGATGAAGTGAAAGGTATGCACTGACTTGACTAATACAATGTGCAGTCACACAGGTGCAGTTAACAGGTATGCACGGAGTAGTATATCACACTGCTTGCACTCACGTAGGTAGGTGGGTGCACTGAACACAACAGGTAGGTATATGCAGTGATGGGTATTACAAATGTGCACCTGTCACTCACAGACAGGTACCAGACAGGCACAGTGACACTGCGTGCGCTCACATAGGTAGGTGGGTGCACTGTGAACAACAGGTAGGCTATATGCAGTGATGGGTATTATAATGTGCACCTGTCACACACAGACAGGTACCACACATGCACAGTGAAACTGCGTGCGCTCACGTAGGTGGGTGGGTGCACTGAAGTGAACAACAGGTAGTAGGTATATGCAGTGATGGGTATTACAATGTGCACCTGTCACACACACAGGTAGTCACTGAATGTGCTGGGCCTGGCAGTGGCACGCACATTAGGAATTACCAAGGCTGTCTATGCGACACAAGTGTCAGTGGGACACAAAAAAAAAAAATAGATCACAAGAACAAGAACAAGATTAGCTCTCAAAAGAGATGTTGAGGGGTGCTTTTTTAGCAATAAGAATCAGCAAGATGCAAGCTAAGAAGCCTACAAGAGCCTAACTAAGCTTTCCCTATAGCTCTCTATGCAACAGCTCTCCCTTCTCTAATTAATGCAGGGCAGGCACATGAGTGAGTCCAAAGCCTGACGCTGCCTGCCTTTTATAAGGGGGGGAGTGGCTCCAGGAGGGAGTGTAGCCTGTTTGGCTACAATGTGCCTGCTGACTGTGATGTAGAGGATTATATAACATTTATAGGTACAATGACTGTGATGTAGAGGGTCATAGTTGACCCTCATGATGCACTATGGGGGCGAACCAAACTTCCGGTAAAGTTCGCGGTTCTCCGCGATTGCGAACCCCGGAAGTTCGCCGGGAACCGTTCGCCAGCGAACCTTTCGGGCCATCTCTGATCTGAATAATGTGAGGCATGGTGTGTATTACTGGATGATAGATTTGGTATTCAAATTCGACATAGCTGATTTTGGAACACAGAACACTCCTGTCCCGACTGGCGCTGTTCAGCACCAAACAAGTGGACAGGGTCAGGAGGAGTTCACTGCCTTGCAACTCACATTGGGCTTGATTTACTAAGACAAATAGCATACCTTATCAAAGTTAACACGCCTTATAAAAGTTAACACGCCTTATCAGAGTAGCATGGCAAGCACCACGAACCTGCAGGGGGTCAGGGCAGGACGAGTCGAGCTCTCGTCATTGCCAATTAGCAGGCATAAGTTTGTAGCACTCGCTATGCTACTGTGATAAGGCATGTTAACTTTGATAAGGCATGCTGTTTGTCTTGGCGAATCAAGCCCATTGTGTTTCACGTGACTCCAATGCTTCCAGTATCGTAGTCCAGTGAAACGCAATGTGACTCGTGACTCCGATGCTTCAAGTAACAGAGTAAAGTAAAACACAACGTGACTCACAAGGCAGTGAACTCCTTACTTACTACAACTTAAGTGTTGACATGTGATTGATTAAAACTTCACTTCATTGAAGAAGCCGGTGTGCTGACCAACCTCCTTACTTTCTGCCCTCCTACTTACTATGTCTGACTGTTCAGTGCTGAATGGTGGTAATCAGGAGTATTCAGGTGTTCATGTAACACACAATTGCGACTTTTCCCCTCCTTTGCATTGCATTCCTGTTTTTCCAGGATGTGCAATGCAATGCCCCAGTGTGCAAATAGCTTTAGTTGTAGCAGTAGCCATGGCCACTCCTGTGGGACCCAGAAACAGTTTGAAGCCCAGGTTGACCCCTTTCTTCCTCTATCACTACTAACACTTGAACAGTGGTGTAGTGCTGAATGTAAAGCCTGCAGGGAAGCCGTGTGAAGAATTTCAGTGTTTCCTTGTGTTTTTACCTGAACACAATAACTGAATAAGAGAGGAGTTAGTACCCTGAAGGAAGTGACATCACTGATCATAATATTGTGCAGCTGTGGGTTTTGCATATCTATTGTAGATTTCCTACAGTCTCTGCAGCTATGGGTCTCAGCTATATGTGTATGACTTTATCCATTGCAGAGGCAGGGGGTGCTACAGCTCAGGTCTACCTGAGGTTGGAGCTATGGGGCCTCATCAAACTTTTCCTATTAGGACCCATAATTTGTAATGATGCTTAAAGGATATCCAGCGACCGGCTTCTTCCAGCAGCTAGATGTTTATCTGGTCCAGCGATGCAGGTCCTCTGCCCTCCAGTGCACCCCTAGCCCCTTCGTGACCGTAAGGTCACAGACCACAGCTGTGCAGGCATTTAGGGTTTGTTCACATCTAGGACGTTTTGCTTTTTTTAAGCGCCGGCAATTTTCTAAATCACTTGTACAATGATTTCCTATGAGAGTGTTCACATCTGAGTGGTTTGTTTCCGATTCGCTCAGCAAAGCGCTGCCTGTACCATTTTGGGGGCGATTTCCCTGCAATGGCTGGTATAGGGAAATTGCAAAATGCTTGAAAAAGCGCTTGGTATAGCGATTTCCTCAGCGCTTTTAATAATAAATACATTGTATTTATTATTTTCCGGGTCAAAGAGTTCACTTCCTGAATTGCGCCAGGAAGTGAAAAAAACAAATCGGGCTGCTAAAGCTCTTTGAAAAGTGATTTACAAAAAAACGAAGCACACAGGTAAGCGCCGGGAGGGGAAAAAAAAATCACTTACAAAATCAAAAATCACTGGCGATTTTAGATGTAAACAAAGCCTTACTGTATGCTTCATTCTATGGTCGCACAGCACATGTGACATGCAATGTGACTTTTCACCACCGTTGCGATCTCATCTCATCATATGTGAAAGGACTCTCAGGGCTGGAACCCACATTTTTGGCAGCGTTTTAGGATCGCTTTTAATCGCAAGAGATTTCCCAAAATGCTTTGCCAATGTAAGTGGATGGAGCAGATACCACTGGAGTGATTGTCATTAATGAAATCGCTTTCGCAGGACATGCAGCATTTTGGGAGCATTTCCACTCCAATGTATTGTATAGGTGCAGAGAAATCTCTTCTAAAATCACTTACAAAGTGCTATCACAAATTGATAGCGATTGTGATAGCGCTTTGCGCTTTGCAGTGGGTCCCAGCCCTCAGACTGCAAAGATCAATCTATAGGTGGCCATACACTGGTCGATTTGCCATCAGATTCGACCAAAAGATAGATCCCTCTCTGATCGAATCTGATCAGAGAGGGATCGTATGGCCACCTTACTGCAAACAGATTGTGAATCGATTTCAGCCTGAAACCGATCACAATCTGTGGAGCTGCCACTGCTGCCGCTACCCCCCTCCCCCCCTGCATACATTACCTGTTCCAGCCGGCGTGAGTCCCCTGGTCCACCGCTGTCTTCTTTTCCGCCTGGTCCCGGCATCTTCTCCGCATCGGCTCCCGGCTGGCATCTTCTCCCATCACCTTCTACATCACACATCCGGCATCCGCATATAACTTTCTGTCACTCCAGTGACAGCGGAAGTTCAAATAGAGCGCCCTCTATTTGTACTTCCGCTGTCACTGCGGTGACACAGGAAGTTATGCCGGATGCCGTGATGCGGAAAAGATGCCAGCCGAGAGCCGGGAGGTGACAGCGGGGACAGCGGGGACTCGCGCCGGCGGAGCAGGTAATGTATCTCCGCTGTATTGCGTCGGTCGTCGGGCAATCGAACGCCGCTATCGACGCACTCCCGACCCGCCGGCGATCGAGAAAAATCCTCCGCAAGGATGGATCGATGGGAGTCGATGGGAACGATGGATTTCGGATGGAAATCCATCGTTCTGTCAGCGGTTTGTGCGGCGGTTTCACGGCCGTTTCGATCGCTGTGATCGAAACGGCCGTATTTCGGCAGGAAAATCGTTAGGTGTATGGGCCCCTTAAGATTCACTTTCAGTAAAGTGCAAATCTCTTTTGGAAAACAGGTCCAGTCTTTTAAGAAAACTCTATCTGCAGTAACTTGATAAAAGTTTTGTCTCTAGCAACTTTTTGTTATTTTGATCAAATGTTGTCTTTGGAGAACATGATCTGATAATTGCCCAGGAGCTTGAATTGAACACTGGTCTGGAATCTGGATCACTCTTAACTGCCAGTCTACATGCTTGATAGGCCCTTTTTCAACTTTAAATCTATAAGACGGTCAGGAGGTAACATCAGTAAGTAATGTCTTGGGATTGGGACACGGTCTGTCAGCCAACACATGTATACAGAACACAGCAAAGACCACCTCAGTCCCCCTTTCCTGTACAGAACATACTCTCGAGGCGTGTGATCGCCGTCTACTGGTTACAAGTGTCCACTGCCCAGACAACTCCCCAAAAAGGCAGCAATCTAAACCACTGATGAGAAGTCAAAAACATTATGTTCATACTCCAAAAAACTGCCATTCGCGCTAGAGAGCACATTGCGCTATGTATATTTCATAGGCAATTAGGCATGCATGAGATATATGTGTTGTGGTATTGGTGAGTTATTTTGCAAATGCTTAATATGTGATAAATCATAAGAATGTTCATACTATCCTGCAACCTTAATGTGGGCTGTCAAGGACTCTGGAAGTATGGATCCACGTATGTATACACAGCATCTGTGCTTCAGCTAATGGCACACATCTCTTTGATGTTCAGTGTACATCAGGTGGCGTGCCACAAGTTCTTATCAAGTGCTTTAGATTAAAAATAAATAAAGTTTTGCCTGACAATATTGCTATGTGGATGTTGAGATGTGTTCCCTGTAAGAAGATATAATGTAACAGTCAGGACCACAGCCGGGAGATCCTATAGGTAGAGCAGCAGAGAGGGAACCTCACACAGAGGATGCATGGGCTTCTGTGGAGGCTCCGGCCATAGCCTCACCCTGTGAGCAATACTCACACATATAATTCAGATTTCACAGCTGACCTGCTCTGTAAACCTCAATCAGCTTCTAATTGGAGAGAAAACAAAATTCTGCTTCCCTACAGCAGAGCTAACGATTTAATCATTATATCAGACATTATAGCTTTTAATTAGGCTAATGCTGATACTGTATGGAAAGAGATAATTCAATACAGTTCCTGATGAATTCTGTAATTGGGTTAACAACGGAGCAGTCGGGGAGACACGTCAATATTCAAGCTGTGTAGAAACCTTTTTGGTCTGTGAATGAAAAGACAGGCGGCAGCCTCAGACGGGGAGAGAAGGGCGCATCCACCTTGTCATCTTCCCGTCCTGAATCCCTTTGCCTTATTTCCAGGAATAGCACTATTATAGTGTCTGCTCTGCTCACAACTTGCACTATACTTGCCTATACTTGGTGCATGCGTCATAATAATAGCCACAGAACACCACACCGCCTATCATCCATGTACTAACTCAGTATAAAATATCTACTAAACGATCGTTTCCTACAATGACGAAATATTTCATGTAAAAACAGTTATATATAAAAGATAAAAACAAAACAGGTTTAACATAAAATAAAACACAACAAAAACAATGCAACTTGTTTTATATTCCTGACCAGAGCAAATATTTAAAATGATTTACAAGGCGATTATGGCATTTTGTATTGTGGTATATAATTAATAACAAAACAAATATAACAACATCAGTATCATAATGTGATGAACGGAAATAGCCATTTATTATTCGACTCTTCTAGCTTTTGAGATCTATTCTAGATTGATTTATTAAGATAAGTACAAAGAAAACGGGAGCAGTTATACGGAGTATCAAATCAGAATCTATGTTTCATTTGAGATCTAAAAACTGACTAGTTGCCCATGGCAACTGCGTCACTTTTTCTTTGATTCTTGCTCTTTAGAAATTGTTTTCGCACGTGTGTAGCAGGCGCAAGAAAAGTTTACCAAAACAGCGCTATGAGCAGGAAACAAAGACTTGTCACTTGGGAAAAATAACCGTATAATAAATGCATATAGCCCGACAAAAGATATGTGTTTTTAAACAATCATATGAAAAATGTATTTGGATGAGGCAAACGCGAGGCTGAGTTTCCCCCCTGCAAGATTACTTAAGATGTCACAACTTGAATACAATGCAAAAGGAATTCGTATTCATCAAAATCAAATATTCTTCAGAGGAATATTTTTCATCAAAACAATACATTAGTCATAGATGGGGGAAGAAGAAGCGGATGGAAAACATCGGTTACAATTAGATTAATGGCTCTCTATGCTAGTTGTATCCCCTCAGCAGAATTCAAGTATAGGCTGTAGTGTTTTTGTAATGGGGATGGGGTGGTCTTTTTTGTGCAACTTAAGTGTAGTATTTAATGCGGAACAAAAGATGATAAATTATGGGAGGTAGGTGCCACTCAGACATATGTAACTGTAAATATTTCCTTTCAAATCTTCCCTTGTTAGCCATTAGACAGGAAAACGAAAAAGAAAAAAAAACAAAAAACGGAAAAGTGATTATTCAGCCCAAGTAGTACACAAGTCACAACGAATTATGCACACACGCAAAAATCTAGAGCTAGCGCGTCTCTTTCTTATAGGCCAACCCTGCTATTGCAAATTAGATTAGCTACACAGACTTCAAACAGTACAAACATGACACGGGGTTCACAGGAGAGTGAAGGGATCATCCCACTCCAATCTCTCTTTTCATCCAAGCATCTCACATAAATTACATCTAGTCCTTTAATACACTTTACAATGAGATTAAAACATCACTTTGACACGATTTCAAAAAACCATTCGTCTCCAGTGATTCCCTGCATTACATCACTAAATGGCGCCAGATATATATATATATATATATATATATATATATATATATATATATATATATATATATATATATATATATATATATATATACATATATATATACAATCACATATATAAATACAACAAATACATCAAATCCAAAGCTCTCAAATATTGTGAAGTCACTAGTTGACATAAAACTAACGAATATTTCCATTGTGCTACATATTTTTTTAAAAAAGACAAGCAAACGGTCATTTGCACGTATACTTATTTACCAAGTTCTACATATAGAATTCGTTGCAACAGTTCAATGGATGGATGGATGGATACACAGTTGATAGACAATAGATTGATAGATACACAGATAGAGCTAGCCCTATCTCCCTATGCCCTCCCACCCCCTGTGTTATAGTTAATAGTAAATTGGTGGTATCAGTTTAATCTCGCATTGGGACGGGAGGAATCCACGTTTAGTTGCAATCGGGAAGGTGCAGAACAGTTTGTAGACTACCAGGAAACCTTCTAATCTCCCTCATATACCTCCCCCTAAATGAGGCTGATCCTCCTGCCACTTGTGAAATAATGCCCGGGAGCTTTTATGCATCTTTATCTCAAAGGTGAAGCAAAACAGGATTCACCGGGGCTTAGGCACTGATCTAGTCAGCGTATTCCGGCTTGGGGGATTTCCGTCTTTTCCCAGTCCTACAGAACTAGTACAAAGAGGCATGCTATAGCTAATGGTACAACTGACATGGTACAGTGGCACTGCCACTACTGCACAGCACGCAAACCACCAGGATCAGCACAACTACCAGCACAGTGCACTACAAAACACAGCAACACATAAGCTGTCCCTGTCCTGTGATAATAGATCTCTTCTTCCAGCACAAAAACCTCAGCGTCTTTCAGCAAAAATAAACCTCCCTTATCCATGTCATCTATTTCACGCTATTTATTACGGCGGAGTTTTATAGCCACTTAAGTCATGGGTGAATGGTGCCACTGGGAGTACATTTTAATGGGTTAATTGACCGGAGTCGCTATCACGCCTAAACACCTGTGTTAAGCGGCGATACTCCATCCCAAATCCGATCACCTATAATCAATACCTCCAGAACTCCACTCTGCCTGTATGATATATATATATATATATATATATATATATATATATATATATATATATATATATATATATATATATATATATATATATATATATATATATATATATATATATATTCATCATCACAGCATGACGGTGACAACAAACACTTGTGAATTATACGTGCAACCCCCGTGTGATTCTTCTCACAGCTGATAATTAAGAGTGTCTTTATCTGTAGTTATTGATTGATTGAAGGGGCTCGTTATTTTACTTAATTAGACATAACGGGAATGCAATTTCCCATCAAGGGTGTACAGCACAAGGGTTTTTTTTTCTTTTGCAAATGCAGAATTGTCCCCACAAAGAAATCGGAAAGAAATAGGCGAAGTTACAATCAGATGAAATATTGTAATGAGAGGGGTTCCATGTCTCAATCACCGGTGCCACCATCGTTCAGGGCTTTTGTGTATATAGTAATGATGTTAAATGAGGGGGGAAAGGAACGGACTTATAGAAAGTGCTATGCATTGGCAGCATGTAATAGTGTGGCCAGGTTGAGGTTGTCAGCCCATGGCATGGCGTGTTACCATTCAAGGTTTAATAGAGGTTGTGGGGAAAGTTCTTGCTATGCTACAGGAAAGGACATAAGCTCCAAACTGCTGCCCAGCATGCTAACATTGCCATCCATTCCCCCCCATCCAGGGATATAAGGAGCTGGTTGAGTTTCCTGACACCTCCCATCGTACCCCCCTCTATGGAGCCTCCAAAAGCATCACTTCACCCCACAACTCCCCCTCTACCCCAATGTGCACATACATAGAGGCACAAGACAGAATACCAATTCCAGCCCTGCAGAACATGCATGAGACGACAAAGCACACACCCATCCAGAATACAGCATAACGACCAGCAGCTATCTGCCCAGCAATATACCCCACAAAGAACCAAGAAGTTATAGACTTACAGCCAGCATACCTCCTTCAGTCTCATCTTCCCATAGACGGCCAATGCAGTGGTTCATTCATGGTTCATCTACAGTACGGCGTGTAGACTTTAGTGTATGCAAGTATGTGTAGAAAATATATATATATATATATATATATATATATATATATATATATATATATATATATATATATATATATATATATATATATATATATATATATATATATATATATATATACATACATATCCCTCTACTAGCAAGCAACCAGCCACAGCCAAGGCTCCCCAAGCGGAGTGCCCGGCTACACACATACACTGCAAGGCAGGGAGACAAGAAAATGAAATTTATTATTGATAGTAAAGACTTTGAAGACAATTTCAAGTTATTGTTTCTCTCTCTGGAAAAAGGAGGCCTTTTTTCCCTAACATAATAAAACGTCTTTTGTGTGGCACCGAACAATACCAAACAAGTAGTCTAATAAATAGCCACTTTTTTGTTCAGGCTCGACAGTGAATAGAATTGAGCAGTTGGTTTGAGAGCAGCTGGGACGCTGTAAGCTGGGAGGTGGAGCCCGGCTCCTCTCTCTCTATTGCTCTCATCTGCTTTCTCTCGCTGGATGGATCTCCCTCCTTCCCTCTCTCTTTTCCTTCTCTGGAGCTGATGGGTCTCCCTCCTTCCCTCATTCTCTAGGCTGCCTTCATAGAAAGCGTTTCTCTCCCTCTCTCCAGCCTGCTCTCCCGATCACGCCTTTGTTTCTGGCTGCGCTCGCCTTCACTAGTAGTCACATTTCTCTTTATTTCTCTTTCTAGGTGATTTCCTAGCTTTATTAGGGGGAGGTGTGTGTAATAAAACAGTCTTTCTGCACCCCTCTCTTTACTCTCCTGGCAGCTTGTCGGAAGGCGCCTGTGATTGTCTCTCCTGCTTTGTAGAGCACACAAGTGGACTAAAAGTCCTATAGAGGGTCCGTCTCAATTCTTCACTAGTCATCTACCCATTTAGAACATATTTACTTAGGCTTCGGTGGAAAGGATCGCTTTCATCCGATATGCGATTTATTAGGACAATGATCGGATGACTTTCTCTCCTGTTTTTCTCTTTCTAGCACAGCTCAGATCACAAAGCGCAGGATGTGACGGTTGTAGAACAAATGGGATCACAGTAAGCAGGCACAAATCTGATTTAATGGGTAAATGACAGGCCACACAGGAGCTCCCAGAGCCCAACTTCTGGCATGTGGTCAGTGCTCAGAGGTCACGTGAATGGCAGAAACTTCACTGAGCCCTGGGGGCAGGTTGTACACCTCCGCCACCCAATGCCCTCTGAACCGGACGGGTAGGGAATATATATGCAGATAGGTACACGTGCAGTATTTAGAAGCATAGTTATGATCGTATTAACAAATACAACATGGGGGCACGCTGCATTGAAACAGATAAGAAAATATATACAGAGTAAGAAAAACATGTAAAAAAAACAAAACAAAAAAGCAAACAAATAAATACAACAACAAATTATATAACTATATATCTATATATAATCTATATCTATATAATTTATTTTTGTATTTATTTGTTTGTTTTTTACGTTTTTTACATGTTTTTCTTACTCTGTATATATATATAATATATATATATATATATATATATATATATATATATATATATATATATATATATATATATATATATATATATATATATATATATATATATATATATATATATATATATATATATATATATATATATATATGCTTAAAGCTGTATGAAGGTGATGGGAGGGTAGATGCCCTCTTCAGAGATCGAGCAAGAGGTTTGAGCACATTTCTGTGGGGGCGTCGCGTATGAAGAGCCTTGCATTGTGAGCTGGGAACACCTGTCAGTCAGCTGGCCCTGACAGCCTGTCACACACTCGGCTCCTAATAGTAGGTGCGGGGCTAAGTGCAGAGCACTCTGCAGATGTCAGCCTTTCATACACGTGTGCTCATGCAAAGAATCGAGCCTGACCTCCCAGAGATGCGCGCTACACCTGATCGATTCGCTTTAGATTTTTTTTTCAAATTTTTTTAGGTATGTAGCTCTTCATAACATTCCCCCGTCCTTAGAGACAAATGCTGCTGCGCTGAAAGACAGATGCTTAATATTGTCAAGTTTTTTACAGTAATTTTCTGTGAAAACTACAGTAAATCCTCATAACGATTGAGTGCTAGCAAGAGTGCAGCGTTTAAAATGACAAAGCAGACCTCGATCTTTTGAAGAAAACAGATTGCACACTGTAAACATTTTTACAGGTTTTTTTTATACAGCTTATTGATAGCAGTGCAATGTGAATTTAGAAAATATGTCATTACTTGTTATTGTCAACTCGTAGAAAGAATATATAATAGTGAAGTATAAAGCTGTTTTTATTTATTATATCATAGATGTGTATGAGTTAGATGTTGGCAGTTCAGTGGCTAATGTAAGGTTTGTTACACAATACATTTAGCAAACTGTTTGTTATAACTGTAATATCCCGATCTTACCCCATTCTCTGAAAATCCCTGGGGGTGATTTAGTGGTGTCGAGATATTGTATACTTTTACAATGCCCTGTGGCTTGATAACTATGATTTTAGCATACGTGATAACGTGAATGGTAACTGTGCAGAGCTGGGTAGTCTCCAAGATGAAACCCAGAAGAGACAAAGACAGAGGCAAAGTCCCTATTCTTCCTAAAACTGCTACTTTTTCACACAGCAGGCATTCTGGTGCAAAGTATTCTGGTGCAAAGAGGGTAATCCACCTATTACCCTCAGCCTGTACTGAGATATGTATGCAGTAGAGATGGCCTGAACGGTTCACCGGCGAACGGTTCCCGGTAAACTTCCGGGGGTTCGTGATTGCGGAGAACCGCAAACTTTTCCGGAAGTTCGGTTCGCCCCCATAATGCACCATTATGGTCAACTTTGACCCTCTACATCACAGTCAGCAGGCACATTGTAGGCGTAGCCAATCAGGCTACACTCCCTCCTCGAGCCCCCCCCCCCCCCTTATAAAAGGCAGGCACCGCCGGCCATTATACTCACTTGTGTGCCTGCAGTAAATAGGGAAAGGACAGCTGCTGCAGACTCTCTCATAGGGAAAGATTAATTAGGCTCTTGTAGGCTTGTTAGCTTGCTCCTTGCTGATTCTTATCGCTAAATTAGCACCCCACAACAGCTCTTTTGAGAGCTAATCTTGTTCTTGTGATCTATTTTTTTTCTGTGTGTCCCACTGACACTTGTGTTGCATAGACAGCCTTGATAATCCATACTGTGTGTGTGCCTACTGTGACTACCTGTATGTGTGACAGGTGCACGTTGTAATGCCCATTACTGCATATACCTACCTACCTGTTGTTCACAGGCACCCACCTACCTACGTGAGCTGTGCGCACGCAGTGTCACTGTGCCTGACCACTACCTGTCTGTGTGTGACAGGTGCACATTGTAATACCCAGTACTGCATATACCTACCTACCTGTTGTTCACAGTGCACCCACCTATCAACGTGAGCGCACGCAGTGTCACTGTGCCTGTCCGTTACCTGTCTGTGTGTGTGTGACAGGTGCACATTGTAATACCCATTACTGCATATACCTACCTGTTGTTCACTTTAGTGCACCCACCTACCTACGTGAGCGCACGCAGAGTCACTGTGCCTGTCCGGTATCTGTCTGTGTGTGACACGTGCACATTGTAATACCCATCACTGTATATTCCTACCTACCTGTTGTTCACAGTGCACCCACCTACCTACGTGAGCGCACGCAGAGTCACTGTGCCTGTCCGGTATCTGCCTGTGTGTGACAGGTGCACACCTGGCTTTAAGCATGGATGTAGACACTGTGAGCAGCGATGAAACCTTGGACTATTGGGTGTGCAGACTTGACCTGTGGCCAGAGCTGTCCCAATTTGCCATCCAACTTCTGTCTTGCCCTGCCTTAAGCGTCCTGTCAGAAAGGACCTTCAGCGCAGCTGGAGGCATTGTCACTGAGAAGAGAAGTCGCCTAAGTCACAAAAGTGTTCAGTACCTCACCTTTATCAATATGAATGAGGCATGGATCCCAGAGGGCTACTGCCTGCCCCAAGACTAAGTCAGTCCCCACACACAGCATCTCTGCCTGCACGCCGTGTGACTGCCTGCCCCAAGACTAACTCGATCCCCACACAGCATGTATTGTTATTTTTGGTCTCTACCTCGGGACGTGCATGCCATGCCTGCCGCCTTCCTTGAATGTGTGGTGGTAGCCATTCCTGCTCCTTTGCCCACAGCGTGCCTGCTGCCTTCCTTGGATGTGTGGTGGTAGTTGTTCCTGCTCCTTTGCCCACAGAATGCCTGCTGCCGTCCTTGGATGTGTGGTGGTAGCTGTTCCTGCTCCCTTGCCCACAGTGTGCCTGCTGCTTTCCTTGGATGTGTGGTGGTGGTAGCCGTTTCTTAGGCTCCCACTCCGGACCGGAAACCGAAAGTTTCACACAGTTGAATGAATGGCAGACTTGCCCTCCATATCACATTCTTGGCAAATGCTTTCGATTTATTTGGTTCATCTTGCGCTGGGTCAAGGGTCCATCTGACCATTGTTATTTCCCACAATGCACGGTCACGGCAGGTACATTACTTATACAGCATGGGTCTCAGGCTCCCACTCCAAATCGGAATCGAACCCTCATTACCCGTGGTCACAATGGCAGACTTGCCCTCCATAATAGATTCTCGTTGCAGGTACTGAACAGCAAGTAGAAAATGTAATAAAAAAAAAAAATAGATGTAAGCTTTAGCAATGGTAGAGAAACAACCATCGAAAGTTGATGAGGTAGTCAGATATTACCTGATATCACTGAGGAAGAGCACTCTCGCCATGGTGCGCATAAGTCCAGCACGGCCGTCACTACGCAAACAGCTGTTTGCGGTGTGTTACACAGTGAGTTTGGTGTGTCAGTGTGAAGCAGTACTCTAATTACACTCCCTGATTGATGTATACACATGCAAGATGTTTTAAAGCACTGTAGGCCTGCAATTTAGCATTTAATGTTATTTTTGCCCTTAAAACACTGCTTTGCATCAAATCCAGATTTCTCCCTGGGACTTTTGGCGTCTATCCTACTCATCCATGCAAAAACTCAGATGTTAGACCCCTTGAAACCTCTTTTCCATCACTTTTCTGGCCAGTATAAGTGTTTCTAGTTTTCAAAGTTCGCCTCCCCATTGAAGTCTATTGCGGTTCGCGAAAGTTCGCGCAAACCGAACTTTTGCGGAAGCTCACGTTCGCGCTTTGCGAACTGAAAATTGGACGTTGGGGCCATCTCTAGTATGCAGTACTCAGCAGAGCACACTGTACTGTGCTATGAACACAGTTGAGGAAATAAAAAAAAGTGAAATTGGCTTTGAACACTCCCCCCCCCCCCCCCCTGCCAAAAAGGAAACAAACAGGTTTACAATGTCTGCCCCCCTTCCCCAACGAGGCTGGGAATGTTTTCACAAATAATGTTTGGAATTAAATAGTTGCGATGGTCTGTTATACTGTATGTAGTTAGCACTACCCTTTAGGGCTTTTTCCCACGTTAATCGCACCATTTAACTGCCCAATTGCTGGGGTTAAGTACCTTCTGGTTGCAAAATAATGGAACCAAATGGGAGGGTTTGTAACCGTAAAATTGGTCTGTTATCTGTCTTTTTTCCAAAGACTTTTATCTCAGGTGTGTACTTAGCTTTTTCTTAAGTCATGCCTTATCTAAAGCCTGGTACATACTTGACCGATCACTGACCAATTTTACCACCTCCATGTAGTATGAGGCTTTACCTACACAATCTGTTCATAGTATTCAAATTCTGTTGGCCCTTGTACTATATTGAGGTGGTAAAATTGGTCAGTGATTGGCCAATCATAATTGAAAGTGTGTACCAGGCTTTACCCTAACTTAACATAAAAGCTCACCATAGCTCAAACTATTATCCTTAGATTGTAATAAAAGCTACCATTAACCCCTAACTCCAACGTTCCTTGATGTGTCTGTCCCTTTAAAACTAGCAATACTTCCCTACTTAGATAGAATAATCTCTAGTAACTGCTTGTGTGCATGCCTGCAGCCAATTCAATAGTGAAAACTGCTGGTTTGTTGCTTTGTTTTTGCCCCAGTTCCCCATCCTGGTTGGGGTAAAATGTAATCACTTACATTTTTCCAGTAAACAGCTTTTGTCCTGTCCGTGCAGGCTGAGTGGGAGAACATGCATTGGCATTGAACTGGGTGCAAACATTTATACACTGTTCTTTCATATGAAAAATCATAAAATAACAAATAACATAATGAATAAAACTGCTTATTTTTTTTTTACAGTATTCACTTATAGATTATTTAGGCAGTGTTTGCTCATTGTCAATACTTTCCTTGCCCTGATTTCCATTCTGAAATGTATCCCTGGTGGTGACATCTTTAGTTATGCCAGGTGATCTGTACGGAATGTTCATTACTGAGAGTTCTATGCACAGAGGGAGATATTGCTTGCTTGGCAGTTGGAAAAAGCTGTTATTTCCCACAATGCAACAAGGTTCACAGACAGCAAACTGTCTGGACCATGGTCATTCCAAAAGTTATCAAATGTTGGCACACCAAATAGCCAATCATAAAGTTTATTGTGATATATAATCAAAATCCAAGGTTTTGTAACATATGAATACCCTTTATCAAGAAAATTTCAGTATCAACCAGAATCTGCAAAATCAATTTACAAAATACCATCATTCTTGTAAACACATAAAGTAAAAACAAAAATGTTAAAAATGAAATTCTTTAAAGGGAAGGTTCAGGGAGGGTGGGGAAAAAATAAAAATCAATTTCCACTTACCTGGGGCTTCCTCCAGCCCGTGGCAGGCAGGAGGTGCCCTCGCCGCCGCTCCGAAGGCTCCCGGTGGTCTCCGGTGGCCGACCCGACCTGGCCAGGCCGGCTGCCAGGTCGGGCTCTTCTGCGCTCCAAGTCCTTGTACTTCTGCGTCCCACGCCGGCGCTCTGACGTCATCGGACGTCCGCCAGGCTGTACTGCGCATGCGCAGTAGTTCTGCGCATGCACAGTACAGCCCGGCGGACGTCCGATGACGTCAGAGCGCCGGCGTGGGACGCAGAAGTACAAGGACTTGGAGCGCAGAAGAGCCTGACCTGGCAGCTGGCCTGGCCAGGTCGGGTCGGCCACCGGAGACCACCGGGAGCCTGCGGAGCGGCGGCGAGGGCACCTCCTGCCTGCCACGGGCTGGAGGAAGCCCCAGGTAAGTGGAAATTGATTTTTATTTTTTCCCCACCCTCCCTGAACCTTCCCTTTAAAGAGACTCTGTAACAAAAAAAGTTCCCCTGGGGGTACTTACTTCGGGAGGGGGAAGCCTCAGGGTCCCAATAAGGCTTCCCCCTCCCCTGTAGCTGCAGGCAATCCAGCGCTGGCTCCCCCAAAGTCTCTGGCAATCCAGGCTCGACAAGCCTGACAAGTGACAAGCTACATTTATTTACCTTCCCTGGCTCCAGCGGGGGCGCTGTTGCGGCTCTCAGCACAGAGATAGGCGAAAATAGCAGGTCTCCGTCGGGTCCACTCTACTACGCAGGCGCAGGAGACTTGCGCCTGCGCAGTAGAGCGGCCCGACAGTGATCAGCTATTTCCGCCTATTTCCGAGCAGAGACTCGATACTGCGCCTGTGCTAGAGCAGGGAAGGTAAATATTTACATGCCCGCCATTCCGGGAGCTTTTTCGCTGCCGCCGTGGGACACAGGAGGACGGGGAAGCCTCAACAGGATCCGGAGGCTTCCCCCACCTGAGGTGAGTACTCCCCAGGGGAACTTTTTCTTGTTACAGGTTTTCTTTAAAAAAGACAGCCAGAAATAACCAGGAAAGCCTGCAAACAACATAAGGGCATGCAACAAGGACCATGGTCATGCCATCACACTGTGTGAGAGGGGTTTCACCATATTATTAGCCCTACAGACTCCCTTATGATCTATTTGAGAAAAGGTAAAGATTTCTTGTGGGAAAGGGGGTAGCGGCTACTGATTGGAATGAAGTTCAGTCCTTGGTTAAAGTCTGATGCACACCGCCTGGTGCACACCGAGCGGTTTTTGGAGCGATCCGCAAACCGCTTCCGCCTTGGAAAACGCTTGGCCTATGTATTTCAATGGGCTGGTGCACACCGGCGGTTTGTGGTTTTTAGCAAACCGCAAACGTGGGTCCTGCAGCACAGAGTATTCATACTTATGCAGATCTTCTGATGGCAGTACACAAGAGTCAACGACTTTCTCACCCAGAAAGCCTTGCAAGGAGTGAAGCACCATGCAATATACAGCACTTAGCATTCCAGTATACAGATTTTAAAGCAATGTTTTTAAACGATCCAAAATAAACTACAATGATCAATTGAATGCTTTTAAACAAACTATTTGATTTAATTAGAACTCAAGTTTTCTGGCTGCTCCATTCATTAAAACAAATGACATTATTTAACAATGATCACATTTAATCAATCATTCTTAACTTTTCAGTTTTATTTAGCATGTATATGATGGTTTTATTCAGTTAAAAATGCCACTGAACTATTACAACTGATGTGTGGGGTGAGCATTTGAATGGGGATGAGGGAGGTAACTAAATGCCTACTACTACACTAATCTGCCATAGAATAGGAGAGCTAATACATGTAGGTAGTAAGTATATATGAGTAATAATAAGAAAGGATAAGAAGAGATCTTAACTAAACTGCATTTGTAATAGCCAGTTAGTTCCTTAGAGGACATATATCTGACAGCCTCTCTAATCATTACAAATAATTATGTATCTTTGGAATTAAAAGATAATCTCTTATCAAAGTTTTCACGCATAATAGTAGCAGTAGCAGCCAGGAAACCTGGTGAAGCAGGCGCAGCATGCAGTGTATTTAGTATCTTCGAGCAGCCTGAGTCACAAATCTCTCTCCGCTGCACAGACAGAAACAGAAAAGTAGAAAGTGCCCAAGTCAGATCTTATTTTTCTGTCTACTTTCCCTTTGAAATCCTGTGGCTGAAGACTGTAAACTTCTCACAAAGGATGTAGCCAAACTAGCCATGGACACACAGAAAAAACATCACAAAGCTTTTTGTATAGTGGCAATAGCTGACTTGTGTGTGTATAGGAATAAATTCTGCTTATTTGATACATCTCCCATAGGCATCCATTTATTATGTTGACTAGCTGATGAAACGGAGGGAGGACCTCTGTGAAACGTTGTCTGTGAATAAAATCGATTTACTTTACCTATGATTCTGCGCTGTCCATAGCATATGCTGTATGCTGCCAACCACCTAGCGGCAGTGCAGTGTTCTTCTTCAGCAGCTATTGCTTTCTGAGGTTTTACACCTTCCACACTCAGTTTGCTAGCGACCACTGAGTCGAGCGTACTGCTCCCCATTGGGGCCTCCCTGCAAGCCTGGAATACATGCTGGGGATACCATCACCGCCGCTGCCAGAGGGAAGCATGCCCACCTCCACCACTGCAGCCTGAGAGCCTGGTCCCAGGCTACCAAGTGGGACAAACACTACTACAGGCTGTTAGCCAAGCATAGCAACATCTTAAGGAGGTGGGACCTGTCCTGGATAGGGCCCTACGCCATATTTACACAATTGCTGAGTGTGCTTTTTTCTTTTCTTACATTTATTATTTTGCACATAGTAGAATATCACTATTTTTTATAGATATTCTAGACTTGACTTCCCTAACCTAATCCTTATATTAACCCTCCTTACTCCTAACACTTACCCCCATACTTATGCCTAACACTAACTATCAACCCCTAGTGCTCAGCTATATTATAGCCAAACACCCACCACTATTTCCTAACCCTCAGTACCTACTATAGCCTAACTCCCAGCATGCTTGGTTATACTATAGCTGAGAGTCCTTGCTGCAGCACTGCTGCTATAATTAATAGCCAGAGTTCTACTATCTGACAGCTGAGCTTGCAGCCAAACTGCTGAAGCTGAACTGTGCTTGGCTATACTATCGCTGAGCACCAATTGCTGCAGCACTGCTGCTGTCGCTTCAGTACAGTAGTTGAACACCAGCACCCCAATTAACATAGCTCCAACATAGTTGCAAATTGCACTGTGGTCTATGGCGGCATTGGCGGTGCCCAATTTACCAGATGCACATTACACTCAATTTACCTACTTCATCCCAAAGGGCTTCTGTGAAATGAAGATTATTTTTTTTAGCATTATTGCTTGTCATAGGTGAGTGTTCCTAGTCCTATCTATACCTGAAACACATGGGCGTAACAATCACCCCTGAAACCCCTGCCTTTGCAGGCGGCCCCCGGAAGCTTTGAGGGCCCCTCTTCCCTCTCCCCAACCACAAATGCAGGCAATTAACAAAAAACCTCAGTGTTCGCTCACAAAAACCGTCCCTGCCACCTCCTCCCGCCATGCAGAGTAGCAAGTAGCAGGAGCGTGTGTATTTTTTCCTGCTTTCAGATGCTGCTTCACAGCAGAACACTCTTTGCCACCATTAGCCAGCTGCTAGAACACATACTGTGTCCCATTGCACCGGAAGCGTCCAAAACGGCACCGAACTGACACAAAGTCTGCAGGGCATTACCGTATGACTTCTACGGCATCGCAGCGGTGGCGGAAGTCATTGAAGTCAAGGGGCAATCCAGGAATTTCATCAACGGGAGCAATGAAATTCCCTTGTTGATGGGCTTGCGGGTGCCCAAGCGCTGGGAGGAGGAGGAGGATGGGGGAAGTCTCTGGAGAATCCCGAGGTAAGTATCCAATTGGGACAGTTTTTTTGCTTCAGGTTCACTTTAAGTGGCTCAAATTTAAAAAACAAAGTAATCACATGTTTCTAGAATAAAAAGAAGAATAGTCACATGCTGCCAGATAAAATAAGTAATCACATGCATACATAAAGGAGAATTATATAGGCAGGTGCCTCAAGATAAAATAATAAAATATCCAAGTGCCTCTAGATCAATTAGTTAAGAAGCCAGGTGCCCCTATATACATAAATTAAGTATACATGTTTCTCCAGATTAATTAAGTAGCTGTGTGGTCCTAAACATCAGTATTAGGTAGCTACATGTGCCCTCAACCAGTTAGCAGTGTTAGGTAGCCCTCTGAGTTCCTCACAGATAGCAGTATTAGAAAGCCAAGCATGACCCCTGCCAATGATAGTAATATCATAGTAAGATTATAGTAAGATTACAATAGTAAGATTATAATAGTAAGATTACGATCTCCTAAAATGAAGGAAGTGTGATGTAAGAGCGAGTGGTGACCACTCAGAACATAGTGGATTCTGACTAAGAACAAGCCAGCTACGGTTAATTAGTTATTGATGAAAATGGAGATCGGCTAATCTTATTCGCCACAAGTGGACTTTTTTTTCCCTTTCCTCCAAATTGTATTTTCCTTCTTCTTCTGGCTTTCATATATCTCCTCTCATTTCTGCTCCGCTTATATACTGTAAGTAAACAACATCATAAGATAGAGTGCTGAAAGAAAAATCAAACAACAATGATTTAAAATGTTTCACATGAAATTCTGATGTCTTACACAACAAAAAACAGTGGTTATGTTATGTTGATGTTTTTTTTTTCTTTTAACCTATACACATACATGTATAGTTTTAATATAGAATAGAATTTGTTCAACATAACATATCTAGTGGAAGATACAAAGTAGGAAGACACAAAGGATGGACACCCATCTTCATGGGCATCACTTTCCGGGGCTACGTGCATACAGGATCCATGCACAAATGATTATGCGTGAATCTGGCAGTTAGGAGGGCAATACTGATGTACACTTCTCCCACTGAGTAATAATAAGAAGATGTGTGTATCTGAATGAGTGCCAAGCCTCAAGGCTGGCTGGACACTTTATTTTGCTGGTGAGTGGCAGCACATGTAATGTATACTATCTTTAAGGAGACATTATGAGAAAGGGGGAGGTCTTGTGCACAGTGTTTTTTTTCCACAGAAGGAGCAAACTCACTTTAAAGGGAAGGTTCAAGCAAAATAAAAAAATGAGTTTCACTTACCTGGGGCTTCTACCAGCCCCATGCAGCCATCCTGTGCCCTCGTAGTCACTCACTGCTGCTCCAGTCCCCCGCTGGCAGCTTGCCGACCTTGGAGGTCAGCGGGACACATTGCATACATTTTTACGCATTCTGGTCAGTGCAGTAACATTAACACATACATTTTTACGCATTACTGATTCAATGCGTAAAAATTTACGCATTGAACCAGTAATGCGTAAAAATGTACGTGTTAATGTTCCTGCACTAGCGGGAATGTGTAAAAATGTACGCAATGCGTCCTGCCGACCTCCGAGGTCGGCATGCTGCCAGCAGGGGACTGGAGCAGCAGTGAGTGATTACAAGGGCACAGGATGGCTGCATGGGGCTGGTAGAAGCCCCAGGTAAGTGAAACTCATTTTTTATTTTGTTTGGACATTCCCTTTAAGGCTTTGTTCACATCTAAAATTGAAATCGCTGATGGAAGCAATTTTTAATTTTTTGCACTTTTTTTCCCCCTCCCAGCGCTTGCCTGCGCATTGTGATTTTGTATAAAGCGCTCTTCAAAGCACTTTTGCAGAGCGATTAGTTTTTTCACTTCCTGAAGTCAGGAAGTGAACTCTTTGACCCGGAAAATAATAAATACAATGTACGGTATTTATTCTTAAAAGCACTTCAATGGAGAAAAAAAAGACTGGCACTGCGATAACGGGTTTAGAATGGAAGTGTCCCTTGGGTATAGATTAAAAGGGGATGTAGCCTTCTGTAAGCTCAAGATGTGCTCAAGATGCAGAAATCAACACATTTTTAAACCATCACAAGAAGAAAAGTTCATCCGACATTACATCAAATTTCATTTTTAGAATGTGTGACCAAAAGAAGACCTTGTCTTCTGATATTCTTTAAATATATTCAGTTATAAAGTTACATTAATTCTATGAATGGCAAAGTGGTCTTTGCTGTGGGGTAGTGTGGGAGCGGCGGTCTGCCTGACGACCGTTTCACCCAAAAACGAGCTTCTTTCGAGGCTCCATGCGCATTCATTCATGGGTTGCCATTCATGGAATTAATGTAACTTTATGACTGAATATATTTAAAGAATATCAGCAATAAATATGATGGAAGAAAGAGCCTATGATGTAGTGCCGGATGAACTTTTCTTCTTGTGCTGGTTTATTCTTAAAAACGCCGGGGAAATTGCTTTACCAAGTGCTTTTTCAATCGTTTTGTGATTTCCCTATATATGACATTATAGGAAAATTGCCCCAAAAATGGTACAAGCAGCGCTTTGGTAAGCGTATCAGAAACAAACCGCTCAGATGTTAACACTCTCATAGGGAATCACTGCACAAGCACTTTTAGGGCGATTTTGAAAATAACCGGTGCTTAAAAAAACAGCAAAATGCCCTAGGTGTGAACAAACCTTTAATTCAGCAACACCACATGGATAAATCTTATTATTATTGCAATGACTAAAAGTCTTGCTCCTAAACTTTGGTTTAATTTATGTCTACGCAGAAGAGGATGTCATAAAGATTCTTGGGTGATAAAAGAGCTTTTTGGTTTTTTTTTTACATCATTTTAAAACTGCGTATCGAAAATTAAAAAGATTACTTGATTACTACCAAAATAGTAATATGACAAAGTATAATGAGGTGTAGGTGTTTATTTTACTATGCCACATTTATTTCAAATTAATTTTCCATAGTTGTACAAGATATACTTAAAAAGGTACATTTCTTTTGACCTCTTCTTGGCTGTAATTTTTTTTATAACACGATTGATTTTAATTATTTTGCAACATATTCCTACAACTGCTAATATCCCTTTAAAATACTTTGTGTTTTATAAATGCTAAATTTTCACTCATTTTTGGGGACAGACAAGGTCTTCTTTTGGTCACACATTCTAAAAATGAATTTTTTAATTATGCTTATTATTCAGGAAAATCCTCACTAAAATAAGAAAACAAATATTTTCTTTATTTTCGCTTTCAAAAGTTTGTCAACAATACCATGCATTGCCTAGATACAAGTTCTCATATTTCTCCCAAATTTTGGGATACCAAACATGTGATTTTCTGCATAATTTAGGTTAATTACAGTCTCCCCAAATAAGCACAGAGATATCAATTTCCATAAATGAATTAATTTCGGTGTCTGACATTATTTTATCACTCTAAATACTGTTAAATGAGCTTGATTTAAAGTACTGGATCACTAAACACATGTATTTATACATTTTTTAACTGATCTCCTTTTTGGCAATTCTTTATCTTTTTAAAATAAAATTCTAATTCTATTTATTTATAAGTCATATTACCATATTTTCTTTTAATTCCACAGTATTTTTTTTCCAACTTATCACATGAAAGCTATATGTTCCCATTTGATACTATTATTTTCTGCTTTCAAATCAAGTAAAAAAAAAAATAGATGGACAGTGACAAGTCTACATTATACAGCCTGGTCACCTCATCAGACTCTCATGTAACTATGGTAGCCAATCAGTGAGCTCCATTTACTGAGCTGCTTTGATAGGCTGTTTGCCAGAGCTTCAGGACTCTGGCTTCTATAGCAACTCTATTTCAGTTGCTGTAAAAATTAAGTGGCTGCAAGATAAAACAAAGCCAATGAAATATGGTGAGGATGAGTGTGACATCTTGCCTGCTCTAATGTCCCATGCTGCTTCTATAGGTCCAGACTCTTCTTATGCAAATTCTGAGACTTCAGGACTGACTTAAGTTGAGCCTACTGAGTGTCCTGCTAAAAGGTGGGGCTTGTCACACAAAACCAAGACATTTAGCAACAGGGTAGTCCTATAGCGCTGGTGCAGGAAATTAAAATTGGTAAGTTACTGATGATACTTTATTGTCTTGACTGTGTTTCGAAGTGACATAACTATGGCGGCGCCCAGATGGTAATTTGAGCCCTGGCTAAGTTAGGGCGGGTGCTCGACTTCCATAATAGTGGAACTCCAGCTCTGAAATTTAGTGGTAGGAGCCAGTGCCAGAAGTGTAATTTGGGTGCTGGGTCTATTATGGCTATGGTGGACACTACAGTATAACAGAACTTCATCTTTCACATTTTGCGGTAGAAGTAGTACCTGGAAGGAAATTTGGGCACTGGTAATATTGCAGCTATACCACAGAAGGTTGGTTTTAGGTGTAGATTGGGGATGGTTAGTGTTAGGCATAGGTGAAGGGGGTGTTAGGCACAGGTGCGGGGTAGTGTTAAGCATACGTGGGGAGGGGTAGTGTGATAGTTAGATTACGGTTAAGATATTCCATATTCCACTAACAGCAAAAATAGATGGTAAAATACATTTACCGTTAGTTAGGAAATTGTTATTATAGAGGTTGGTCCTCTAACTGTATACATAACTGTTTAGACAATATGCATAATTAGAGCCTAATCACACTTACCATATATATATATTGGAATATCAGTACATTTACCAATATACAGTATAATATGGTAAATTTAATAGTAGAATATGGGTAAATGTACTGATATTCTACTTACCAGTAAAACTGTGCCCATTTTAACGTGAACTTTTTTTAAATGTATGCACTAGGCAGGGTTGTCACCTTTTTCCCAGCCTTATTTGCATTGGTAATGGAACCCCTGGCAAACAAGATAAGGGACCAGAGGGATACACAAGGGATCACTATTGCAGATCAGAAATACAATGTGAACTAGTTTGCTGGTGATGTTTTATTGACTCCATTTTCAACTCACACGTTACCAAACTTGCTTAATGTGGTACAGTGGATGGCTAGGAAATTGTTATTATAGAGGTTGGTCCTCTAACTGTATACATAACTGTTTAGACAATATGCATAATCAGAGCCTAATCACACTTACCTGCTCTTGCAGGCAGCCAGCTTCTGATAGATTTTGTTTTAGACAAACAAGCTAGCCCAAGGCAATTATGGATATGTTTGTTACTACCCCTTCCCCAAAAAGAAGAACCTATAACTATCTCAGAAATAAGGACTGTGGGATGACTCTCGCTGGTTAAATATTTGACCTCTAAGATCCTGCAGTGAGAGAGACCAGGAGCCCAATGGTGCAGCATCGTTAGGATAAATGAGGTACCACTACTGCAACCACCATCAGAGTCTGCGGAAAATTAAACCATCCCCATTCGGTAGCCCAGGTCTGCTGTGCAGGTGCTGGTTGTTCGCTTTCCTCGGATTATTGATACATGTAGTGCACAATACTATACCGCAAAGGGGTAGACTCATTTATTTAGACTAGTTTTAGATGAGGCCATGTCTGTGTTGGTTTGGGAAGAATGCAGTCTCTTGAAAAGGACACTATAGATATTGAGAAGCAATTTTCATCATTACTAAGTGTAAACTAGACGGCTAATTTCCACCTAGTCGTTGCACCAGAGGGAGATGTGAGGCAGCGTGTAAGCACACATCTGTAGTCATGTTTATCTCCTGCATTATTGGCCTAATTTAGATATTAGAATAGGTACCATGAGTAACAAAGAATGTAAGATGATGTGCCCTCATGGTTTCTCGTGTTTCTGCAGACATTTGTAAGTGATATTTGTTGTTTATTTTTAAACAGAGACAAATGGCTTTGCAGAACTGCTGAGAGCAACTTGCAAGTCCACTTTAACTTGACCTTATCTACTGGAATGGTGAGATCTAATGAAGATATGGCCAAGCAGTAGAGGTGTAGCGAACGGTTCGCCGGCAAACGGTTCCAGGCGAACTTTGGTGGTTCGCGTTCGCCTACACCAGGCGAACTTTTGCAGAAGTTTGATTCACCCCATAATGCACTATGAGGGTCAACTTTGACCCTCTGCATCAAAGTCAGCAGGCACATTGTAGCCAATCAGGCTACACTAAGCCCTGGAGCCCCACCCCCCCTTATATAAGGCAGGCTCGCCGGCAATTACAATCACTCGTCTGCCTGCTATTAGACAGACTAGGGAGAGCTGCTGCAGAATTGTTCTCCTAGGGAAAGATTAGTTCGGTTCTTGGCTTCTTAGCTTGCTCCTGGCTGATTATTATTGCTTTTATAGCACCCCTCAACAGCTCTTTTCAGAGCTAATCCTGTTCTTTGGTTTTGTTTTTTTTTGTGTGTGTGTGTGTCAAAATGACACTTTTGTTGCATACACAGCCTTGCTAATTCGTAATGTGTGTGTGCTACTTCCAGCGGCCCAGCACATTCAGTGACTACCTGTGTGTGTGTGCACATTGCATTACCAAGTACTGCATATACCCAGTACCTGTTGTATTTACTTAACCCACCTCACCACTGCATATACCTAGCTTTGTGTTGAGTGAACCCAGCTCACTGCATCTAACTACCTGTTGTGTTGAGTGAACCCTGGTCACTGCATCTAACTACCTGTTGTGTTGAGTGAACCCAGCTCACTGCATCTAACTACCTGTTGTGTTGAGTGAACCCAGCTCACTGCATATAACTACCTTTACTGTTCAGTGAACCCACCTCACTGCATCTAACTACCTTTACTGTTCAGTGAACCCACCTAATTGCATATAACTACCTTTATTGGGCATTTTGGGCATGTACATGTATTTGGGCACTGCATATAGCTACCTTTATTGGGACTTTGGGCATGTATCCCACTCCGCCATGCCCCCCTCCAGGTGTTGGACCCTTTGAAACATGTTTTACATCACTTTTGTAGCCAGCATAATTTTTACAATTTTTCAAAGTTCGCATCCCCATTGAAGTCTATGAACTTTTCCGCAAACCGAACCTTCCGTGGAAGTTTGCAAACGGTGTTCGCTAACCAAAAATCGGAGGTTCGCGACATCACTACCAAGCAGTAGTTAACCTAAGTACCTAGCTTTCTTGATGTATAACTTGTATTTATAAAGCAATGTTACACTTTCTTAACATTTGTTCATTGAAAAAAAACAAAATAATATACATATTATTTATATATATATATATATATATTGGGATGCGAAAGTTTAGGCAACATTGTTAATTTTCATGATTTTCCTGTATAGATCGTTGGTTGTTACGATAAAAAATGTCAGGTAAATAAATCATATAGGAGACACACACAGTGATATTTGAGAAGTGAAATTAAGTTTATTGAATTTACAGAAAGTGCACAATAATTGTTTTAATAAAATTAGGCAGGTGCATAAATTTGGCCACTGTTGTAATTTTATTGATTCCAAAACCTGTAGAACTAATTATTGGAACTCAACTTGGCTTGGTAAGCTCTGTGACCCATGACCTACATACACAGGTGAATCCAATTATGAAAAAGAGTATTTAAGGGGGTCAATTGCAATTTTCCCTCCTCTTCTAAATTTCTCTGAAGAGTAGCAACATGGGGGTCTCAAAGCAACTCTCAAATGACCTGAAGATAAAAATTGTTCACCATCATGGTTTAGGGGAAGGATACAGAAAGCAGTCTCAGAGATTTCAATTGTCTGTTTCCACAGTTAGGAACATACTGAGGAAACCGAAGACCACAGGCTCAGTTCAAGTTAAGGCTTGACGTGGCAGACCAAGAAAAATCTCGGTTAAACAGAATGACGAATGGTGAGAACAGTCAGAGTCAACCCGCAGACCAGCACCAAAGACCTACAACATCATCTTGCTGCAGATGGAGTCACTGTGCATCATTCAACCATTCGGCGCACTTTACACAAGGAGATGCTGTACGCAAGAGTGATGCAGAGGAAGCCTTTTCTCCGCTCACAGCACAAACAGAGCCATTTAAGGTATGCTAAAGCACATTTGGACAAGCCAGCTTCATTTTGGAATAAGATGCTGTCCACTGATGAAACTAAAATTGAGTTATTTGGATATAACAAGAGGCGTTATGCATGGAGGAAAAACAACACACCTGCTACCTACAGTAAAATATGGTGGTGGTTTCCATCTTGCTGTTGGGCTGTGTGGCCTGTGCAGTGACTGGGATTCTTGTCAAAGTTCAGGGACACATGGATTCCACTCAGTATCAGCATATTCTGGAGACTAATGTCCAGGAATCAGTGACAAAGCTGCCCCAGGGCTGGATCTTTCAACAAGACAACAACCCTAAACACTGCTCAAAATCCACTAAGGCATTCATGCAGAGGAACAAGTACAATGTTCTGGAATGGCCATCTTAGTCCCCAGACCTGAATATAATTGAAAATTTGTGGTTTGAGTTAAAGAGAGCTGTCCATGCTTGGAAACCATCAAGCTTGAATGAATTAGAGATGTTTTGTAAAGAGGAATGGTCTAAAATACCTTTAACCAGAATCCAGACTCTCATTGGAACCTACAGGAAGTGTTTAGAGGCTGTTATTTCTGCAAAAGGAGAATTTACTAAATATTGATTTTCATTTCTTTTTGTGGTGCCCAAATTTATGCACTTGCCTAATTTTGTTTAACCACTTGATGACCCAGCCTTTACCCCCCCTTAAGGACCAGCGCTGCTTTAGCTGATCTGTGCTGGGTGGGCTGTGCAGCCCCCAGCACAGATCAAACACCAGGCAGAGCGACCAGATCGCCCCCTTTTTTTCCCCACTAGGGGGATGATGTGCTGGGGGGGTCTGATCGCTCCTGCCTGCCTGGGTGTTGCGGGAGGAGGGCACCTCAAAGCCCCCCTCTGTGGCGAAATTCCCCCCCTCCCTCTCCTCCCTCCCTTCCCCGGAGATCCGAGGCTGCACAGTAATGGATCTGTCCTGTGCAGCCTCTAACAGGCTCCTGCCTGTCATGTGACAGCGATCCCCGGCCGCTGATTGGCCGGGGATCGCTGATCTGGTACAACGCTGCTACTGTTAGCAGCGTTGTACAAATGTAAACAAAGCGGATTATTTCCGCTTGTGTTTACACTTAGCCTGCGAGCCGCGATCGGCGGCCCGCAAGCTATTCACGGAGCCCCCCGCCGTGAATTGACAGGAAGCAGCAGCTCGCGCGAGCGGCTGCTTCCTGATTAATTAGCCTGCAGCCGGCGATGCAGAATTGCGTCGCTGGTCCTGCAGCTGCCACTTTGCCGACGCACGTTATGAGTGCGCGGTCGGCAAGTGGTTAAACAATTATTGCACACTTTCTGTAAATCCAATAAACTTCATTTCACTTCTCAAATATCACTGTGTGTGTCTCCTATATGATATATTTAACTGACATTTTTTATCGTAACAACCAACGATTTATACAGGAAAATCATGAAAATTAACAAGGTTGCCCAAACTTTTGCATCCCACTGTATATAATCCATTAACCCCCTTGGCGGTATGATTCTTTCTGGATGTTAGGGTCTAAAAGTGGTACAATTTTTCTACACCCTTTCAGACCCTAAAACCTGGAAAAAATCATGCTGCCAGGGAGATCTGCACAGCCCCAGTAATCACTTACCTCCCTGGGCTCCTGCACTGCAGTTATGCCTCCATCCTCCGGGTGGCGCTGCAACTCTAATGTGAGATTGCCGGCTGTCATCATGATGACAGCCGACAATCTCGCCAGGAGGAAGCAGAGCCCCGAAGGACGGAAGAAAAAAGATGTCCGACGTCGGGATCCCTGGAAGATATGTAGAAATACTCCCGCTGCGTGCATTGCTCTGCATAAAGCCTCCGGCGGCTTCCCCATGAGCATAGGTCGGGATTACCGCTCTGAGCTGTGGTTTTCCGCCCCGACCCTAGCTCGGGGTTACTGCCAAGGAGGTTAAACAGATGCGGTGGATAGGAAGGGGAGAACAGGACAACAAAATGAAATAAATTGGAGAGTATAGTTTGGTTATGAATATAAAGGGGGGATGAAGGGACATCCATGTCTATACAATGAACCTTCCAGTCTGTATATAAATTCAATGATTAATAAGTTGCCAATACAACCTCAAGGATTACTTAATGCTATGTTAGAGAAAGGTAGTTTAGGACTTAATTAGGCATGACACTTGTTTTATATAAGTTTTATTTGTTAGTTGCTATCATTAAAATGATTAATTATGAATATATATTCTTATTATGGTGGAATGCTTAAAAGCTGCAGCACTCAGATTTCCTGCAAATCAGATAATGAAAAGCCACCCCATGGTTGCGCATGCACCAGAGAGGATACAAATGCATGCTCAATTATTTATAAGAGGCATTACCTGCACATGCCTAATATTGTCAAAGTTTCCTCCTGAGCACTATTTTTATATGCATTAACGTTATCTCAGTATGTGTTTTGTATAGCTTGAGATTTTGCTTTCAACAGAGATGGCAGACTTTCAACAGAGTAACAATAACTTTAACATTTATTCACCTTTCCACCTCATAGAACATTGATGTTTAGAAAGAATGAGACTGTTGTAGTAAGCATGTAGATTTGTATGTTTATTGAACATATGCAAGAACTCTGCTGTGACATTTAATCAATGACTTGAATTTTACAGAGGAAAAACTTGTGAATATGTGAAATGCAGGAAAATAAGAAACACATTCCTAAACGTTTACTATTCCCTGCAAGGAATGTCAGATATTCCTACATATTTGGGGCAATGAATGCTGTTGTGTTACTGTTGTTATTCAGTGATCAGGGAATGCACGTGATTGCCTGCAAGAAGCCATAGAATGGGACATACTGTATCATCCGTGCATGAGATTTAGTGAACCAGGCCCATGCATTTAATTCTTGCACATATTTAATTTCTTTTACCTTGTACTTACAGGTGGTGATAGAAATTGTGGATACAGGTAAAAAAATAAAGATTTATTCAGGGAACCCAGAGTCTCGGGACGGAAGTCCGCAGCTCAAGGAAGTAATTCCGAGTTGGATCCATCGGAGGTGTGGAATGTGCAGGGCTGCCACAGATCTGTCAAGCAGTATGATTTTTAGGGTCTGAAAGCTTGGGAAAAAAACTGCACCGCTTTTTGGAAAAAAAGATATGGAAATAATCATACCGCCAAGGGAGGTTAAGTGGGGGGTGCTCAAATTTAAAAAGCGGCCCTTGTTCACTTATGATAAATTGAGTGGCCTCTTTCTTGTCATTGTATTTCTTTTGGTTAATTTATTAGCATACCATTTAGTAATCATTAGCCCCCAAAATGCCATATGCTGCAACAATAACCCCAAAGTGGTAAATGCAGCCACTATGACCTTCAAATAATAAATGCAGCAACCATTACCTCCAAAACATGAAATGCAACAAACTTCACCTCCCACACATGCAGAGGCAAATGTTACCTCCAACACAAAATATGTAGCAAACAATACCACCAACACAGGCAATGAGGCAAACATTACCTCCAACATATGAAATGCAGCAAACAATACCTCCAACACATGCTATGAGGCAAATGTTACCTCTGACACATGCAATGAGGCAAACAGGAAATGTGGCAAACATTACTTACCACACATGTTAAAATGCAGTAAAAGTTACCTCTCATACATGAAATGCAGCAAACATTTGAATTGTGGCAAATAATGGTATCTCTGACACATGTGAAATGCACATACATTAACCCACATGTAGAAAATGCAGGGGTGAGTGGGATGGAGCTGCTGAATGGGGTGGGATGGTGACACTGGGTGTTGCTGGGAGGGTGACACTGGCTACTGGCTGGGTAGGGAGGAGGGTCACACTAGGTAGGAGGAGGGTGACACTGGGTACTGGCTAAGTAAGGAGGAGGGTGACACTGAGTGGGAGGAACCATACCTGTGTGTGCCAGAAGCAGCAGAAGCCATGCTTTCTGACTGCTGTCTGGGCTGGGAGTGTGTCCGCATGGCGTGCTGAATTTTTCTCCTCCACTTGTGTGTGTCTCGCCTCATTGCTGGCCTGGCTTGCTGGGATGCATCTGATTTTGTTAGTGATGTCACAGGCATAAATAAGTAGCATGCTGAGGGCAGGGCTAATGGCCGGGCCTCTGTGCCTACTGCTAGCCGGTGGATGGGAAGGCGGGCCACACGGCCACTCTGAGTCCTGTGGCCGGGATGTCCTGTGGCCAAAATGGGAGACATTTCAACGCGGGAATGGGCACCCTGAATCTGGATCTGGGTAAAGCAAGATGTCTGGTCACAATATCTGGGGTGAGATGTGATGTGAGTGTTGTACTGTAATGAGTAAAGTTTATGTGGTTAGAGGAAGATATTCAGATCTCCTTGGAGAGAACTTAGTAGAAAAGTTAATAGGATATAGCCTATAATGGGGTCAATTCATAAAGCATTTCCGCATGCGTTAATGCTCAAAACAGCTGACTTTACCGACCACGTAGCAAAATGTCAATCCATAAAAGCTGTTACCGCATGAAAAGCTGAAATTCCTGAGCAGTGAGGTAAATTACCGCCTTGTGCGGTGATTATCTCAACACATGTCACTAAATGTCAATTCATAAAGATTAGAGCAGGCGGTATTGGGACGGAGAATACCGCTGCTTTGAAGAGGTGATAAGGGTGTGGATAACAGCAAAGTTAATGGAGACAGATCTCCCAGACAGCAGCAGTGAGAGCAGAACAAAAAAGGCTTCCCAGAATACCCCAGGCTGTGTTTTTTAACCTATTGGGTACCTATTTTCATATGTTTTTTACATCAGAAAGCCTGCATGTGTAACATTTCTTGAAGTTCTTCTAAGCTGTGGCAATTAAATAGATTGTTTAGAAAGACTAATAGACAGATTCAGAGAAGATTCAGGGCAAACAGAGGCAGTTTAAAAAAAAAAATACACATCTAAAGGGAAGTTGGAGATGCCTCTTTTATTGTAACGCTGTCTCTGCATGGAGAAAATGTATCAACTCAGGCAGCTTCTCGGGTTACCGCCAGCTTAGTTCAAGAAAACTACGAACTTCTATCGCAACTGTAAACATTTTTATGAATTAGCACACAAAAGTCTAAAATGCAGAATGCGGTATTTTCCCGACAAGATTTTTTTCCCCCGCACAGCTTGAAAGCAGAATAAATAAAGTCTAAATGGGTATCCTGAATAATTTATGACATTCTACTATATATCTTTACAGTTCTCTTTAAATCACACAATAACAGTTTCTCTTTAAATCCCACAAGAATAAAACTGTTCACATACTAGGAAAGATTTTTTGAGATACAAAGCATAACTTAGAACAACTTGTTCAACGCTTATAATAAGATTGATGTATGGTGTGCAACCCACTCAGAAAACATTGACCTTACTATCAGTGGCGTAGCAATAGGGGTTGCAGAGGTCTTGACTGCACCGGGGGCCTTTGAGCCAGAGCGGCTCTCCCTCAACAGCAGTTTTAGCTCTTTCTTGGTCCTGTACTGGTAATAATCACTTCAATAAATGCATTGAATGGTAGTAATCATTAACAAACTGTTCACCATCCCCTTCTTGCACCTCAGACACTGTGGTTGTCCTTGGCAGGTTTTGGTGCAATATATCCACAGTGCTTGGGGGCCCCAATGTAAAACTCGCATTGGAACCCAGAGCTCCTTAGCTACTCCACTGCTTACTATCTACCTGTTTCTCATAGAAGAGCTTAGGAATCAATGTGTTTTTGTGCACAAAAAACAATGTAAGCCATCTGAAATAATGTATGTCTTTAATTCTTTAATACTATAGTTTTCAGACTGTAAGATGCTCTGGACTATAAGACGCACCTAGGTTTAGGGGTAGAAAATCAAGCACACAGACTGTGTTGTTACATAAAAGTTTACACAAAATCGTTTACCCATTTCTGGAAGCACTTGTCAAATTTAGCATTGTTTAAGTTTAAAGGTTCGTTGTAAATAGCAGACATAGGTTTGGGGAGGTCTTTAGTCAAAAGTAATTGTTCAAGATCATCTGTTTTAGGCGTGGGGGGTTGCGACCCAAATTGGGACCTGTGGGCGTGGCGAAGCTGATTTTGGTTATTTGATGCAGAAATTATAGCAAAGAAATGATCGCCACAATGTCCAGGAAAGTAGGATTTACTAATAGAAACAACCATATTTCTCTTGGTTCTGGCTTCCTAGAAGGTTTTAAGGCGCTAAGGCCCCTTAGTAATTTTTTCAATTTATCTACAAAATATTTCTTCAGCACGTGGAAACTGTAAAAGCATGTAAGATTAGGTAAATAATGCTATCAAATTTATTAGAAGTATTTTCTTGCTTTCTGGGTGTTTAAGAGATATTTTATTGATAAGGTGGGAAAACATCTCCTGTGAGAAAACTCAGGAGCAAAGGGAATTGCATAAGGGCCTAGGTGTCCATATTGGCTTTCCTTCATGTGCGTAATAGTATGCCAGTGCAGTTTCTAGGCTAAAATGCACCCAGGGCGAGGGTGTAAAAATTGCGCGCCCCCCCCCGGAGCAAGGTATGGGTGCCCACAGTGTAGGTTAGCCAGGTCTAGTTGCACTCAGTATAGATTCCCCCAGAATAGGTACCCCAGTATAGGTAGCCAGCTATAGGTACCCCAGTATAGGTAGCCAGGCATAGGTGAGCCAGTATAGTTGCCTCCGGTATAGGTTAGCCAGGTAGGTGCCTTCAGTATAGGTAGCCAGTATAGTTGCCCACAGTATAGGTTAGATAGGCAGGCATCCCCGGTATAAGTTAGATAGTTAGGTGCCCCCACTACAGGTTAGCTAGGTGGGTGCCTCTAATATAGGTAGCCAGAATAGTTGCCCCCCGCATAGCTTAGATAGGTAGATGCCCCCAGTATAGGTTAGTTAGGTAGGTGCCTCCAATATAGGTAGCCAGTATAGTTGTCACCTGTATAGACTAGCTAGGTAGGTAGGTGCCCCCAATACAGGTTAGATAAGTTAATGCTCCCACTATAGGTTAGATAGGTAGCTGCCCCCCAGTATAGGTTAGGAAGGTGCCCCCCAGTATAGGTTAGATAGGTAGCTGCCCCCCAGTATAGGTTAGATAGGTAGCTGCCCCCCAGTATAGGTTAGATAGGTAGGTGCCCCCCAGTATAGGTTAGATAGGTAGCTGCCCCCCAGTATAGGTTAGGAAGGTGCCCCCCAGTATAGGTTAGATAGGTAGCTGCCCCCCAGTATAGGATAGGTAGGTGCCCCCCAGTATAGGTTAGATAGGTAGGTGCCCCCCAGTATAGGTTAGATAGGTAGCTGCCCCCCAGTATAGGTTAGATTAGGTAGCTGCCCCCTCAGTATAGGTTAGATTAGGTAGCTGCCCCCCAGGTTAGATAGGTAGCTGCCCCCCAGTATAGGTTAGGTAGGTGCCCCAGTATAGGTTAGATAGGTAGCTGCCCCCAGTATAGGTTAGATAGGTAGCTGCCCCCCAGTATAGGTTAGATAGGTAGGTGCCCCCCAGTATAGGTTAGATAGGTAGGTGCCTCCCAGTATAGGTTAGATTAGGTAGCTGCCCCCTCAGTATAGGTTAGATTAGGTAGCTGCCACCCAGTATAGGTTAGATTAGGTAGGTGCCCCCCAGTATAGGTTAGATTAGGTAGGTGCCCCCCAGTATAGGTTAGATAGGTAGCTTCCCCCAGTATAGGTTAGATAGGTAGCTGCTCCCCAGTATAGGTTAGATAGGTAGCTGCTCCCCAGTATAGGTTAGATAGGTAGGTGCCCCCCAGTATAGGTTAGATAGGTAGGTGCCGCCCAGTATATGTTAGATTAGGTAGCTGCCCCCTCAGTATAGGTTAGATTAGGTAGCTGCCACCCAGTATAGGTTAGATTAGGTAGGTGTCGCCCAGTATAGGTTAGATTAGGTAGGTGCCCCCCAGTATAGGTTAGATTAGGTAGGTGCCCCCCCCCCAGTATAGGTTAGATTAGTTAGGTGCCCCCCAGTATAGGTTAGATTAGGTAGCTGCCCCCCAGTATAGGTTAGATAGGTAGGTGCCCCCCAGTATAGGTTAGATTAGGTAGGTGCCCCCCAGGATAGGTTAGATAGGTAGGTGCCCCCCAGGATAGGTTAGATAGGTAGCTGCCCCATTATAGGTTAGGTAGGTGCCCCCCATGATGGAGGGGGGAGCCGCAGCCGCGGGGAGGGCAGCCCGACCTCTCCCTCCCTCTCCCTGGGCCGCCCTCCATGCGATCCCCCCTCGGACGAAGTGCAGAGTAATGCGCAGGGAAGCGCTATAGAAAACTACTCACCTCGCTGGCTCCAAGCGCTGCTCTCTTGCCGCCAGTCTCCTGTCTCTGCCTACACGCTGATACACACAAATGCTGCTAAACAGGAAGCAGTGTGTGTGTGTGTGTGTGTATCAGCGTGTAGGCAGAGATGAGACTGGCGGCGAGAGAGCAGCGCTTGGAGCCAGCGAGGTGAGTAGTTTTCTGTAGCGCTTCCCTGCGCATTACTCTGCACTTCGTCCGAGGGGGGATCGCATGGAGGGCGGCCCAGGGAGAGGGAGGGAGAGGTCGGGCTGCCCTCCCCGCGGCTGCGGCTCCCCCCTCCATCACAGCGCCCCCCTCCCAGCAGCGCCCCGGGCGGCGGCACGCCCCGCACGGGGGTAGAAACGGCCATGTAGTATGCTGCTGGTAAGTTGGGCACAGAGTGATCCTAATGATGGCTCACCCTTCTGCTGCTCAAGTGTCAAGGGTTAAAATACTATTCCCCCTCCCAGTCGTAACAACTCAGAGAGAGGAGTAATTAAGGGCCCAGCAATTGCCGGAACCCCAAATTACCCTTGCGCACGGTGTGCACTGTAGCATAAGTGTATAGCAGCGCCCAGCTCATACACTAGTGCAAAAACCACCTGCTTCGTTTCCATCTATTGTAATGCCCCCCCCCCCCCCCAAAAAAAAAAAATAATAAAAAAAATGTACTAAATTTGGTAATATCACTAAATGATATCGGAATTTTCAGCAAGAATTGAACACTTTTCTCTATTGATGGGTTATGGCGATACTTTCCACTTAATACCAAACAGAAGTTTAATATAGAAGTTTGCTTTGCAAAAACCTCCATGTCTCTGTGGATGATTTTTTCACAGAGAAACAGAAGCAGAATAACAAGGATGTTTTATAAAATGACATTAGAAACGGTGACATTGACCTGGGTTGTGTGGCTTGTATGCATGCCTTGCTGCTGTAAAAGTCGAAATCGTCTGGATAGCTTATCACAAACTCATCCAGTGGTAGAAGCATGCCATCTCATTTATTTAGCATGGTAGAAAATCAAAAGCAAATCATTTCTGCTACAGTAAAGCAGTATTAAACTGTTTTTAGTGGGGGCTGTTAGTCATGAAAACGTATGTTGAATGCATATGACCCAGATCTCCGACATACAGCTAATATATGCCCATAATTAGCATTGTAAGTTCTGTGTTATCTTGCAGCCTGCATCTCCCTGTGAAGATATGCTTTCTGATTAAATTGTATTTCATATTATTCACTTACAATAGACCTATAGGCAGTGGAGCAAATGGATTCCTATTGCTAAACATAATGCACGTTCCTTTTTTTTTCTTTCCCCCAACACACAGGAATATGTCTTTGTAGTTCACGTTTACAGCCAGGCATTATAAGGCAGACGCTAATATATGAACAAGAATTGCCCAACTGTGGAACAACATTTCAAAGTATGACCTTCAGATTAACTGGTTATCTTCCAAGGTAAAAAGAATACTGCCTGTAGTCCATGTTTAATGGGGCTATGCTCTTGCAAACATGCTTCTTTATGTGTCTTTCCTTTAAGGGCCATTCACACTTATGAGAATTCATGTACATTGTGCGTATTTTCCATTTTGCATTTGTTGCACATCTACTCTATTTCAATGGCGTCGCTTTTATTTTTTGTGCATTATACATTTTTTTTTGCATATTTAAATTGCTATACATTTTTTTTTGCATATTTAAATTGCTCTGCTATGATGCTTTTTTTTGTGCAATGTGCGATTTACAAGTGATGTAAGTGAACGGAAACACAGTAAAAATTGTATGTGGATTTGCATGGATAAGTGTGAATATTGATGAATAGTAGTAAAAATGAAATAAACAGGAAAATATTGTGCCCCAAGCACTTCAGTGGTTATTGGAGTTTCCATTTCCATGCCTGTCCCCAGACAAGTCACACAACATAACAGAACTGCATTTAATTTGGCCAGACTGCAATAAAGTAGCTTATTATTATTGCTACAGAAATTATACAACAACCACAAATAAGTATCAGGCCTTCTGTCACTTTTAGTGGTGTGATAGATTCTCCAAGCTTCTTTAAAGAGGAACTGTCACGAAAATCTTAAAATTTAAAACACATACAAATAAGAAGTACGTTTCTTCCTGAGTAAAGTAAGCCATAAATTACTTCTCTCCTATGTTGCTGTAACTTAAAGTAGGTAGTAGAAATCTGACATTATCGACAGGTTTTGGGCTAGTTCAACTCTCCATAGGGAATTCTCAGCATGGCCTTTGTTCTTTATAAAGACACTTTCTGAAAAAGATTTATACAATGATCCTGGCCAGCCTCCCTGCTTATTGTACACTTTTTTGGCAGTTGGATGGAGGAACTGCCATTCACTAAATGCTTTTGAAAATAAAGAAAACCCTGAGAACCCCTTATGAGAAGATGGGCTAGTCCAAAATTTGTTGGTAATGTCAGATTTCTATTACTTACTGTAAATGACGGCAACATAGGAGAAAAGTGATTTGTGGCTCATTTTACTCTGGAAGAAACACACTTCTTATTTGTATATGTTTACATGTGCTTTAAATTTTAAGATTTTCACGACAGAGGTCCTTTAAGCTGTTACAAAGTTTATCCAACAGTCATACACAGTCCTAGTTTAATTTGTTCATAGGTCAGCTACAGCTTTCATTCAAACCAAATATATAACCCCATAAATTAGATAAAATAAATAGATGCTTAAAAAGCTAAATATATCAAAACAATTCTTTTTTTCTCATTTTGGCAATAAAATGACAGTGAATATGTGTTATTGTTGCTGTTACTGTTGTTATTATTGCTATTATTATAACAACTAATACTTCTTCTAACAATGTTGTGATTATTATGTGATTATTATAACTATTATTGCCATATGTTTCACTAAATTGTAACTTATTTATTATTAATGTATTGTCAATTAAAGTTGCATGTTTTTCCTTTTTAGTTTATTAATGAAGTATTATTTTATTATGTATTTATTAACTTTTTATGTATTTATTTTAAACAACAAAAGATACGTTTTTTATTTCACAGACATGCATGGATGCCATTGCCAGCTGTTGTGGGGAAGCCAGTTAAACTACTAGAATGTTTTTGGGATGCAGAAGGAAGGAATCTGGAGTGCATACAAAAAATGCACACAAGCATGGCAAGTACATACAAACTCAATGTACAAACCTACCCTGCTGGGTATGGAACCTGAGACTATTGTTGCATGAATAAAGGGATGTTTAGCCAAACAGGGCAAATTGTTCAGGATATGTCAGGTCCCAGATCCACAATTGATCTTAGTGGGGAAAACATATCTATAGAATATTCTTGATAATGGGGTTACCAGTCTCTTAATTTATTCCAATTTCGAGAGAGCAACTGTAGTAAACAAAAGCAACAAACCCAAATGTGAGACTTATTAAGAATACTGGAGGAGTCTTCCTAACAAAAAATAAAATAGGTATCAGATCAGAAGCACCCTACACACACACACACACACACACACGCACGCACGCACGCACGGACGCACACACACACACACACACACACACACACACACACGCACACGCACACACACACGCACGCATGCACGCACACACACACACACACACACGCACACACGCACGCACGCCCACACACACACACACACACACACACGCACGGACGCACACACACACACACACGCACACGCACACACACACGCACGCATGCACGCACACACACACACACACACACGCACACACGCACGCACGCCCACACACACACACACACACATGAAATAAAAAAATACACAGAGGAGATAGTGATTTTATTTTTCAGAAAGATCCCCTCCAAGTTCATTCTGGCTTCTTCCACTGTCTTGGATTCATGATACAAGACAATAAAGGCATTTGCTTGCCTTTCAACCATGTGTGATGAAACTTGCATTTTACCATACTAAAATACTGTAATTACTGTAACTTTAATAGCATTACGCTGATGCTATTTACAATTAGTGTCTGCAAGAATATATCACAAGTTTTGCATGAAATACTAACAAAAGTTCCAAAGGTATTATAAAACAATGAATATACAATGAATATACAACATTCCTAATAAAACACCTTTAGGTATTTTTAAAGAAAGGGACTGTCTAATTTTTGGTATAGCTGCCACGGTCCTGGATCCTTGTTGTAATAAAAATATGTTGAGGCCACTGCCTGTGATAGAAAATATATTTATAGAATGCCTGTTAAAATATATCAAAATGTTAAAAGAAATATGGAAAAATTTACAGTTGTAGAATAAAAAAAATAAAAATAATGAAGGTTATGCCAACATCTCAGAATGAGATGGCTTCTTGGTAACCAACATCTGTAATGTAATAGGACTTTTCATTTATCACATAGTAGAAAATATTATGGTTTATAAGAAACTTTCTGAAACACGGAAAGTATAGAATTAAAAAATTAATTTAAAAGAAAATAATTATAGGGACCATGCCATAGCTTACATTTATGCCAGTTACACAGATTTATGCCAAACAAACATGGTTTGTTACTTGCCAGCATTCACAAATGTATTAGTTCTTTCCCCATCCTGTAAAAGAAAATATTACACTATTCAATTAAATTCTGAAAGATTTACAGTACAACATTTAATAAATATATACTTAAAATATAGGTAGACCTAAAGCGAGGCTAGTGTCAAGGTTTGGGGAAGATTTCAGTTGCCACCACTTCTGATTCACGCTGCAGCATAAACTATTGCTTGGCTTGACACATAAGTTTCTGTGAATACAGCCTGTAGAAGAAAGCATTAAAACATTAAAGTACAATCTGAAACATTAATATTCAATACATTATAATTAGATTATAAATAGGTGGCACACACAGGGTCACTGGCCTTCCATGGTTCAACCACTTCTTGGTCTGAATTAGCTTCTGTCTCACGCTGGTCTGATCCTTCACATCTTTTCTGAAGCAGTTTCTGCTCCTATTTCCTGTTTCATACTTGCTGATGGCTTCTCATTTTCCTTTTAAAAATATCATGCTGGCTAAGCATAAACTATCATACTCTCCCCGGTGCGAGTTATACATGGAGCCCCCCCCAGCACTTTATACATAACAATTGATACAGCACACCAAAACCTGCCAAGGACAACCACAGTTCCAGAGGTGCAAGAAGGGCATTGGGAGCAGCTTGTTAATGATTATTATCATTCAAAGCATCTATAGAAGTGATTATTACAAGCACAGGACCAATAAAGAGCTAATACTGCAGTTGAGGGTGGGCCCTACGGTGCCCCTCTAGCACAAGGGCCCTGATGCGGTGGCTACCTCTGCAACCCCTATTTTTATGCCACTGTCTCCATGTGCTGATGACATCACCCAATGCACAGACCTCCTCAGCTTTCTATGAGATGAGCACCATTGTCCTGGGCAGTTCACCCGAAATGGTCACCTGAATCCAAACAGCTACTGAAGCTCTTGATGATCAGGATATTTAATGGCTGTACATTGTCATCAGTGCTGGCAATTTTACATTTACTTATAAAACAACCTTTTTGCTCTGCTGATGTTGAAGTAAGGGGCGTGTGAGTAGTTGAATAATAAGTGTAAATATAATTTTGCTAAACTAATATTGACTGGCAGTTTACCAAAATATATCAAACAATGTTTAAATAATTTTTTTTGGAATGCTGAATAATCCAAGGGGTTTCAAAGAATGTTGGTTTATTATAGCAAAGTATGTGCTGTCCGTGCGTGCACCACACCGCCAGGGATGAGCTGACGACTAGTTCTCTAGTAAAATTCATTATTAAAATGAGGCTTAAATACCTCAGCTGTGTGGCTGGGAGAGAGGGGGTTACTTACTCATAAGTCCGCTGTCTTCTATGCATTCCAAACGTCTTGCACGCGTCCTATTGGATTGGAAGTTGGAAATATCCCAACTTCACAGTTTGCATTGACATTTTGTCAGAATTCTGACATGCCCTTCAAGTTTCAGGTACAGGAACATCCTCTGGGCAATGTTTATCTAGTTAGCTTAATAGTGGATCATTATTTGATTACTCATGTACTTGGGTGGCTAGGTTGTTAATGGTATTCCCTCATTCCAAGCAGAGATAACAATACTTTTTTTTTAAAGAGAATCCGAGGTGGGTTTCTGCAATCAATATTAGGACACAGAGGCACATTCTGCATACAATCACCTGCCTCTGTGTCCCTACAGTGTGCCCCTAGGCTTCCCCCGTGCTCTGCTGTCCCCGATTATAAAAATCAACAGGTTAGCAACATGTAGATTGTCACTAGTCTGCTGTTTACCTTCTGGCTGCCATTTACCGCCACTCCCCCGCCTCCTGTATAGCACAGCTCCCTGTGTCTGTGTCCCTTCCCTCCCTGCCTCTGTAAGCCGATTGGAGGAAGCTTACAAAGACAGGGAGGGAAGGGACACAGGCGGGGAGCCATGCTATGCATGAGATGGAGGAGCGGCGGTAGACTAGCGACAATCTGCGTGTCACTAGCCTGGTGTTTTTTATAATGGGGGACAGTGATTGTATGCAGAATGTGCCTCTGTGCCCCAATATTGATTTCAAAATTCCACCTTGGGTTCTCTTTAAGTCAAGGAAGTAATTATTGATTCCCTGACAGCAAGTAATTGTATACAGGCCTAGTAGTGGGCCCCAGGTTTTTCTGTGTGCCTCCGATGGCAGATATCTTAAGACCCTGTTGTTTTTGGGCTCCATGTTCCTTCTCCCGATATTACTGTTGTACAACTTTCATTGCATATCGGGTCACCCACCTCATTATCTTCCACCTCCCCGTTCCTCATAATCAGGCTTACAATAAGAAGGCATGTTCTGGATGACTGTTGGGTCTTTTTTTAGACATGACTTTTGTAATGCTGACAGTAGACAACAGTAGCACTAAATTTCTGTAAGTGAGATAGAAAGGAAATGACTGGGATAGCCAATGTGATAACAACTGTATGTACTCTATATAGCATTAAAAGGAGGTTGCATGTTGTATATGATGACTTTTAGCTTTTTGGATTGATTTAGATCCTGTGCATACAAACTATTAAGCGATGTAAGAACGTACTCTGATTGTAAGCAGGTGAAAAATTAAAATAAAAAAATCTGACAAATAACAGCCTGCTCTGTGTAGGATTCTAAAGTGCGGAAAAAGGTAGTGTGGGGTGGCGAGGCAAAGGAGATAAAGCAATTGAGACATATTCATAAAAATGTTGGATATTTATTTAGGGTGTTAAGGTTAATATTGAATCTTTACTTGAGTTCAACAGTGTCATGTTTAGTTCAAAGGTTTTACAGTCCTGCAAAGGTCCAAAGCCATCTTTCAGAACAATACAATTTTAATCTGCACCACGTCCTGGATAGGAAGACCGATGGCAAAAATTCCCCATACCACAAAAACAATGTTGATGGACAATTAAAGTTCTCAGGGCTATAATGTACAAAATACTTGGTAGGAAAAGCTGCATTTGCAAATGATCTACTGAAACGAGACCCATTGATATTATAAAGCAATTACGATGAGTATTTTACACAGCTCTATGCTTACGCTACTGTCCCTGCTTAACATAGAGCATGTATTTAATAGGTACCAAATTACTCAAAGTACAATAACAATGATAAGCCCAGGTTGGGGTATTTACCAGGTATTAGAAGGTGTCCAATAGGACACCTACTGTATCATTATGGATGGCTGGCAAAGTCCTCTGCTTATTAATAATACAGATCCTGAATATTTCAATTCTACAATATTATTTTTTTTCTTCACAGCTCAATAGTTAATTGACCTTCTCTCCTCCAAGGTAAAGAAGATGGAGAGAAAGATGCTGAAGCTGTCAGCGGCAGCAATGCATCTTGCCCTAAATTCCGGAGCCTGCAACTTCCTCCCCCCCCCCATCCACTTTGTTTAATATGCTTTAAAAAGAAGTTACATGTAATATAAAACCTTGTTACATGATGAAATGTTGTTTGTGTTTTCATCTATAAGGGAAGGTGTTAAAATATTTATAAATTCCAACTTATTACACACACACCTAAGCAGCAACAAAGAAAACATACTTCAAAAACACTTGTGGTGGACACCCGCTATATTGTCTTATTATATGCAAACCTGCATAATATTACTATATGATAACATTTCTGATAACAGTAGTAATGCACATTTATATTGAAAGCAGTAAAAAGAATGAGAAAACATTTCCACTCTCCCTTTTATAAGGGATGACGATGTCCTAATTCCTAATGGTTGCTAGGGATAGGCTCTATATTGTCTGATTCATCTACAATGGTGCTTGGAAACACTCCATTGGATGTAGAAAAGGAAAGTGGCAACTCCCTCCAAACATGTGTTTGACTTTGCAAGCTTACCTGCTCATTGTACATCAGGGAAATATATTTAACAAAATTCCATGTTCCACTGAACTCCTATGACCATTATTAATCCAAATAATGATTTTACACCTTGCTTATCAAACAATCTGTGAATAGTAGCAAAAATATGGAGAGTCCAGCTTCAAAGGTGCTGAGAAGAAAAACAGAAGAGCAAAAAAATGTTGTTTTACCCTTTTCAAGTTCACACACTTTAATGTCACTGTAACACAACAAAATTACTTTTAATTAGAGATGGCCCGAAACAGTTCACCGGCAGACAGTTCCCAGCGAATTTCTGCTGTTCGTGAACTGCTCGATCCACCCCCTATACATCATCATGGAGCCAAACTTTGACCCTTTGCCTCACAGTCAGCAGACACATGGCAGCCAATTAGCTAGCACACCATCATGGACCTCCCACCTCCCTATTAAAAAGCAATTGCAGTTGGATTCATTCTCTACTGGCTGCTGACTGTTAGTGAGAGCAGGGTCAGACTTGCTGTAGATAGGTAGAGAAAGCATTAGCTAGGCCTGTGTTCTTGTTCCTCACTTGCTGTGAAAGCACCCCAATTAGCCCTTTTGAGGGCTAGTACATTGGTCTCCTGTGTTTTTTGTGTGTGTGACACTTCACAGCCCACTGATACCCAGAGCCGTGTGCACACTATTGCTATTGTTGCTATATTAAGTTGCACATACGCTACCTCTCCAGTGCATTATTTGGAATGTAATGTGGTTTCTGCCCATTAGGGATTAAAACTCCACTTTGCGTCAACTTTGTAATTTTTGGTGAGACTTTTGCCATGGATTCCCCTCTGGCATGCCGCACTCCAGGTGTTAGACCTCTTCAAACAACTTTTCCATCACTTTTGTGGCCAGAAACAGTCTTTGTAGGTTTTAAAATTCACCTGCCCATTGAAGTCTATGGCGGTTCACATGTTCGCGAACATTTGCGGAAGTTCACATTCGTTGTTTGTGAATGAAAAATTCTATGTTCACGCCATCTCTACTTTTAATGAAAACCCCCAAGGTGCATATGAGGAACATAAGTGACAGTAGCAAAGGAAAAAATAGAGCCATTATACAAAGTATACCAAATATTTTAAATATTTAAAAATGCTGTATACAATGTTAAGTGAGCAGAAGCATAATTATTATTGCTCTCATTAATGAATAGTATATAGCACATTACCATGACTTCTTGCACATGTTCAATGAATATTATCTCAGGCAAGATACAGAGTTTAAAAAGTTTATGCAAAAGTGAAAAATTATACTATTTTCAGTTTGTGCATATGTGGATTGATCTAAAACATTAATCTGATGGTAGGAGGGACGAGCACTAACAAAGAGTTTCCAGGGTGAGTGTTAACCTTGATAATGTTTTGGCCCTTCTCATAAAGTGGGTCTCATACACGAGCTTGAGTGATGTTTGTTCAGTACTGGTAATGACCTTGGCTGTTTTTATGACCCGCTGCAAGACTTTTTTACTGGCCTTACCTCTGCTAGGTTGGGGCTGTTATCGATCAGTATGTCTTCCTCTGTGCCACAATTTACCAATCAACCAATTACTGGTCTGAGCTATGCTATGGGAGAAAAGCGCTTTACAAATGTTATTTGTTGTTGTTGCATTGTGTGCCATTCTTCTTTTTTTATTCTGTGATTAGTTGAATGCCTTGCCACCAGTGATGAGCAAAAATGACGATCTTCTTTTCACATTAGTTTTCGCAAAAATAATGTATAATTTGACTTATGTTATGAGCGAAAATGCCATCAAAAATCATTTTATTAGAAGTCTGTGATTTTTCACGTTTCACAATTTTTCTTTTTTTGCTAAAATAAACAATTTTCCCACTTTTCATGAATTTTTCATGGTAAAATTAAATAGTTTTCACATTTTTGCTAGTTTTTCAAAAGGAAAAATTAGGTTTTTTTAGGGGGCCATATTGTGAAAATGCAATATATTTTCTCAAATATTTTCTTGTAAAAGAAAATAGCATGTTCCATGAGAAGAAACACTGCAAAAAACACTGCTTGCCCCTGTTAGAATGTAAGTATACTTGAATTCTAGCCTCAGGTACTGAAGTCTAGTAAAAGACTTGAGATACAGGTTCTCTTTAACCACCTTAGCGGTATGGACGAGCTCAGCTCGTCCATTACCGCCGGTGGCTGCCGCTCAGGCCCTGCTGGGCCGATTTGCTCCCCGTAAAAAGCAGCACACGCAGCCGGCACTTTGCCAGCCGCGTGTGCTACCTGATCGCCGCCGCAGCGCGGCGATCCGCCGCGTGCAGCGGCGAAAGAGGGTCCCCCCAGCCGCCCGAGCCCTGCGCAGCCGGAACAAACAGTTCCGGCCAGCGCTGAGGGCTGGATCGGAGGCGGCTGACGTCAGGACGTCGGCTGACGTCCATGACGTCACTCCGCTCGTCGCCATGGCGACGAGCAAAACGAAACAAGGAAGGCCGCTCATTGCGGCCTTCCTTGTTACTGCGGATCGCCGGAGGCGATCAGAAATATGGGATAGGAGCGCCCTCTAGTGGGCTTTCATGCAGCCAACTTTCAGTTGGCTGCATGAAATAGTTTTTTTTTTTATTAAAAAAAAACCCTCCCGCAGCTGCCCTGGCGATCTTAATAGAACGCCAGGGTGGTTAAGCAGAGTTTTTCGGAGAAGAAGATGTTCCTTGTGTAAGGCCACATACAGCCAGTTACCGGGAACGTGTAGATCTAAAAGGCCACATAATGGGTCAGTTAGATCTTAGACAACAGGAATAGTAAACAAAGCCAATGTTTATAAAACATTGCATTCTATGTATGTAGGAATGGAACATGAAATTATATTAATGATGAGGCGGGTCATATGCTCATGCCAGCCAATGGTAGGCTTAGGGGTATGGCTCGGGTGATGTCAGAATTTAACTTTTTGATGTTCATATAAATTAGGGAGACCGGAGGGAAAACGGTACTATACTTTCCAGCTATCCGGCTTTCTCTATGCTTCCTAGTTAGAATACTAGCTTCCTGTCTGTATGCTGTAAATATATGTGATGTACATAGGAAAGACTATTTATACTCTGAAGAAATCAACCTGTAACACAAGATGCTTAATAAACCCTTTTGTAAGGTGAAGAAGGCTGTCTCTGCTCTATCTCCTGTATGCTGTTGCTGTGAGTTGCAGATCTGATGAGTTGCTGGCGCCCGAGCAAAAGGTGTGTGCAACCACCATATAGATTCTTACAGTTGGTGCCGTGAAACTATAGGCCGATCCCAGATCGTTGATTGGTGATCCAGGTGTGAAAATGAGTCAGTCTGTTTACGACTTCTTGAGGCAGCGAGTCTCTGTAAAGCAAGCACAAGAGAAAGAGGAGCAGCTCAGAGCTGAGCTGGAAGAGTTAAGAGCGGGCTACAGAGGCCAGATACGAGAAGTGCAAAGCTTATCAAGAGGAGATAAGCACTGTTGTGCGGAGTGAGTCTGGAAGTCCCAGCGACAGGGCCGATGTGTGCACCCTTATACACAGGGGAAGTCAGTCCAAGAGAAAATGGGTTTGGCCAGATCCCATTAGGAACTTTAGCGCATCGGACGCCTGTGAGGAAAACTGAGCCATTGCTGGGCGACTCGGTGCTCATCTGGTACAGAGGCCAATGCAACGCAACCGGTTTTGATAAGGCGAGTATATGTTTTTCTTTCCTTTTCTCTTTGTCAGGGCAGAAACACTGCTTGCCACATCTGCAAGAAACACTGCAAGAAACAATGCTTGCCACATCTGCTGTGAGTTTAAGTTATACTCAAAAGCCTCCTCAATTTGTTGTTTGTTTTTAAGTTTAATGGACTTGATGCCTTTCTTGAGGCTAGTTCTGGGTGCTCTACAGGCTGAGGTGTCTCCTAATTTAAAGGCTTTGTTTCTTTCCATAATCAGCTGTTTAACTTTGACCATCATCTTTTGCACCTGTTGTCATAAATTCATTTTCCTAAGCTATGTAGGTCTTGTTAAATGAATATCATTTTGAAATAAAATCTAAAGGAATATTACAGACATGAAAATGCTGCTTTAGACCATTTTTATAACTTAATGTGACATTTTTTCAGTAAAATAATGTCATCTCATAAGCTTCAAAGAACACTATAATTATGATAAAAATGTTGTTCAAAGCTAAATATAAAGTAATCAAGATGTACAAATAGTATGTCGTAGAATGATAATCATTCTTCCTTATATACAAACAGGATGCAGTGCATTAGCGGCGTATACAATATACTGCTTCACTGCTTTCAGCTAATTCTAGAAAAGAATTGATTTTAATACATGCAGCACATGTGAGAATAAGAATCTTATGTATAACATGTAATTTGTCAGTAGTGGTTACTTAAAAGGGCTCAAGTGAGCTGGATTGCGTAGAACTTTGTTTTTTTTTCAACTCCTTTTTTAGTGTAGTGGCTTTTTTCATAATTTACTACAAAGCAACCAAAATGTGTTTCTATGCAAAATGACGAAGTTGTGGTTAATATTTATCTTTGCAAATTACATTTTTTTTCTCCAATTACATGTATCAGGGAAAAGACTGTCTCCAATTTGTTTTGTATGTATATGGATCCCACTAAAAACATGTATCTCTCCTCCCCCCAAAAAAGGAGAATGGTTACCAATCAATGTTCAGTAATAAGTATATCTTTTACTTAACCACTTAAACCCCTGGCATTACAATAAAATTGCCAGGGGGGCGGCGCAGCACTTTTTAAAATTTTTTTTAAAAAAAATCATGTAGCTAGCCTAGCATAGTGATGGGCGAACAGTGTTCGCCACTGTTCGGGTTCGCCCGGATTTTGGCCTGTTCGGGTTCGGTTCGGCACCCCCCGAACACCTCATGGTGTTCGGGAGGGTGCTCGGGCACGCTGCCCGAATCCGAACAGGCCTTCTTTGTTCAGCCGAACACAGCCGTGTCCGGCCGAACATAGCCCCCTATAGGGTCCCAGCATAAAGGGAGAGCATACACCGAGCGCGGGGGGGGGGGGGGGTCGGAAATGCCCCCCACCCCTCCCCGCTAAGCTCTCCCTTCTGCCGGTACCCTATAATTAAATTTAAGTGCCCAAAAGTACCTGAGGAGGAGGAGGGCAGGAAGAGGGAAGCCGGAGTTCTTGGGCGCTAGTACCATCTGGTACCTCCGCCCTCTCTTGACGCACTTCCTGTTTACACTTGAAGTCGCGTCAAGAGTGCGCAGAAGTACCGCGATGATGCGTACGAGGGTAAGTGTCATCATGTAAACAGGAAGTGCGTCAAGAGAGGGCGGAAGCACCAGATGGTACTAGTGCCCAAGAACTCCGGCTTCCCTCTTCCTGCCCTCCTCCTCCTCAGGTACTTTTGGGCACTTAAATTTAATTATAGGGTACCGGCAGAAGGAAGAGCTTAGCGGGGAGGGGTGGGGGCATTTACGACCCCCCCCCCGCGCTCGGGGCATGCTCTCCTTTTATGCTGGGACCCTATAGAGGCCCCAAAGGGACATGTTCGGGTTGGGTTCGGGGTTCGGCTCGAACATGCCGAACATCAGGGGCATGTTCGGCCGAACCACACCGAACCCGAACATCCAGATGTTCGCCCAACACTAGCCTAGCGCTAGCTACATGATAGCCGCTGTGCAGCAGCATCCCCCCGCCCCTTCCGATCGCCTCCGGCCATCAGAGCAAACAGGAAATCCCGTTCAGAATGGGATCTCTTGTTTGGCTTCCCCCGTCACCATGGCGACGATTGGGATGATCCACGTCATGGCGTCTGGGGGAGTCCCGATCCACCCCTTAGCGTAGCCTGGCGGTGATTGGCCAGGCTGCGCAAGGGGTCTGGGGGGAATAGCGACGAATCGGCGCAGAGCGGCAGCGATGGGGTAGTACATGCAGCTAGCAAAGCGCAACAAAAAAAATTATGCAAATCAGCCCACCAGGGCCTGAGAAATCCTCCGCGGCGGCTTACCCCGAACTCAGTTCAGGATTAACGCCAAAGAGGTTAAGTACCACAGAATTACAACCCCCTAGTGACCAGGCTATTTTTTACAATTCAGTGCTCTGCAGCTTTAAAATCTTGCTGAAGAGCCATACAACTTAGAAGCCAAATTAATTTTTTATGCCCACCAACAGAGATTTCTATTGGTGGGCTCTGATCACTGCTGCGGGCATTATTTTTTAATTAATTGTATTGTATTTTTTTTTTTTTAAAAAGTCTTTTTTTAATTTTATTACCTCCCCCAAGAGCCATTCAGGGCAATCGCCTCTCATAGCCATCAGCCTATGAGAGGGATAACATGCTGAGCCCATCCAGGGGACAGCCAAGTAGCAGGGCTGTCCCCAGTACAATCCTGCAGTATATTGCAGCACTGTACAATGAAAAGCAACAACCATTTCTTTTCTTTATAGTCTGCCAGCAATGGTCACTCAAGCGGGAATGCATGTGCATCCAGGCACACAATCTGATATTATTTCCTCCCCCAGCCCCCCAGGACTTGACACCTTTTGGCATTAGCCAATCCTGGGGGAGCCACCTTGCGACCGCCAAATGGCGTTAGACGGTCGTAAGGTGGTTAAATTCATAATCAAGGTGGTGCCACTACCTACAATCTAGGCAGGCAATGTAGAAAATACGATCAATAAATGAAGTACAAAAATTTCACAGTGCAAATGTATGGATAAATACAATAAAAGTGCCCAGTGCTGAGGTATATATCCAATTTCTAGTATAGGGGACTAACAGTCAACTAGTTACAAATCCTAGAAAAGTGCATAACAGATACATTTGATATGGAAATACTACTGAGTGAAAATCTGTACAAAGTATATTAGAGCTGAATACAGACCTCAATCAGTGCGGCAACCACGGAGCTGAGAAGGGGAGAGGGACCTTATGTATGTCACATTCTGCTGGTCACTTCATTGGAGGCCTCTGTGATTAGAATGATCATGGGCCCATGGGCACACAAAATGTGTTGAAAGTCCCCACTCAGATTACGCGTGAGTCACAGTGTGGGCTTATAGAGCAGAATGCAGAATCCTGCACTAGAGATGGCTCGAACCTCCGATTTTAGGTTCGCGAACCTCGAAACGTGAACCTTCGCAAAAAGTTCGGTTCGCGCAAACTTTTCGAACTTCAATAGACTTCAATGGGGAGGCGAACTTTATGCTGGCCACAAAAGTGATGGAAAAGATGTTTCAAGGGGTCTAACACCTGGAGGGGGGCATGGCGGAGTGGGATACACGCCAAAAGTCCCAGGGAAAAATCTGGATTTGCTGCACAGCAGCGTTTTAAGGGCAGAAATCACATTGCATGCTAAATTGGAGGCCTAAAGTGCTTTAAACATCTTGCATGTGTATACATCAATCAGGGAGTGTAATTAGTGTACAGCTTCACACTGACAGACAAAACTCACTGTGTAACGCACCGCAAACAGCTGTTTGTGTAGTGACGACTGTGCTGGACTGGTGCGCACCATGGCGAGATTGCTCTTCCTCAGTGATATCAGGTAATGTCTGTCTGCCTTATCAACTTTCGATGGTTCTTTCTCTATCATTGTTAAAGCTTAAATCTATTTTTTTAAATTACTTTTTCTGCTGGCTGTTCAGTACCTTTAACCTCCCTGGCGGTTAATTTTTTTTGCCAAATTGGCAAAAATCCTTTTCTTAAAATTCTTTTTTTTGTTTCATGTAAAGCTACCAGAGTGGTAGCTACATGAAACACCACTAGAGGGCGCATGTGTCCCTCTAGTGCGATCGTCGCCGGCACTAATAGCAAACAGGGGAGCGCGTATATAACACGTTCCCCTGTTTGGCTTCTCCTGTCGCCATGGCGACGATCGGGATGACGTCATGGACGTCAGCCGACGTCCTGACGTCAGGCGCACCCGATCCAGCCCATAGCGCTGCCCGAAACTCATTGGTCCGGGCAGCGCAGGGCTCTGGCGGGGGGGGGGCCCTCTTTAGCCGCTGCGTGCGGGCGATCGCCGCAGAGCGGCGGCGATCAAGCTGTGCGCGCGGCTAGCAAAGTGCTGGCTGCGCGCACAGCACTTTGAATGGGGCGAATCGCCCCAGTAGAGCCGGAGAAATCCTCCTGCGCGGCATAGCCCAAGATCAGCTCGGGCTTACCGCCAGGGAGGTTAATGAGAATCTGTTATGGAGGGCAAGTCTGCCATTTAATCAACTGTGTGAAACTTTCGATGGTACTTTCTCAGTACCATGGTGACCACGGGTAATGGCCAAGGAATCAGGGTTCGATTCCAGTCCGGAGTGGGAGCCTGAGAAATGGCTACCACCACACATCCAAGGAAGGCAGCAGGCACACTGTGGGCAAATGAGCAGGAACGGCTACCACCACACATCCAAGGAAGGCAGCAGGCATGGCATGCAAGTCCCGACTCAGGGAGGTAGTGATGAAAAATAACAATACAGGAGGACTTTTGAGGCCCTGCTGTATATGAGACGAATCAACTTTAAATCCTTTAACAAGTATCTGTTATGGAGGGCAAGTCTGCCATCCATTCAAGTGAAAGGTATGCACTGACTGCCAGGTATAATACAATGTGCAGTCACAGATGCAGTGAAAGGTATGCAGTGATTGGTATTACAAATGCGCAGCTGTCACACACACAGGTACCGTGAACAGGTGCAGTGACTGGTGGTGTATAACACTGCGTGCGCTCATGTAGATAGGTAGGTGCACTGAACAGGTGGGTATGCAGCGATTGGTATTACAAATGTGCAGCTGTCACACACACAGGTAGTCAATGTTCTGGGCCTGGCAGTGGCACAGTAGGAATTACCAAGGGGCCAAGGTCCAGCAGCTGTGACTGACTGACAAGGCTGTATATGCAACACAAGTGTCTGTGACACACACACACAAAAAAAATAGATCACAAGAACAACATTAGCTCTCAAAAGAGCTGTTGAGAATGAGGAGTGCTTTTTAGCAATAAGTATCAGCAAGGAGCAACCTAACAAGCCTAACACAAGAGCCTAACTAAGCTTTACCTATGTCAGCAGGTTCTCTCCCTTCTCTAATTACTGCAGCCACACGAGTGAGTGTAGCCTGATTGGCTACCCTGTGTCTGCTGACTGTGATGTGGAGGGTCAAAGTTGACCCTAATGATGTGTTTTAGGGGGCAGGTCAAACTCGCATATAGTTCACAGTTCACCGCAAACGTGAACCACCGAAGTTCATGTGAATAAGTTCGCGGTCGAACTGTTCGGGCCATCTCTATTCTGCACTTGTAATCTGGCTGTGCTCCACGCTGTGTCCATTCCGCCGATACTCTCTGCAATATGGTGAGCGGCAGTGCGCATTGCAGAAACTCCAGGCATGGCACAAACTCCAGGCACACATTGCACACCAGCTCCATGCATGGTGCAGTCCCGTCCCACATCTCCTTTCACTCTCCATCATTCTTCTCACCCTATACTGCATTGTGCAGCTTCTGGACAAAAACAAAAAAACAACGTACTGTTTAACTGCCGCAGGCTCCAGCTCAGAGGGTAAAAATGTAACACTGCCTCTCCTTACCACTCAGTAGCTCTAGGCCCCCATCCTCTTCATACTGAGTCCACTGACTCCATTCTGTGTGATGGACAGGCATGTGTTACACCAGGCCTCATGCCTCTCTTGGCCACAGGAACAGTTATCCTGCACCCCACCTTCAGCGCTCACTATGTTATTTGAACCTACTTACATTGTGTGCCTGGCGCCTGCCAGAAATTATTATTTTTTTTTTTTATGTCATTAATTAATAAAAATTTAAGAAATTTAAAAACACTGTGTCATGGACATAATTGAATATGAGGAAGAAAGTCCTCTAATCTCCCATAATCCAGCAGGACACCGCTTGTCTAAGCAGGACAGACACAACAGTAGGAGTAGAGAGTAGAGACAACTGGACGCCTGACTCACAAGTAAATAAATTTGTATGTATTCAAAATTTAAAAAAATGTACAAAAATTAAAAGTTATTATTTTTTTACACTTTAGTATACAATGCCTGATATTTCATACCTCTCTTACACTGGAGGCAACTAACAATGTTTACTCTGCCGCCTGTTGCTTTCCCCTGGTCCACGCTGCAGTGCCTGCAACTAACATGTCATTAGAGTGGAAACATTTTGATGACATAAAATGTTTAAAGGAGTCATCAGGAAAAAATTAATAAATGAGCTTTACTCACCTGGGGCTTTCTGCAGCCCCTTGCAGACGACTGTCCCATGCTGTCACCTCCACTCCCCGCCACCGTCCTGGTCTCCACGCACGGTATTCAGGCTGACCCTGAGGTCGTCCTTACTGGGGTTGCGCGAAGCGCCACTGTCAATCATGGTCACATTGCCCGCAGGGTACTGCGCAGGTGCAGTAGCTCTGTGCCTGCGCAGTACGCCATGGACAACGTGACCATGATTGACAGCGGCGCTTCACGCAGCCGCAGTAAGGACGACCTCGGGTTCGGCCTGAATACCGTGCGAGAAGACTGGACCGGCGGCGGGGAGTGGAGGTGATAGCTTGGGACAGTCGGCTTCAAGGGGCTGGAGAAAGCCCCAGGTGAGTAAAGCTCATTTGTTAATTTTTCCCTGCTGACTCCTTTAAAAATTGCATAGATAAATTGGCAAAACCACATATTTCAGGCTCTCTTGGGACTGGCATTTTTTTTTGTCAGGCAGGAAGGATGGTGTGGCTGTAGAGTGGAGTTTCTCGCACCACACATTTTTCAGGCCTACAGTGGATGCAATTACAGTGTCATAATGGACACCATCTGACCGATTCCGACATATTTGAAATTACACATTTTGACCACATATGATTTTAAAAAATGCAATACATGATTTTGGAATGGCACTATCCTCAGGCCTCTGTGAGGACTGGTGTTCTTTTATGTCAGGCAGGAAGTGTGGCTGTAGAGTAAAGTCACTGGCAATGAGGCATGTTCAGTTGAAGTATTTAAAATGTTGAAATTTTAGGTCAAAAACACTTTCAAAATGTAATACATAGATTTGTAATTGCACGCATTTCTGGTCTCTGCAAAAGTGGCTGCAAATAGGCAGGTAACCACGGTGGCCATACTAAAGCCCTTTATTTGAAAATCTTGAAACAATATGGGATTTTTGGCATTTACGCATGAATAAAGCCTCTGCATAAAAAATGGAATTTATGTGAATATTTTGCCCTTGATCCACCTCTGCCATGCCTCTGTTTGGGTTTTGGTACACATTGTACTCTTAAAGAATTTGTGACTGCAGAGATGCCATGAAGGTTTTAAAAGTTTGACTACCATTAAAGTTAATGGGGTTCACCGTGAACGACCGGTTCACAAACGTTCATAGTAATGTTCATAGCAAAGAAATGAACAGCGCTACTTAAAAACAGATGAATGCTTACCTGCAAAAAAGTGCAGACCCCACTCATGGGATACAAATACACAATGAGCACACATACAACCTGTCTACCACTTGGAGGATGTTAGTTTCCACTAACAGCTTGCATGCAATTTGTTAGGTACTCGTCCCTCCCACTGTCAAAGAAGTCTTTCCTCCATGGGAGGGGACCTGACACTAACTAAATCCTACCTATGCATATGCATAGCCTGGGCGCGCTTCCAGTAAAATTAAAATTAAGAATTGCGCAGAAAAAGTGGGATCAGCGCATCACCAGGCTGCCTCTGAATGGCCTCAGCTCAGAGATGCGCTGAGCCCCCCCCCAGAGACTACAAACGCACCTTGAACCCAAACAGAGGCTCTGCATATACACCAAAGAAAAACTAACAAGTGGGAGCAGCTGACCAGAATTAAATCAAACATAGCAAAGAAATGAACAGTGCTACTTAAAAACAGATGAATGCTTACCTGCAAAAAAGTGCAGACCCCACTCATGGGATACAAATGCACAATGAGCACACATACAACCTGTCTACCACTTGGAGGATGTTAGTTTCCACTAACAGCTTGCATGCAATTTGTTAGGTACTCGTCCCTCCCACTGTCGAAGAAGTCTTTCCTCCATGGGAGGGGACCTAACACTAACTAAATCCTACCTATGCATATGCATAGCCTGGGCGCGCTACCAGTAAAATTAAAATTAAGAATTGCGCAGAAAAAGTGGGATCAGCGCATCACCAGGCCGCCTCTGAATGGCCTCAGCTCAGAGATGCACTGAGCCCCCCCAGAGACTACAAACGCACCTTGAACCCAAACAGAGGCTCTGCATATACACCAAAGAAAAACTGACAAGTGGGAGCAGCTGACCAGAATTAAATCAAACATAGCAAAGAAATGAACAGCGCTACTTAAAAACAGATGAATGCTTACCTGCAAAAAAGTGCAGACCCCACTCATGGGATACAAATACACAATGAGCACACATACAACCTGTCTACCACTTGGAGGATGTTAGTTTCCACTAACAGCTTGCATACAATTTGTTAGGTACTCGTCCCTCCCACTGTCGAAGAAGTCTTTCCTCCATGGGAGGGGACCTAACACTAACTAGTTTTTCTTTGGTGTATATGCAGAGCCTCTGTTTGGGTTCAAGGTGCGTTTGTAGTCTCTGGGGGGGCTCAGCGCATCTCTGAGCTGAGGCCATTCAGAGGCGGCCTGGTGATGCGCTGATCCCACTTTTTCTGCGCAATTCTTAATTTTAATTTTACTGATAGCGCGCCCAGGCTATGCATATGCATTGGTAGGATTTAGTTAGTGTTAGCTCCCCTCCCATGGAGAAAAGACTTCTTCGACAGTGGGAGGGACGAGTACCTAACAAATTGCATGCAAGCTGTTAGTGGAAACTAACATCCTCCAAGTGGTAGACAGGTTGTATGTGTGCTCATTGTGTATTTGTATCCCATGAGTGGGGTCTGCACTTTTTTGCAGGTAAGCATTCATCTGTTTTTAAGTAGCGCTGTTCATTTCTTTGCTATGTTTGATTTAATTCTGGTCAGCTGCTCCCACTTGTTAGTTTTTCTTTGGTGTATATGCAGAGCCTCCTTTCTGGTTCAAGGTGCGTTTGTAGTCTCTGGGGGGGGGGCTCAGCGCATCTCTGAGCTGAGGCCATTCAGAGGCGGCCTGGTGATGCGCTGATCCCACTTTTTCTGCGCAATTCTTAATTTTAATTTTACTGGAAGCGCGCCCAGGCTATGCATATGCATAGGTAGGATTTAGTTAGTGTTAGGTCCCCTCCCATGGAGGAAAGACTTCTTCGACAGTGGGAGGGATGAGTACCTAACAAATTGCATGCAAGCTGTTAGTGGAAACTAACATCCTCCAAGTGGTAGACAGGTTGTATGTGTGCTCATTGTGTATTTGTATCCCATGAGTGGGGTCTGCACTTTTTTGCAGGTAAGCATTCATCTGTTTTTAAGTAGCGCTGTTCATTTCTTTGTTATGTTTGATTTAATTCTGGTCAGCTGCTCCCACTTGTTAGTTTTTCTTTGGTGTATATGCAGAGCCTCTGTTTGGGTTCAAGGTGCGTTTGTAGTCTCTGGGGGGGCTCAGCGCATCTCTGAGCTGAGGCCATTCAGAGGCGGCCTGGTGATGCGCTGATCCCACTTTTTCTGCGCAATTCTTAATTTTAATTTTACTGGTAGCGCGCCCAGGCTATGCATATGCATAGGTAGGATTTAGTTAGTGTTAGGTCCCCTCCCATGGAGGAAAGACTTCTTCGACAGTGGGAGGGACGAGTACCTACAAATTGCATGCAAGCTGTTAGTGGAAACTACCATCCTCCAAGTGGTAGACAGGTTGTATGTGTGCTTATTGTGTATTTGTATCCCATGAGTGGGGTCTGCACTTTTTTGCTGGTAAGCATTCATCTGTTTTTAAGTAGCGCTGTTCATTTCTTTGCTATGTTTGATTTAATTCTGGTCAGCTGCTCCCACTTGTTAGTTTTTCTTTGGTGTATATGCAGAGCCTCTGTTTGGGTTCAAGGTGCGTTTGTAGTCTCTGGGGGGGCTCAGCGCATCTCTGAGCTGAGGCCATTCAGAGGCGGCCTGGTGATGCGCTGATCCCACTTTTTCTGCGCATAGTAATGTTCATAGTAATTTACAAACACGAAATTGTGATGCTCGGCCATCACTACTGGCCAATCGATCTGTGCAGATGGGGGGGGGGGAGGGGGAATGCAGTTATGGTGGGGACTTTGTACAGCAGCTGACAGCGTATGCAAACCTATTAATAGTCTGCTTGTGTACTTGTGTCCTCCCGTGTCCCTATGTCTGTGTGTTTAGGCCAGCGTGCATGCGCGGCACGTGGGTGGACTTTAGACAGCACAGGAGGACAGTTACATGTGCTCACATGTTGCGGCATGTGTGTGCATCGCGGCCATTGTGTTATGCGGGCGTGTATGTGTAGCGACCGCATACGTGTAGCAACCGTGTGAATGCACGATAACCATGCAGGCGATGCTGCAGTGACGTTGGCAGAGGCGACGGGGGTTGTGAGAGGCGTAGTGGCCGAGGCCTAGCTCCCATTATTGTAACAGGCCTAAGGTCTAGTATTTGATATAAAACTACAATTAAAGTGATACATAACATTAAGTGTATCTTGAGGATGCAGGAACTGATTCAGTTTTAATAAAACAAAACATATCTGGAATATCTGAGTGTAGAGTGTGGTAAGTGTTTATGTGATAGGAGAACTCCTACTAAGATTTTAATTGTTTTTATTATTATTATAATTTTGCATAGTTTGTGGAATTCAATTAAGATGATTTTGTTTTAACTCAAACTTGATTGGGTAATTAGGTTTCCCTGGACACATGGTATTGTTATATATTTGCAGTTTATTTCAAATTCCCCTGCATTTGATTGAATGTTTGACATGAATACAGTAAAACTACACTGTTCTTTTGCTGCACATTTTCAATTAATCATCTCTTAAAATGTGTGGGAGTCGTAAAGCTCATTGAATCAAGGCTACTGACATCAGAAGAGGGCTCAGTGGGAGAAGGTATACCTGAATAGGGAGACTGAGTTTCATGTTTCACAAAATTCTTTAATTTGGAGGATTTAAAGTCTTTTTCAGACTCAGACATATTTGAGAACGGTGTTATTATTAGAGAGCCATCATCTTCCATGGTACTGTGCAAATTAAAATAGAAATATAGGTGCACAATACAGATATCATTGAAAATGCAGCAAATAACTAAAAGCGATAGGGGAGTGTGCATTAAACTCCCTTAGAGGATACCTTAAAGCGGAATATAACCCTGCATTTCAACTTTGCTCTAAAACATTATTTACAGCATATTATATGCAAAAAAGCATTTTTTTTTAACTAGACCAGCATTGGAAGGGTTAAACACAGAGGTTTAAAATTCCGTGGAGAGATATGCAGAAGTTCAGATTGTTACATTCTATTTAGTTATATGTATCTATTGAGAAATGTTACACACTCTTTGGCTGTCCTCCAACTCCTTCTCAGTCAGAGAGATGAGTCACATTCAACACTTAGATACATTTATATAAACAAAATGTATCTATGTCAGCTTCGGATGCGTCTGCAGAAATCTCCAGGAACTTTACAGCCCTCTGTAACCCTTCCAATGCTGGTCTAGTAAAAAAAAAAATGCTGGTTGCATATAATATACTGTAAATAATGTTTTAGAGCAAAGTTGAAATGCAGGGTTATATTCCGCTTTAAATCAATTCAATAATTGACGCTGTGTGTGTGTGTGTGTGTGTGTGTGTTTGGAGGTGTGCATAGGCTTATTGCACCTCCCGCGGCCTGGTGTCTGTCGCAGTTTAGATGTAAAGCTGTTCGTTCCAAAATCCTAGTTGGCAGGGTCGGAGCTGGGGTAGTATGTCTGAAGGAGTACGCATGAACTCCCACGGCCCAGGGAAGATGTAGTCAGTGTGTGGTCAGACGGTGCCCAAGTGGACATATTGCGCATGCGCGTGTAGTATATCTGGGTCAGAGGGCAATTGCGCTGGCTATGTCTTCCCATGGGAGTGCGCGCATACTCCCGTGGACATGCTGTCCCTGCACCGACCCCGCTGACGAGGACTTTGTAATGAAAAGCGTTATATCTAAACAGGGACAGACGCCGGGCCACCAGAAGTGTGGTAAGCCTATGCGCACCTCCACACACACACAAAGGGCATCAATTACTGGACTGATTTAAGACTAAGGTATCCTTTAAAAATAATTTTGTGTGTAAAGTCTTACTGCACGATGAGTAGAGCAGAATGCAATACATCACATGCAATACACTATACATTTTACTCATCGTGCATAAAACTTTATGCAAAAAAATGTGATTAATAAAGTTTAGTGTGTTTAATTTGTGCTCCAGTTTAGTTTTGACTTAAACAATTTGATAACATAAAAATGAACTGTCATGGCTAGACTACTCCATTGAAGTAGTTTGTTGGGAGCTATGGTAAGCCAATTAAAGCTGTATTTTCTGTAATATTACAAAACTGTTTCTGCCAATGCTTCCTTGCCGCGACTATGGTACAGTGCTTAATCTTATCTGATGTCAGAGATTGCATAATTCACTGAGATAACCTTTTGGTGACCTTTAAGCTAACAGCTACATAATGAAAAACTTGCTGGCACTCCATTAACTGATAATGATGTCATTCTGCAGCAGAGTGAGAAATATTTAAGGGAAATAACCATTTACTAACATTACTGGATCAGTTGTCATCTTATGGCTTGCTAAAGTGTAGCAACTAAGCCTAATAACATAATAAGTAATTAAAAAAACCATAAGCTCTTATGAAGAATGTATCCATTACATATCAAGATAAAGTACATATAATAAAATTAAATTCCATGTTGATAGTTACCTATATTTAATTAGGCACACTTATCAGCATACCTGAAAATGTATTTAGAAGAGGGCAATGGCTAAGAGGTTGGTCAGCATTGTGGCTAAGTGGTTAGCACTTTTACCGGGCAGCACTAGGGTCCCAGGTTAGAATCTCAGCAAGGACCACTATATGCATGAAGTTTGCATGCTCCTCCCTATGTTTCACCACTCAGGTTTCCTACCAAATGCCATAAACCTACTACTGATAAATTCATTGGTTCCCCCCAGATTAATTGAGTTAGGATTATGACAGAACAATAAAATCATGGCTATGGCAAAGTTTAGATTGTGAAATAGTTTCAGGGACAGTTAGATGTTTGAATTGTTCAGTGTTCACTGTTTAAAATATCAGAGCTAAATGCATAATAATAATAGCAATAATAATAGCAATAGCAAATGTATACATTTTTCCATTTTGACTCGTTGATGGTGCAGTGGTTAAGTGGTGACTGCACTGGAAGAAGTGCTCTTTTCCTTTCCCAAACTGATAGAGTTTTTAAATGGTAATGTAACCCCTTCAGGACTGTAGGCTTACATCCCCCTAGTGACCAGGCTATTTTTTACAATTTAGGCCACTGCAGGTTTAAGGCCTTGCTGCAGGGCCGTACAAATCGTCACAGGAGTGAATTCCCCCCTCCCTTTTCTGCCCACCAACAGAGCTTTCTATTGGTGGGATCTGATTGCTCCCACAATGTTTATTTATTGATTTATTTGTTCTTTTTTTATTTAATAAAATGTGATATTTTTTTTATTATTTTTACTACCCCCTCCCTCCTTCACCCCACCAGCCAGTCACAGGGATCGGCTCTCATAGACATCAGCCTATGAGAGCCGGTCACTCTCTGAGTCTCCCAGGGGGACAGCCGAGCATCACAGCTGTCCCCAGTACAGCGCTGCCATAGATTGCAGAGCTGTACACTGTAAAAAGAGAGTGGTTTTGCCATCTAACAGTCTCCTAGCACTGATGGGAGACTGATGACAGATGAAGGAGCGGAGCTCTGTCATTCAAGTGGAGATGTGCGCACATCGGCACGCAAGATCTCCTGCAAAACTCCGGCCCAGGACTTCACACCAATTGGCGTTGAGCAGTCCTAGGGCTGCCGCTGTGTTCACTCCAATTGTCATGGAGCAGTCGGCAAGGGGTTAAGCATTTCAAAAGCCCCCATTATTACTTCACGTTTAAAGATTTTAAAAAAAGAGTTCCCGCTAGTTTTACGACATTAAAAGATAAAATTCACTTTAACAAATTCTACTATCATGAAAAACTGTGACATTTAAAATACATGTAAACTTATACAGACATATATTTGTCCCAGATTAAAATGCACTATAAATGTATTTTCCTTATGTTACTGTCACTTACAGTAGGTAGTAAAAATTGGTCTGGTTTTTGAGCAGTGTAGGATTTTCTTTATTCTTAGGGGGAAAAAAACACTTTCTGGAAAGAATCTATACATAGACTGTACAACTGCCAGCAGAGGACTGGGACCACTTGGCTTGGGGGGAAAATACAAACACATGGTCCATGGACAAAGGTAATGGGGCGGCGGATTGCACCACAAATTGGTGGTCCAACAAGTGTCAAATATAGTGTTCCAAAGTTTCAGTGCACCAAAGATGGACTTACCTCCTCCAAAGCACTCTCAGACATGAGATGTAATGTAATAAACGTTTAACTCAAAAGCAACATGTTTTGCAGACTTGCATCCCACTTCATCAGACAACTGTCAGAGATTTAAAAAAAAATCTTGATTGAGCATATGTGGAGTTTGGTGCCCCATTTTTAAAAACTTTTTGTAACGATCGGTGAAGCACAGAGAGGATCTGATTACCAGTGATCTGCAGAATCACTGGGAATACAGATGTATACCAGATTATACGTGATCTGCAGTATCACTGATAATCCGATATACTAGCTAACCTCTGTTCACCTGAGTAGAGTGTAGTGTTAGGGGCAACAATAACACTTAGAGGACTAGGCCTCAGTGCAGCAAGGAGTACTGCACAGATTCCTTCCGCAGACCTGAGCTCTCCAAGACGGGAGGAGTCAGACTGACAGTAGGAAGGACAGACTGAAAGTAACCTTCAGGAGGAAGGATCACTAACAGAGCGAGGAACCGCCTCTAACAGTAAGGTCGGTTCTCGAGGTCGGACAAGCCAGGTCGTACACACACGGACAGATAAAGTACAAGATCAGGAGGCAAAGGCGGAGTCAAAGTACAGGCAGGGTTCAGCAACGGGGTATCAGATATATCGGGGTACAAAATCAGGAGGCAGAAGCAGAGTCAAGGAACGAGCCGGGGTTCGGCAACAGAGTATCAGAAATATCGAGGTACAAGATCAGAGTTCAGGAGGATAGTCAAGGCAGGCAAAAGTCATAACAGATAATCACAATCAAACTAGTACTTTAGCTATCAACAGAATCTAGCTAAGTGTAGGATTACAGCTCCAGCTGGTCCCGGCACACTTACGGATCTGACTACGGATCTGGGTGCTCCCACATATGTGATCGCACGCCAGACAAAGAGCAAGTGAATAACCAGCAGTATATATACTCTAGGACCTTTCCAGGACCTCCCTAATTGCTGGTCCAATGGGAGCAGTGGAATTTGTCAGCTGACCCAGCTGGTCAGCCGACTCCCTTCTAACTGCTATTTAAACTCTGCCTCTGTGCTTGCGCGCGTGTAAGTCTGAATCTTGGTGGACTATCAGTCCCAGCCACACCAGTACTATCATGCAATGTATCTAGAGCGGGGGCCGCCTCTGATGCGGATTCCGCCGTTACCAATGCGGACTCCGCCGTTACCAATGCGGATTCCGCCGCACTGCCTATGCGGCATGCAGCGTTTTTTCCGCGTTGTGACGCCATGCTGGACGCGGAAACAGCCGCCTCACCTCGAGAGACGGCGGCCTTTCCGCGTTTCCTTACACTTTTATATCATTTTGGCACCTCTCTGAATAATTACTATTATATCCACCCTGAGTGACCCTATCCTGCGGAGAGTGATTTTTAACCTGAGTAGGGTTGGGTTTGTTCTCCCCACCTGCTTACTGCACAGCCACTGGAGTGGCTCACATGAGTATTACTTTGTATCACCTGATCCCTCTGATACCCTAACATACTACAATTTGGCTCTCAGTTTCTCCAAATCACTTTCCATCCCCCTGTCCCCATCCCTCCCCATTTTCATCATTAAAAGAGAGAAATCCACAGGGGGGAGGGTTGAAGAGATGGACTAATTGTAAAACTGTCAGATTTTTATGATTGTCTGTATGTGACAGTGACATAGCAAGAAAGTAATTTACAGTGCATTTCATTCTGGGTCAAACAATTTAAATTTTTTTGAAAGTATATTTTTTATTGAAAATTTTTCATAGAAAAAACAAGAACAGGTGTGCCTGCCAACCATGGCGGCACTAAAACAAGTATAACATAACTGTTGACATAGTTACTCTCCATTCCGATAAGGAGCATAGGTAATAGCATGATATCTTCCTACTAGGCCCAAGATTTCAATAAGGAACATCATAAAATAGGATAACAAACAGTTGCGCCAGAGGAAGTAAGACCTGACTTGAGTGCATCTCCCCGCGGGACTCCAGTAAGATTCGTGGTATTACACTAACTCAATCGTCAAATTTAAGCCTGTAGTGTGAGATCCAGCAGGACCATATTTTCCTGAATTTTTCAGGGCATTTTCTTTTAAGATATATAGGTTTGATGGTAGCTAGATCCTTATGGACATATGAGGACCAGTCCTTTTTGGTGGGGGGTGAGGGTTGTTTCCATCGGAGTATAATCATTTTTCTAGCATATGCTATAAGGGACCTATAGGCCTGCATTTTATGGCTGGAAAGTGCATTTTCAGCCAGACATCCCAGCAGAAGTTTTTCAGGTTTTGGATCAAACGCGGTTCCAAATATCCGCTGAAGTTCTAGGTGTATCTGTGACCAGTAAGAGCAGATGCGTGGACATAGCCATACTATATGAAAGAAATCCGCACCTGGTTGCTGACATCTGCCACATCTTCCCGATGCAGCAGGGTCAATTTTACATAATTTGGCTGGGGAGAGATAGCTCCTGTGTAAAAATTTGAGTGCAATAAGGCGGTCCCGTGCTGCAAACAATTTAAATTTAACAGCTTTTTTGTGATAGTAGTCATTGATGCTGTATAACAAAGGGGAGAAAAGGAGAGGGCACCTCAATTATCTGTTCATCAAGAATTAGCAAAAATTAAATAGAAAAACACAACAGCTCACTATATCCTTATGTGAGTTGCAGCCAGCACATAATACCTGCCCTACCATTCTTTAGGTTCTGAAATGTTGAAAATCATGTTGCCTGTTCTGTAAACCACTAGCTCAGCCTCCTCCCAGTATGGGTTCAGTATGGCTTGTAGCCTTCCAGAGACCCCCACTGTAGTTTAAAAAGATCCAGATGAAGGTTGCAAACTTTTTTCAACCTTATTGTAGATGACTTTAGTAAATCCAGGCTAAATTTGCAGGATTTTTTATGTTCTCCAATGAAGTACTGTGTCTTTCAGCTGGGGTAAGCTTAGTAAATAAGAAGCAAAGTGAAATCCATGAGGAGTACATAGAAAAATACTGATTATTATACATCTGGTACACAATAGAAATTTAGAATCTGGTACACAATAGAAATTTTGATGTTCTGAGGGCCACCATCATAGAACAGGTGCATCATTCTAACAAGTATGAGAAATACCGTGTCCTCTGTAGACGGGAATCCTTTTGGATTTTAAAACTGGGGACACTTGAGCCGGGGGGTCTAAATAAATGTTTGGAGGAGATGAGTCACCTACAGCCAACCCTATAGTAGTAATGATGTGTAATTTATTTCTGTTCCTCCTTTTTATTGCCTCTCGGTGTGTGTGCATACTTGCATCCACGCTGAGTGGTATTGGGACATGTAGGCGCATGTTGGTGCATGCGCACACATGTTAGTGGGTGCGGGTATGTACACATGGATGTTTGTTGTCCAAATGTGGGTATCGATATGCAATTTTGATTGTATATTTAATGAATTTGTGGATATAATAGGGCATTCTGGGGGTCTTGTAATTGTACTTCTTAAATCAAATAGCCCCTTGGAGCTATGCAATACTTGGAGAACTCTTGGTGTAGTGGTTTAGACTATATACAAAATGGTGCTCTTATGTGCTTGATTACTGGCTTTCTATTCTGGACCTGTTCTCTTTATCCACTGGGTGTCCGAACCCTTTTTTCTACAATTTTGGTATATGCATGATTCCTAGGAGTTGTTTTCCCTTCTAGTAAGGGTGATAAGGTAATTTTATGTCTATTAGGATCATTACGGTCCCTCTGAGCCCTCCTTTAGGTAAAGCTGATTGGTTGTATCTTAATGATTAGATGACAATATCTGTTATATAAAGAGTTGTGTTTTTTAAATGTTAATGTATGACTTGAAAAAGCGGAGGGTGTTCTTCCGCGAAACGCGTTGTCCTTTTATTAAAACGTTTTACTTTCTCTAAGCCCTCATGTGCCTGTGCTATATTGCACTATTGTAGCCTGTATTTCTGTATATTGCTTGTCCCCGTGTGGAGAATCAGACGCTGCTCACCACGCTTTTTAGTGTGTGTTAGGGCCAGCATCTTGATCCCCATAGAAACAGCCGCAAGGAGTACTAGGACGAGTGATGTCACTTCCGCCCCGCCGATACGGAAAGCCCAGTCCCCGGCTAGGCTAATGTGGGACACAAGCTCACCGCGGCTGAGTACGCTGTGCCAGCCACACAAATACCAGGTGAGACCTGTCCTATTGCAACTTCAATTCATGTTACGGGGAATCTCAGAGCGCTCCCTTTCTCTTTCTTTTGCATATTCATTTTAGTGGATCTAATGGGAGCAGCCGAGTGATTGTTGGGTGGCCAGATCGCACTTTGAGGGGCTCACTACCCCAGAAATTTTTGCCTGATTATTATAAAGGACTGCATGCTTAACTGAAACTGGACATGCTGCTCAGTCCTCTATGATCACAGTGATCGGCTCACATCGATCACCGGCTCAGGAGTCTACGAAATTGTCTCCTGACCGGTGCTTGGAGCTCAGCTGTCATCAAACAGGTGAGTGAAGTGGCGTCGGGAGGTATGATGACAGCAGAAGTACGCAGAGCTGGGATATTGATTAGCTGCATGCTTGTTTCTGGTGTGATTCAGACACTACTACAGCCAAATAGACCAGCTGGGCTGCCAGGCAAATGGTATTGTTTAAAAGGAAATGAATATGACATATTCTTCTCACTTTAGCTGCCCTTTAAACATTTTTTTTCAAGATGATTGTTACAATTGCAATATTATTTTCCTATTTGATTACTTATTTTATAGCGAGGAAAACATCATATTACATAATGAAGGTTAAAAGTGAAATAAAAACAACGTGATAGACATAAAGGAAAAATATGGTTTTGTGGTGCAATGGTGCAAAAATATCTGCTTTCAAGGCTGGCAGAACTTTGGCAGGATAATGATAAAGATTTTACTTGGTAATAAGTATTACTGTTCTCTCATGTTTTCTTTTCAGCCATTTATTAAGTGTAGTAAAATGTTGTTTTTCTTTTCACATTAGCTAGCCTCCTTTTTCATTGCAATGTTTAACCCATTGTATGTACTGTACATTTCTTGAAAGACTGATAAAGATAATAATTTTAAAAGATTTTTAAAACTTTTTTCATTTAAAATCAAATAGGTATGGCATTTTACATATGCCGTTAACGTGTCTGAAATATGAAGTTGCTTAGCAGGGAGTCCAATAATCTCATCCTCAGTTTACAATCTATCTGATACAAAAGGGGAAAAAGTCGAGAGCCCTTTATAGTGTAATAAGACATTCATAAAAAAAGGGCGCCATGAAAAAAGGGCCCGGCTGGATAATGAAATGGCGCCAGTTGGATAATGTAATCTGGTAACGGTAACCATTGTTGTCAAATTTGGTTAAGATAAATACAGTTGTTAAAACAGATGGGAAATCATAACGAAAAGATATTAACGTTAAAAATCGTTACATAATTCAACAATACAGCTTAACCCAACCCTACTCTCACACAGAACCCTCCCCTGGTGGTGTCTAAAACTAACCACTCCCCTGATGGTGGACCACCTCTTGGTGATGCCTAACCCTAACCCTCTCGGTGGTGCCTAACCCTAATCACCTCCCTGGTGGTGCCTAACCCTAACCACCTCCCTGGTGTTGCCTAAAACTAACCACCGCCTGGGTGGTTCCTAACCCTAACCACTCACCCTGGTTTTGCCACTCCCTCTGCAGAAACACCCTTTTCCACATAGAAACGATAATATCTTTGATAACATAAAATCTGTACATAGAAATGAAATATGGAAAATAAGAAAAACAAAATTGAGAGCCCCCAATAGTGTATTATTGATGATGGTGGATAAATTGCAGCAGCAAATTGAAATATACTCACAAGTGTGGGTTGCCAAAGTTCAGGCAACCACTATATGCACATGAGGGGATATTAGACCTATCCCCACTCAGGTTAAGAATTCGCTCTCCGTAGACGGAAACAAGGGTGTGCACACCCATCCACCAGGTGGTTCACAATAGCGTACAGAAGTAACAGAGGCACCAACAGGATAAAATATCATAAATTTAAAACAAAATAAGATGGGGGACTTACCTCCCCAGGACAAACACAATGATTCTATATGATCAAAAGTTTTAATTCTTACTCCAAAAATATGCAACGCGTTTCACGGATCTCAAGCCTCAGGCAAAAATACAACAGGAGTAACTTAGAAGTGTGTGTATAAAGCACAGCGCCTCATTTCTATAGAAATGAAATAATATGATAAAAACTATAACATTGCAAGCTTCTAAAACGATAACATACTTCAAAAACTTTAATGTTCTAAAGTTGTTAACGATATTTATTGTGGCGCCCTTTTTTCTTTTTTTCCACTGTATTAATGATAATTGCATTAATGCCTATGGCGGCGACTTTTTCATCTACCCTCAGCCTGCACCCTTTTTTCCTGCTACCGTAGTAAGTCAGTAACAAAGGTTATGTTTTGTGAATAACAAAGGAGAGAGGACCCCAGAACTGATGAGAATTTCAAAATGGGGCAGTCTTTGGAACAGAAAGTGGGCGTAATTCTCCAATGAGAGCAATTGTTCTGGTAATCGTTGTTAAAGATGGGAATTCCCTTCCTTGGGGAAATTTCCTCCAAGTTTTTTGGCTAAATGGGGTAGGAAGTCATGGTAACTCTAACTTTCTGTGATGCACACAACAAGAATTTTAACACTTCCATATTCTATCCAAAATAATATATAAAAAGAAAGTTTTTGTAACTGCAATTTAACATGACAGGACAATAATTGCATCAATACAATATTTTGAGTTGTTTCTTTTCTTCAACTTCTTTGTTGTGCTTCCATCTGACTGCCCCATTTTCAACTTATTATATACAATGGTATTTGTAGTGTTGTGGGAAATGCACAATGGTTGCATATTAGAGCTGCAAAATGCACCTTGCATCTGAATTTCCAATTAAAGCCACAGCTGGGAATCTTCATTGGTGCTGTAGTGAAAACTGATTACCCATTATGTGAGGTGCCCAAAGTGGTAATTATTAATAGGCCATTCCCCACTCCCTACCCAGATCTGTCTCTGCTACAGCAGTCTTTGATAAAGCAGGTTCATGCAAATGATAAAATCATCAGATGACACAAATCATTGTTATCCAGTATCCAGTAAAAAAGCAATTGCGGGAAAGCAGTCAGAGCTGAGAGGAGGAACCCTTTATTAATGATTAGTGTTTATGAATAAAACCTCTATATGACCAACCTGTGTTTAAAATTTAAAAAGTGCATTGCAACCCATGGAAAGGGGAGTAGTGTAAAATTTGAATCAAAGCTCTTTGGTAAGTAACTGTTCTCAGTTAAAAGTACAATCAAACTTTTCTGACACTGACCTATTAAACCTTGCCTGTTAGGTTATGCAATTAACAGTTACCACGGGGGGCTAAACTGTCCTGTTTAGGGTTGCAGCAGGGCAACAACCTTCCCTTCCCTTTTGCACTCACCCAAAATAGTTCTCCAGTTCAAAACAGTTCATTTGGATGCTAGAGGTAAAATGGGCACTGCCAGAGGGAACTATGTTAATAGCTGCGATTAGTGACCCTTATAGGGTAATTTGGGGGTAAAATAGCAGGTGCCAGGGTCTCTAGCTATGCAAACTGTGTCAGCGGTTCTTTCATTGGGCAGCTCTGGCATCCAAATTACCCATAATAGCTGCAAATATAGCTGCAAATTGCGGCTAACATAGGCACCTAGAATCGGCTTGTGTGATCTCAGGGTTAGGAGTTGGTGGCAGGGTTGGTTAAGGTTAGGCATCGGGAAGGGGAGGGAAGCTGTGAGAAACTGAGAATAATGTTAGGTTATAGTAAAATATCAGTAAAGATTACCAATATTTTACTATAATAATTTAGTAGTAGAATATCAGTAAATTTTCCCCTGCAAAGTCATCTGTGTTGATATGTAAAGGAGCAACTTTTCCTAATAAGCATACAATCTACATTACCACTTTAAGTATTTGAAGTGAGTTGAGTTTGCTTTAACCCTCCCTGATCCATGCATGAACCCCCACACTGGCACAGCAGGCTAGGGGAAGGAATTATAACACACAATAAATGTCTGAAGGAAAGGAAAGTAAAATTCCAAAGTCTGCTAGACCATTCCACTGTAGCTATATCCGCAAGTTACATGATGGGCATTTTGAGGTACAAAAACAGGTATTTCACATTTTTACAGGGGTTAGGGGAACAGTTATGCAAATAATTTTGCAAACTGTACGTAAACTTTCATATGATAGCAATTATGATTATTTGTAGACTTGGCAATGGCAGTAACAGTGCAGCTAGTCTTTCGTTGTCACATAGCGTGTCTGTATTGAGAAACAGAGGAAGAGTAATATGTATCAGAAAAAATAATTATTGGTTCCAAGCTCCCTTGCTTTGCTATTTGATGTTTACTGGCAGTAGCTGGTTTTAATTCGTTTAATCAGCAAGGTTCTAATTGCAGCTGGTAATAGTTTATGTTTACATGTAATTTACTCAGTTTAACAAGAAACAATTTCTTGGTTCACCTGTAGATGTTTGGATCAGATAGGCGCATTAATGGATCGGTTGTAGCTATGTATTCATGGAAGGAAAGGATTTCCTTTAGAAGTGAAGTCTTAATTGATTATAATTAAGACATGACTACAGCAGAAGAAAACAAATGATAAGTTCGCTCCTCTCTATTAACATCAGAAAGCAATTTCACTGAATGGTTGTGACCACTAATTAAAAATGCCAGTCAAACTAGGGGAACTTTCTGTTCTTCAGTCTAAAGGTTTCATGAGTTGGCACTGGCACAGCTAGTCATTGTGCAGCTATTTTTAGAAGCAAGCACTACAAGCTGAGAAACATCAGTGCCACTAAAACTAGACCTGACGTCTGAAAGAAACCAAATAAATCCTTTTTGGAAGCACACACTGTGAGTGAAAGGCAGCAGCATGGCACTGTGTGTGAGAATTATCGTTAGGTGTAATTCAGTGCAAACTGTCTATTGAATCCACACACCATCTGACACCGTATAATATAAGCTACACATATCAGCATAGCTAAATACTGCTGGGCTCAACTAAGACATATTTTGAAAAAAAAGTGTTATATGTGTGTAGACAGATAGAGTACGATAGATAGATAGATAGATAGATAGACATGTTGTGAACATCCAATTTTGTGTTCGGGAATGCAAATTTACCACAAATGTTCATGAACCGCACTGCTAGGACCAGCGGACCTGTCTCCAACAGCTAAGGTGTGCACTGGACACACAGGATTGCAATATAACAATAGCAAGAAAAAGAAGAACAGCCCTCAGAAGGGTGACTATTGTAGCACTAATCACTGACTGCACCTGTCTGCGACAGCTAAAGTGCACTGTGTTGACACACTGAACATCAAGATCACAAGATCAAAACATGGCCTTTACAAAGGCTCTGGGGTTATGTAGATGGCATTGTATTGAATTGGTTTTGTAGCAGCAAGAAACTCCACTGGGGACACCGTATACAGGCCTAACTAACGCTTTCCCTATCTTCAGCACACTCTCCCTGATCTGCCTAGCACAGAAGCCAATCACAGACTGCAAGATGGCTGCTGTGCTGGCTTTCTGATAGGTGTGTGTGTGTGTGTGGGGGGGGGGGCGGTTTCAGGTGGGAGGGATAGCTGATTGGCTGCCATGTGTCTGCTAAATAGTGTTTATAATGTAGACAAGTGAAAGCAAGAGGATATTAGGGCATTAGCAATTTGAAAACAAAAAATAGTGGGTCCTCCTCTGTGCAAAATTAGAGAAGGCTGTGACGATCTTCATAAAATAGAAAACTTCTTTATGTAATGGGCGCATAATTGCATGAAAATGTTCAAATGTTGTGCATACATTATTAAAAGAAGAAACGATCACCAGCAGCAAATATTTAAGCATTAGCAATTCCTTTCTAAGCAATAGTGGTACAAACAATGGAAGATTTTTCAAATCTGTTCCACATAATTCATAGCAAACTAGCCGATCCGTGGCGTAGCATACGCCGCATAAGGGGGTAGCAGGGTCGGTCCCCCCCTCCCTCACCTGGGTCCCCCATGTGCGCTCCCCCTCCAGCTTAAGTTTGCGGCGGGTAGGGGGGTCGGACCCCCCCTCCCTCACCTGGGTCCCTCATGTGCGCTCCCCCTCCAGCCTAATTTTGCGGTAGGGAGGGGGATCGGACCTCCCTTCCTCACCTGGGTCCCCTATCTGCATTCCACCTCTAGCTGAAGTTGAGCAGCAGCCACCACTATTAGTAAGAGGCAGCGGGCAGGGATGACTCACCTCTTCCTCATTCCAGCATGCGTTCCACTGTCATCACTTCCTGCAATACCGCCCCCTGTATTGTAAGTGGATGGCATTGCAGGAAGTGATAACAGTGGAACGCATGCTGGAACGTGGAAGAGGTGAGTCATCTCCGCCCGCTGCCTCTTACTAATAGCGGTGGCTGCTGCTCAACTTAAGATAGAGGGGGAGCGCAGATGTGGGACCCAGGTGAGGGAGGGGGGGTCCGACCCCCCTCCCCACCGCTGTGCCCAATATCCCCTTCCTGCCCACTACCCCCTCCAGCTCAGCGGACACCCTCCAGCTCGGCAGCAATTCTAGGACAGCCCCTGGGGGCAGGGCACTACTTCTTCTTCTTGCTTGGACCGGCCCCTTCTTCTGCTTGGACCGGCCTTGGGGGCAGGGCGATACTTGCTCGAAGGTTGAGGCACGTAGCCTATTATATATAGAAAGAAAGCCACAGACACATGCTTAGCTATATGTGGTCAGTTTGACTTATGCTATAAAAATAACAGATTCTGGTAAAACCTTGCTTGACAGATGTTCCTGAGTGTACAGTACATGCGATGTAGTAACATGTGAATAAAAAGGAAATGTGTTATAAGGAACGGAAACGAATACAACCATTTAGAAACTGTAGAATTGCACAGCTGAGATGTAATACCTATCATAGTATAAGATGATGAACCCAGATTTGTTACTGTTCGGTTACATGACAGCTTCGTTCTCAACAGTTCCTAAAGTTTTTTGTTAGTCAGATTCATAGTGTGCGTGCTGCAGTGAAAAGTTAAATAACATGAATATAAAAATGTAATTATTATATTCTAATACAATACTGGCCACCACACATATATTTGTGTTCGGAATAATGCCTCCGTATCCTCCATGCCCAACATAAAGAGCCCCCTTCAGAGTCCAATAGTAATATTCCTAGCAAGACTCAACATGTGGAGCATTTTTTTGATTTACTAAATAATATGCCCAACAATTCACAGCACGCTGTGCTTTTCACATGCTAACAATGGTGTGAATTGCTATTTAAAATGCCTAATTCTTTCAATTCCATTGAGATATTCTTTAAAATGAACAATTTGTATAACTGGCCTTGAGCAGTTCTATCAGCACAAGTAAATCCATAGATTTTTTTTCTTTGTTCATCTTAGGTCCTTTATTCCTCTTTGGTGGTGTACCTTGCCCTTGGACTGTGCAAACCTCCTAAGCACTCCGTTGTATGACCACAACAGTCAGGTCTCCATGGCAAACTATGCCTAATCCTAAACTACACCTGGCTAAGTGGCTAGCCCCAATACGCGTGAGCATGATGCCTTGTCCCTAACCATTTCCTAATAAAGATTGGACCTTTTTAAACTTTTCTGTTGTGCAGATTCCTTCTATCAGTGCATGCTCCTGGTGAGGCTAAACCTTTACCTTGCTCCTGGATCATTACATCAGAGTGGCCATGCCTAACAAAAAGCTATGTATAGCCTTCCTAAATACCTAGTCCTAATCTTTACTTTCTTCATCACATTAACTCTCCCTGTGTAATGATCGGTGTAACACAGAGAGGGTCTGATTATTGGTGATCTGCAGTATCACCAAGAATACAGATATATACCCGATTATTGATGATCTGCAGTATCACAGATAATCAGATATATCACTAACCTCTGGACACCGGAGAGATATGAGTGTTTTGGTGCAACAGTAAATACTTTCAGAGCAATACCTGGAGAACAGGTATCAGAGCAGTAGGCTATACTGCAAAAGAGAACAAGTGCCTTCCAGTAACCTGAGAATCTCCCGAAGGGAGGAGCGAGGCCAAGAGATGGAAGGACCAGAGCGTTAGTGACACCAATAGGAGAGTGTCACTAATGATCTGTGAACTATCTCTAAGGTAGGGAGATAGCTCTCGAGGTCGGACAAGCCAGGTCGGCAACACACGGACAGATAAGTACAAAGACAGGAGACAGATTCAGTAATCCTAAAACGTGCAGAGTTTGGCAACAGAATATCAGATATAGCGAAGTACCAAATCAGTAAGCAGAAGAGTGGTCAGCAGAAGGTCATAACAGATAATAAACAATGCCTAGTCTTGGTGTGAGCTCCGTGATCATCAACACCCTGGAACTAGTCTGAAGTATAACAGAATGATAATACAATTCCCTAGTCTGGGTGTGAGGTCCGTGATCATCGACACCCTGGAACTAGTCTGAAGTATAACAGAATGGTAATACGAGTCCCTAATCTGGGTGTGAGGTCCTTGATTATCAACACCCTGGAACTAGTCTGAAGTATAACAGAATGGTAATACAATTCCCTAATCTGGGTGTGAGGTCCGTGATCATCAACACCCTGGAACTAGTCTGAATATAACAACTGGTAACACAGAATCTAACAAAAGGTCTGAGTGCTTCCACGTAGTGATCGCAACGGCAGACAACCAGTGAATGACCAGCACCCAGTATATATAGCACAGCGCTCTCCAGTGCCTCCCCTAACTGCTGGACCAATGGGAACTGGTTGAATCGTCAGCTGACCAGCTTGGTAAGCTGACTCGCTTCTGGCTGTCATAAAAGTTCTGCCTCTCAGCGCGCGCGCGCGCCCTTCTGAACCTGTGTGGACTATCAGTCCCAGCCACACCAGCCATGTGTTGTGTACCACTCACCGCGCTGGACGTGGAACTAGCCGCACCGCTATCAAGGCATGCGGCGGTTTCTCCGCGTTCAGCCATATTGGTAGATGTAGGCCTACGCGTGCAAACTGCCGCGTTGGACGCGAAATCAGCCGCCTTGTTCTGAACACACGCGGCGGCTTTTCCGTGTTTTCTCACACCCTGCCATTAATCCTTCACTAACCCTCCTAGTGCCTTGCTAATATTCTTGGGTAAACGGAAAAATGCAAAGCCATTGTGTGCATCAAAAGGTATTAGCTTCCAAAATATTGCACCAAAAAATTCTGCTTAAAACCATAGAGGTCTTTGTAACCTCAAATGCCTTACTAACCTATAGCAATTCTCTGTTATTACTGACAAATGGAAGCGCTTCTCATGACCTTTAATCACACAATGATGATTCCACATTGATAATTCTTAGACAGAAATCTATGTCATGACAATGATATTACATATTTCACCTTTTGTGCTGTCATACAACTGCATCATGTGATGCACATCACTTACACATCCCATCATTATAAGGAAGCAGGTTAGCCAGTTGGGGGTCAGAGCTTACACCTAGCTAACTGGGCTGAGAATTTGTATATACAGATAAGTTAATTGGCCCCCTAAAAATTGGCCCTAGACTACAGTACTTACTCTACATAATATAGACATATGGCAATGGTAGGGATTAGATTGTGAGCTCCTTTGAGGGACAGTTAGTGACAAGACAATATATATATCTACACTGTACAGCGCTGCGTAATATGTCGGCGCTATATAAATACTAAATAATAATAATAAATAATAATAATAATATAATACTAAAAGGATCAAAGGAGGACCCTTTTAGCACTTCATAAAATGGGTGGGTAATGGAGGTTACACAAAAAGAATACATCTTTTTGTAACTCAAAGCTAAGAAGTAGAGTTTGCACTCAGGGGTACAGTTCAGGCTTGTGCTTAATGAATAGAATGTTTTTTTAAGCATGATGTTGATGAGGCAATTAAATAAGGGGGCCAAAAGAATAAGCATTTGCCTGCTGCTCATAATTAGTCTGGTCCAAATGGGAATCTAGATTCAGAGAAACTGATCTGTTCAACAGGTTCCTTAATCCAGGAAAAAGGGTTAGGTACCACAAAGGTGAAGGGTTAGGCACCACCAAGGGTTAAGCATGGGTAGAGGGAGGGTTAAGGGTTAGGCATTGGTTGAGGGAAGGTTAAGGGTTAGGCATTGGTAGAGGAAGGGTTACGGGATAGGCATAGGTAGAGGGAAGGTTATGGTTTAGGCATCGGTAGAGGAAAGGGTCTGTTTGAGAGTGGGGTTAGGTCATAGTAAAATAAAGGTAACTATTACCACTGTTTTACTATTGGAATTAAGTAGTATGCCACTTGAGTTCTTGCCAGATATATAGAGATAAATATATAGACATATATTGTTACACAATATAAACAATAACTACTACTCTTTGCCTTCTATACAAATCTCTCCTGAAGTTTACACAGTTTAGCACACTGAAATATAAATATATTTACAAGACTGAGTTAGAAAATAATGTACACATAACACATGTAGAATGATGTTGCACTTTTCTGTGCTCTTAAATAAAATTACATTTTCATTCAAGTTCATCAGCCCTTATCGCAGGGCTTTGCTCCAGTTATGAAGGCCTTATTATTTTAATTGTTCCAAATATCACTCGATGAGATAACCTAGTTGTTCACCCTTCTCATAGGTACATTGATGATCTTTACCTGAAGTAATTAGTACTACATGGTAAATCAATACAGAACTTGTGCTGCTTCTTATCTCACACACGAGCAGGGATTATCCCATTTATCTACTCCAGTTAACCATGATGAGTAGCTTTTCCTCCTATGGTTTTCACAAGCAGGTTTATGCTCTCTTTGAACATTCTAGTCAGTCACATTAAAGTCAATGACTAACCTAATCTTCTGGAAATTTCCTATATCACTTCAGACAGACCACTGGAGTCATAGTAGTATTGATACACTTGCAGATTGGTGTTTGATTTTAAATTTACAAAATCAATTCAATTTTATTGAGCAGGTGGAATTTCAACCGTAGGCAGTGCTGTTTAAATTCAAACTTATCAATAATGTATTGTTTGTCCTGTGATCATTCACATAACAATGTTTTCAGTATTGTTAATTATGTATTGAGTTGCTTCAGGAATAGCTTTAGACTTATTTTCACATTGATGAGTACTTTGTAAATGAATTAAGCTGTAGATCACATTTGTTAACTATAAGACAGCTGTATTTCCAACTTATTACTTTGCTATATATATTTAAAACATTGGTAAGAAAGGCAAAACTAGATGCTATTTTTCTTTTAAATTAACTTCAAGTCTGTGGAAATTTTTTTTTTGTAAGCAGATTTTTATCTGCATTCTGTCTTGTTATTACTGTTTAGAGGACTGAATCCCATAGATAAGTAACGGGAGCGTTGCTATGGAAACACGCTTATGCAAGTAATGTAACACGAGTACCGCTTTACCCATGTCCCTTTAGTCACGCTAATTGTACAACGTGTGGTAATCTGCTGGTGTCCGTATGGCAGTTTAACTGGCACTACGTGAATCATGCCCTGTATCACTGCCTGGGGGAATTCCCATGACTTCATTTTCTGGTGACATTTCAGCCTTTTAATGATGATCGTAATCAACAAATTACGATTTCGCTAAATTTCGTGTACATTTTCGCAATTACGCTTATACGTAATTACATTTTATTACAGCCTTTTAATGATGATCGTAATCAACAAATTACAATTTCGCTAAATTTCGTGTACATTTTTGCAATTACGCTTATACGTAATTACGATTTGCAAATTCAATTTATTTTGTGCAGTCATTCGTAATTTCTCATAACATTTTGGGAAATTTCCCGTAACTTCTTGCCAATTTTAGCAGTGAATTGCAAAGCCCCCATACTTGCTATTGACACCACAGTTGCAACATATGTTAAGGAGAATAGTGGGTGCAAGTCAAAAAAAGAATTTTGCAAAAAGACCTTGTAGCTTTTGAGAAACTTGATTTTAAAAATGCAAGTACAAAAGGTTTTTTAAACCTAGAAAAATGACAATTTAAAAAACATTTTTTTTGCATTTTTAAAACCGTGTTTCTCAAAAACGACATAGTCTTTTTGAATTCCCACTATTCTGGTTAATATATGTAGCGATTTTGGTAGCAATAGCATGTATGGGGGCTTTGCTATTAACCTCTAAAGTCGGCACAAAAATACAGGAAATTTCACGAAAATTATGTGGAAAATTATGTGAAATTTTACAATACTACTATTACATATGAAATTATTACGATTTTCTTTGAAATTTTGCATTACTATGCGTAATTGCGAATTTCGATGCGAAATTTCGCATATGCAAAATTTGGGCCACCACTGCCTTTAATGTCCAGGTTGTTACTAGATATAGAAATGAAGGACTGCAATTAAAAAAAGTAATTGAGAAACAGGAAAAATAAGAAAGAGACAAAGAACAAACTGATTGTTACCTACAGTATATCCCAGTGGGAGAAACTTACATGGACATTCAGTATCTGGTACAGTAACTGAGAAGACCTCAATCCTTTCCTTTTTCGGTTAAAGCAGCAAGGACAGCCATACTATCCCAGTAAGAAGAACACATGTATAAGTAGATAAATACTTGTTCTACTTACATAACATATATATTGTACTGTCTATGTTTTTATTTCAGTTAATTTTATATTATAAATAAAGAGAAAATTGCTTCAGGCATTTTCCATCTTTACTGTTTGCAATGCAGTGTTAGGTTGTAGACAGTTGTGTGCAAACTATTTGAGGGGTTACTTAATGATATTATACAAGACTTCATATTAGAAAATAATCTTATTTCTCTGCATCAGCATGGGTTTACTAAAGACAGGTCCTGTTTGAATATGCTCAGCTTTTCTAAAGTAGTGGAAGCTAATGTGGAAACTTGGGAATGCTGTCGATTTGATATACTTGGACTTTGCAAAGGCCTTTGACACTGTTCCCCACAAAAGTCTGGTACAAAAGTTGAGGATGCAAGGACTGGGGAAGAGTCTGTGTGCATGGATAGGGAACTGGCTAATGGACAGAAAACAAATAGTTGTGGTCAATGGATCATATTCAAAATGGGTGACTATTTGCAGTGGAGTCCTAAAGGGGTCAGTACTGGGTCCAGTGCTCTTCAATTTATTTATTAATGATCAGTAGATGCAGTAGAAAGCAATGTTGCTATTTTTGCAGATGATACACAATTGTGCAGAATAATCAACTCTCAGGAAGATAGCAACAGGATCTGGATAGGATAAATATAATAATAATCCAAACATTTATATTGCGCTTTTCTCCTGTCGGACTCAAAGCGCTCAAGAGCTGCAGCCACTGGGATGCGCTCAGGAGGCCACCCTGCAGTGTTAGGGAGTCTTACCTTGAACTCCTTACTGAATAGGTACTGACCCTAGCCAGTATTCAAACCCTAGTCTCCCATGTCAAAGGCAGTGCCCTTAAAGAGGAACTCCAGTGAAAATAATGTAGTAAAAAAAGTGCTTCATTTTTTACCATAATTATGTATAAATGATTTAGTCAGTGTTTGCTCATTGTAAAATCTTTCCTCTCCCAGATTAACATTCTGACATTTATTACATGGTGACATTGTTACTGTGGGCAGGTTATTTAGCTGTTTCTAGCTGCTCTGTCTGTTACAGACAGCTAATAACAGCTATTTCCTGTCTCTGAACATTGTTACATTGTGGCAGTTTGCCAGCAGTACCGCGGTATTCAGAGCCTCTTGTGGGAGGGGTTTCAGCACAAAATCAGTCACACAGTGCCCCCTGATGGTCTGTTTGTGAAAATCATTGTCTTTCTCATGTAAAATGGGGTATCAGCTACTGATTGGGAAAAAGTTCAATTCTTGGTTGGAGTTTCTCTTTAACCAGTACTCTATTCAGCTATATGGTAACATAAATGGCAGATGAAATTCAATGTTGAAAAATGTGAAGTAATGCATTTTGGTCGTACTAATGGTCTAGCCCCATACAAAATAAATGGGATACAGATGGGGACATAAAATTTGGAGAAGGACCATTAGGAGTATTAATCGACAACAATTTAAATAATCATATTCAATGGCAAGCCACTGCAGCTAAAGCTAATAACATTTTGGAATGTATTAAAAGGGAAATAAAAACTCAAGATGCTAGCATAATATTGCCCCTGTTTAACTCTCTCTAGTAAGGCCACATCTGGAATATGGAATTCAGTTCTGGGCACCCCATTACAGGAAAGATATTGCAGTTTTAGAGCAGGTGCAGAAACAAGCAACTAAATTGATACAAGGGTTTATTTAGTCTAGAGAAAAGACACCTTAGAGGGGATCTAATTAACATGTATAAATAAATCAGAGGTCAATATAAAAGCTTGGCGGATGAGCTTTTCATCCCTAGGCCTTCACAAAGGACTAGAGGACATGATCTGCGCATGGAGGAAAAAAGTTTTAGCCATTTATTTAGGAAAGGGTTCTTTACAGTAACAGTGATCAACTTGTGAAATTCTTTGCCACAGGAAGTAGTTATGGCAAATTATATATCTGCATTTAAAGGGGCTTAGATGCTTTCCTTGCATTAAAAGACATCCATAGCTATAATTACTAGGTAATGCCCAGTGGTATTGATCCAGGGATTTTATCTGATTGCCATCTGGAGTCGGGAAGGATTTTTTTCCCTTTTGGGGCTAATTGGACCATGCCTTGTAAGGGTTTTTGACCTTCCTCTGGATCAACAGGGATATGTGAGGGAGCAGGCTGGTGTTGTACTTTGTTTTCTGGTTTTAGCGAGGCTTGGTGTACAGAGGCGCCAGAGTAAAATAAAAACGTTTAAAAACCGTCTAAAAGAGGTTGATGTTCAGGTGCCACAGAGGCGCTCACTTCTGCATTTAGACCCATTGAGTTATGCTCCTTTTTGCCTGATGAAGCGGGGCCATGCCTGCAAAACGCGTTGCACTAAGTGGAGGTAAATAACATTTTTGTATTAATATATTGTGAATCAATTGAGTTTTATATTTTTGAGGGAGGTAAGTCCACCTGAACATCCCCCTCTTTTAGACGGTTTTTAGACGTTTTGATTCTACTCTGGCACCTCTGTACACCAAGCCTTGCTGAAATCTTGATTCCACCCTCTGTGGAGGGGTGCTACCCCGTTTCCTATCTACAGAGAGCGACATCTTAAAAACCTGAGTGGGGTCAGCTTCTAATACTCCCCACCTGCACTTGAAGTGGTTGCCTATGGGTAACCCATGTTTGTGAGTATATCTAAATATTTTGCTTTAAACCACAACCAACTTAACGATATTACACCATATTGGGCTCTCGATTTCTCTTTGTTCTTCCGAGCATTTGTTTTCTGGTTGAACTCGATGGAAGTATGTCTTTTTCCAACCCAAATAACTATGTAACTATGTAACTGCATAATAAACACAGAGCAGAGAGTAAATGGAATTTAATTTTATGTCTTGCAATTGCACTTTAAATCTAAAAACGTACTTTAGCCCAAGCTGGAATGAGAAACTGATAATTAATAATATAATTTGATGTATTTACCAAAATTATTAACTCTGTCTCAACAGAAGATCAACCATGTGCCTTTTCTGTATTGGCTTATGAAAAGTGCAGCAGCAATATTTCCCTTTTCACGAAAAGTATAAGATGGATGATCTTATCACATTAGACCAAGCCTCTATTCCAGATACAAAATCCTTTTGATCATTAGGAGGAATGAAATCTCAAAGGTAGGAATTCAAAAGTCTTGCCCGAATATTAGCCTCATTCACCAATCAGACAAACACCAACATTCACCAATGTGAATGAAGAATAACAGTCTTCAGTTAGGAGGAGCAATAGATACTTGCCTCTAGTGTAGATTTATTCCTATGTGGAAGCAAGGAGTTTTGAATCAGGATGATACCATTTATCTGACAGCTAACACGGTACAACACTCTACTGCTTCTTATGTGGATCAGTACAATAACTGCTTTTGACCTTGATGCGGGAATCAAAGTACCATCCTTTTCACTGGAAAAGATAGCCTTAGTAAAATCAACAGAATAGTATTTTTTCATCACTTCAGGATAGGGAGCACTATAGTCATCTGTTTTACTGAGTGCTCTTGGGTTTTTTTTTCAGGATAAGTATGTTCTAAATACCATTTGCATGAGTACACACATCATGGGAAATTGTGCTAAATAGAAATGTCCAACCCAATCACAATAACTATACTTCACTGTTTCAAGTTCATTAATATTTCTCCATCATCTCAGTGGTATGAAGTACAAACAAAGTTTTTCCACTATTGTTTTTAATTTTAAGTCAACAAATTGGAAAATTGGTTATAAAAAATGCATTTGTTGGTCACAGCAGGGAAAACTGAAAAGTGCATACTCCAAAAAGGGAGGTGGACGCCAAATTTCAGCTTCATATAGAAAAGATAGTGCAGCTCTCCATATAAGTAAAAAGGCAAATACGTAAATATTAGTAGTAGAACATTTAAATGTAGCTGTACAAAAGGAAAATCACTGACACAATGAATACAATAATACATACACTGAACATAAGCTTTAAGGCTCGTACACACCGTCTGATGAAAGGCAACGACGGGTCCGTCGTCACCTCCCACTGGGCGGGTTTTCAGCAGACAGTACAGCGTGTGTACAGTCTGTCGGTGGACTGATAAGGTTGTTATCGCTCAGAAACAGCCTTATCAGTCCACTGACAGACTGTACACACGCTGTACTGTCTGCTGAAAACCCGCCCAATGGGAGGTGACGATGGACCCGTCGTTGCCTTTGATCAGACGTGTGTACGAGCCTTTAAGTGAAAATAAACTGATGAGATAAACAATTGTATATCTCTCTTCCCACTCCTAAAAAGGACTTTTAGATATCCTACAGTTTTATGTTATCTTTAAAAGCTTTGAATAGATAAAAAAAAAAAATTGCCTTAGCTTAAAGCGGATCCGAGGTGAAAAAATAACTATAACAAGTAACTTGTCCTTATTTAGTTTAGTTAAGTTTAGATGGTTTACACAGTAAACTAGCTGCAAACAGCTTCATCAGTAAATAAAATTTTTTTCCTGTTATACAATGAGAGCTGCCATTTTCTGCTTGGAATCATTACACAGGTAATCTTATCTTTATCTCCACACCTCAGACTGTGCAAACTCCACTCCCCTACACACCCCCTTCCCTCCCCTTGCCTCCGAAATCCCGTGCATGCTCAGTGTGTGCTGGGGCTGTCCTGTGTGAACATCAGACCTCATGTCAGTGCAGCTTACACCCCCCCCCCAAATGACAGACAGCAGTGGGCTCCTGTCCTCCATCCTGTGACAATTCACGCTGGCTCCCACTGCTACTTTGGCTGCCTCTCCTCCTCCATTTCAGCAGATCAGCGCAGCATAATAACTCCCCTGACTCCAGCGTGGAAGTCTTCTCTTATCTGCATTCCGATCATGTAACTCTGCCTCTGTGCTCTGGTGTTCCTGCATGTCGGGTGAACTCACATGACATGCAGTCCAGGAGCACAGACCAGAGGCAGAGCTACAGAGTGCAGACAGAGAAAACTTCCACGCTGGAGTCAGGGGAGTTACGCCACGCTGATCTCCTGGAAGGGAGGAGGGGCAGCTTCTGATACACATGCCGCGCTGATCTGCAGGTCTGCAAACAGAATAGCCAGCACAAGTAAGGGACACGCTGGCTTCCACCGCTGCTTCTTCTACCAGCTTCCAGGTCAGATTTATGTGCTGTCACTGTGACCCTCTGACAGATGCTGCTGCTCACGCTGCTATCGCGTGAGTTTAGCAGCCTTTAGACTTGAATCACCGCCTCTGCCTCCTCCTTAGCCAAAGCCTCCTCCTCCCGATAATTAGGTCCCATGAGTGACTGCAGCCTGGGACAGAACGCCGCGGCGTTTAGAGGAGCTGAGGGGGCGTGGCTTTATGTTTTTATTAGGTTTTTTATTATATAATATAGAAAGAAATAGGCAATTATAAAGTGTAATGCCCTAAAAAAATGTCCAAAGGGCACAAAAACAGGGACTTCAAAACTTGGTCTCGGATCCACTTTAATGACATAGTCTGTGCCATGTTTAAGGCTCCCTGCACACTACATGTGATTCCAGTTTCGATTTTTAATCGTTACTGCATGCTGTGTTTTTTCTGCATTTTTCTGTTGATAGCATTCAGGGAAAATCAGAATTGCAAATCGGAATCGCAAATCTGATTTGCAGTGTGCAGGGAGCCTAAGGGAGCTAAAATATATGAACTACTGACCTTTGTTATCTATCCCCTGCTCTCAGAAGCCCATTTCTTTCCCAGGAAAATGTTTTATTGTTAGGAATTCAGTTTTATTTGATTGCACCTGCTTGTGGCACTAGTTTCTACCTCTGTTCAATAGCAGGTGACATTCTGCAACACCTCACTGATATTAGTTTGCCTGCAGTTTCTCAGGTCACCTGCTGGTGGCTCTTTGCTTCTAGACAGCAGTATTTTCATTGTTCAACAGTAGATGGTCCTCTTACAACTCATGCTGGGTAATTATTCATTAGAGATGGTCCAAACTGTTCACTGGTGGACATTTCCTGGCGAACTTGGGCTGTTTGCTGTTCGCATTCAACACTTTTTTTTAATCAGGGTGTTTTGGGTGCTTCAGGGTGGGCGCTATAAGTGCTGAGGGCAGGGAGGAGAGTGGGAGCCACACAGGAGGGAGGACGAGCAGAGCGCTAGCTATACTAAGTATAGCTAGAGCCAAAGCATCTTTAAATTTGGCTCCAAGGCTTGCCATTGGTCTATTAAAATGCATTTAAAATAAAAAAAATTGCACACAAAACTTAAAAAAAAAATAGAAAAATTGCTTGTGAATATATTCATGCATGCAAAAAATTACGTGGTTTGAATTCTTCCTAAATATTGGGAATGTTCATTATGTATTCAATGATAGCTAGGCTATCCTCAGACATTCATGTATTAATGTGCGTTATTTGAAAACCTTCACTTTGACAACAGAGTAAAATGGCTGCACCCTGTCATTAGGGTCATTATTTATATCTGAAAAACTGCTTGTATGGAGTCGGGATCCGCATAGGCTTAAATTATAATAATATAAATCGTGATCAATAGTTCTCTCTTAAATATATCAAAGAGCACATATGAAAGGATTGGGTGCATGCTGATGAAAAAAATCTCTTTATTATTCCTAAATATCAATAAAATACCATATCAAATATATATTCATAGAAATCCTCCATGAAAACCTAAAACACCTAAAAATAGGCTTCAACTACAGCTTGCTCAGGGACACCTAGTGAGGCTGCAGTCCTCACTGGAAACCACAGTTCTACTGTACTACAGTTCTGCTGGGAACCACTGGAAATCCAATATGAGTTGATAATAAAGATTACCTGGACTCATCCAATCAGACTACATCCCTGGACCTGTGATCACAGGTGATGATGACGTTTGCTATCATATTTACAGCAACTTCAATGCGGTAAAGAGGATATGTGTATATGTTTTTTTTTATATGGTATTGTATTGATATTTAGGAATGATAAAAATATTTATTTCATCAGCATGCACCTAAGAGCCAATCCTTTCCACGTGCTCTTTACATTAATTATAAACCATGATTTCTCTTGACGAGCATTGGATTGCTTTTTTATCAAACAGCAAATGCATCCTTAGATAACTAGCTAGTGGTGCAAACATCCCATTTACTAGTTCACAACTTCATGAACATATTAAACAGTGAATAAGAGAGAGAAATAGCCTTTCCTTTCAGACTGTGAATGTTTCTGCTTCACTAAAAAGGGGCCAGACCTTTTAATGAACTGAGAAGTGATACATCTCCTATCAAATTACTTCAACCGCCTCACGGCAGGACAGGTAAAAAAAATCAATTACTGTCCCAAGGAGATGCAAATGCGCATAAATGGTAGGATAATCCATTCAACACTAAATAGGTGCAATTTGTTTCACTCAGTGTTTTGTGATTTCAGAGCAAAGAATAATACTACTTCTGATAACTATTATATTTGGTGTCAGCCTCTGCAAGAAAAAAAGTGTCACATCAACCAAGAAGTGCTGCAAACAAAACAAGGTGCAGTTTTTCTTCTTGTATTTTTTGAGAAAGCGTTGAAGTGCCTAAAGTATTCTCAAGTATTCTCAAACTTCCTGGAAAAAAAATCTCAAACATGCTTTTAGTCTGAATTGCATACCTTTTGAAACAACTATTAAAACAAAACATCAGCACTTATAGGAATATTGTGAAGTTTATTTAATTCATGTCTGAAAATGTTACAGATCCAACAGATTTAGTCACCCTAGAAATAAATTGCACAGATATATTGTGGAGTGAATTAGTATGATCATTTACACTGAAAATCATACTAAACATTCTCATGAGCTCTGAAGATATTATTACTGTCTTCCTTAAAGTGAACCTTCGGACTAAAAATCGACTCAGCGGCACTGAAAAGGCCTGGTGTTTCTTTAACAGTTTCACAGCATCAGAACTTTGTTTCTCTTATACAAGCCTCATTTTTAGCTGCAGAGAAGAAAACTGCCCGGGCTTTTTTCCCCTGATGCTGTGCAAAGCATGATGGGATTTCTGATGTTGTTGTTCTCGTTCTGCTGTTTTGGTGCAATTTTTTTTTTACATTTTGAATTTGACATTTGAAGCCTAGTGTGTGCAGCTGGGAGAGGTTATCAGGACACAGGACAGTTGGAACTGTGTCTCATGCTCCCTGTCACCTCCTTTCAACCAAAAAGATGGCTGCCCCCATGACAAAGATGGCAGCCCCCATGAATCACAAACATTTGCCTGTTCTTTTAAAACAGGGTGGGTAAAAGATTATATTACCTATCTATTCTAATTAACATAACTAATGTAACCTGATGACAGTATGTTTGTTTAGGATGAAGTTCCGCTTTAAGTTAATGCATTAAAGTTCTAGTTCAACATTCTAACGTTTATGCATATGAAAGTACATTTTCAATATTTAGCAAAGGTAGAAAGTGTTGTGCATTTGTTTTGCAATATTTATATTGAAATTAACAGGCTGCTTCTATTCCTGCTGGCTGCAACCTATTTTAGTTCCTTGCTGGCAGGAGAGTTAGATCTTCCTCCTCAGCATGGAGCCAGTCACCTGACCTGGTCATCTCTTCTCACTGGTGAGAAAGATTTCCTCTCGGTTGTCAGCACTGCAGAATTACAGCTCTGCAGCTCCTCCCAATTTAATTTGTAATTAAGAATGAAACCCTTCCCATACTCACATCAATATGTTCATAAAAGTCATAATTACTTCTTATTAAACTACCTTGCCACCAGTAAGTAACAATTTCTCACTACTCTTTAACACCTTTATGAATAAACTGATGATTAAAATTTGTTGAGCTGTAGCTGCAGTGCTAGGCATGGAGAGATGATCTTACAAGAGCAGAGCGGTGGAGTTGAGCAAGATTATTTTTGTTCTTAGAGGGAAATACTAGTATGTGCCCCATCTAGCCATCTAGTTATTCTCTAACTTTCTCATGTAGGTTATGATGGATTGGAAGGAGTCTGGACAGAGCATAGACTGCTGTTCTCTCAGGCAAGCAACACAGAGGCATAGCTAGGCTTTTCGGCCCCCGTGGACAAAGACCCTCTGGACAAATTGGGCATGCCTCTCACTGACTTGGAGTAGCAGTGGCAATGCTCTGCGCCCCTTTACAGTGCTGCACCCGGGGACATGTGTCCTTGCCCACTCACAGCTACGCCTCTGAAGCAACATCTGACACAGGAGGTCAGCAAGACTTTATCTTATCTCCAGGGGCATAGATATATGCATCTCACCGCGATCGCAGCTGTACATGCTCCCACAACACAGTTCCCATTCACTGACCTAAGTGCCTGTGATCAATGATCACCGGCAGCAATGAGATGCTGGTGATCATTGAGTAAAGTGAAAGTACCACATACATGCCTTAGTTCATCCTGTGTACACAGTTTATACGACAGGAATAAACTGGGGGGAGGAGAGGGACATCTGATTAAATAGTAAATTACACCCTAACCCATTTATTCAATACAAATACAAACCTCTTCCATTAAAATTAACCCCTTACCTTATCTCCCATAGTTAACAAAATAAAACACTTTTATAAAAAATAACAAAAGAGATATTTAAAAAAAATACATAAATTGTTACTTTAGGGACTCAACTTTTTACTAAAGACATATTTTAAAAGTTGTAATAACCGGGACAAATGGGCAAATAAAATGTGTGGGTGTTATCCACAGTAACGCGTTTTATTTTAAAGCTATAATGGCCAAAAACTCAGAAATAATGAATGTTTCCATTTTTTTCTTATTATTCCCGTTAAAATGCATTTAGAATAAAATAATTCTTTGCAAAAAGATACCACCCAAAGAAAGCCTAATTGGTGGTAAAAAAAACAAAACAAAATATAGATCATTTCATTGTGATAAGTAGTGATAAAGTTATTGGCGAATGAAAGGGAGGAGTGCTGAAATGTGACAATTGCTCTGGTTCATAAGGAGTAAAACCACTTAGTGGTGAACTAGTTAATGCATGGCAAATTATGAATATTTCACAAAAAATGTGTCCATGAAAAAGGAGCCTGAACAAGGGCTTTAAAAATAATAAGACAAGCGTTTTGTTTATTAACCACTTGCCGACCGCCCACAGCCCATGGGCGGCGGCAAAGTGGATGCCTTAAGGACCGCAATACGCCTTAGGGCGTTGCGTCCTTTTCCTATGCCGGGGGAGCGATCGCGTCATTGATGACGCGCGCTTCCCCCGGCAACTGGCTCCGCCCACCCGCCGTAACATCCCGCCGGCCATACAGAAGCGCCGGCGGGATGTTAACCCCGCGATCGCCGCTACAAAGTGTATAATACACTTTGTAATGCATACAAAGTGCATTATACAGGCTGCCTCCTGCCCTGGTGGTCCCAGTGTCGGAGGGACCACCAGGGCAGGCTGCAGCCACCCTAGTCTGCACCCAAACACACTGATCTGCCCCCCCCCGCCCACTGATCACCCACAGCACCCCTCAGACCCCCCCTGCCCACCCCCCAGACCCCTGTTTGCACCCAATCACCACCCTAATAACCCATCAATCACTCCCTGTCACTATCTATCAACGCTATTTTTTTTTTATCTCCCCCCCTGCCCCCTGCCCCCTCCTGATCACCCCCCCACCCCTCAGATTCTCCCCAGGACCCCCCCCCAGACCCCCCCCCCCTGTGTACTGTATGCATCTATCCCCCCTGATAACCTGTCAATCACCCGTCAATCACCCATCAATCACCCATCAATCACCCCCTGTCACTGCCACCCAACAATCAGCCCCTAACCTGCCCCTTGCGGGCAATCTGATCACCCACCCACACCAATAGATCGCCCGCAGATCCGACATCAGATCACCTCCCAAATCCATTGTTTACATCTATTCTCTCCTCTAAACACCCACTAATTACCCATCAATCACCCATCAATCACCCCCTATCACCACCTGTCACTTTTACCTATCAGATCAGACCCTAATCTGCCCCTTGCGGGCACCCAATCACCCGCCAACACGCTCAGATTGCCCTCTGACCCCCTCTTATCAATTCGCCAGTGCATTAATTACATCTGTTCTTCCCTGTAATAACCCACTGATCACCTGTCAATCACCTGCCAATCACTTATCACCCATCAATCACCCCCTGTCACCCCCTGTCACTGCCACCCATCAATCAGCCCCTAACCTGCCCCTTGCGGGCAATCTGATCACCCACCCACACCAATAGATCGCCCGCAGATCCGACATCAGATCACCTCCCAAATCCATTGTTTACATCTATTCTCTCCTCTAAACACCCACTAATTACCCATCAATCACCCCCTATCACCACCTGTCACTGTTACCTATCAGATCAGACCCTAATCTGCCCCTTGCGGGCACCCAATCACCCGCCCACACGCTCAGATTGCCCTCAGACCCCCCCTCCCCCCCTTATCAATTCGCCAGTGCATTAATTACATCTGGTCTTCCCTGTAATAATCCACTGATCACCTGTCAATCACCTGCCAATCACCTATCACCCATCAATCACCCCCTGTCACCCCCTGTCACTGCCACCCATCAATCAGCCCCTAACCTGCCCCTTGCGGGCAATTTGATCACCCACCCACACCAATAGATCGCCCGCAGATCCGACATCAGATCACCTCCCAAATCCATTGTTTACATCTATTCTCTCCTCTAAACACCCACTAATTACCCATCAATCACCCCCTATCACCACCTGTCACTTTTACCTATCAGATCAGACCCTAATCTGCCCCTTGCGGGCACCCAATCACCCGCCAACACGCTCAGATTGCCCTCTGACCCCCCCTTATCAATTTGCCAGTGCATTAATTACATCTGTTCTTCCCTGTAATAACCCACTGATCACCTGTCAATCACCTGCCAATCACCTATCACCCATCAATCACCCCCTGTCACCCCCTGTCACTGCCACCCATCAATCAGCCCCTAACCTGCCCCTTGCGGGCAATCTGATCACCCACCCACACCATCCGATCGCCTGCAGACCCGCAGTCAGATCACCTCCCAAGTGCATTGCATCTGTTCTCTCCTCTAAACACCCACTAATTGCCCATCAATCACCCCCTGTCACTGCTACCAATCAGATTAGACCCCCATCTGCCCCTAGGGCACCCAATCACCCGCCCACACCCTCAGACCCCAGCCCTGATCACCTCGCCATTGCATTACTTGCATCTATTCCCCCCACTAATCACACCTTGAGACACCCATCAATCACCTCCTGTCACTACCTGTCACCCCCTAGCACACCTACCCATCAGATCAGGCCCTAATTTGCCCCGTGTGGGCTCCTGATCACTCGGCCAAACCCTCAGATCCCCCTCAGACCCCCTTCTGATCACCTCCCCAGTGCATTGAGTGCATCTATTTTCCCCTCTAATCACCCCCTGAGACACCCATCAATCACCTCCTGTCACCCCCCTAGCACTCCTATCCATCAGATCAGGCCCAATACAACCTGTCATCTAAAAGGCCACCCTGCTTATGACCGGTTCCACAAAATTCGGCCCCTCATAGACCACCTGTCATCAAAATTTGCAGATGCTTATACCCCTGAACAGTCATTTTGAGACATTTGGTTTCCAGACTACTCACGGTTTTGGGCCCGTAAAATGCCAGGGCGGTATAGGAACCCCACAAGTGACCCCATTTTAGAAAAAAGACACCCCAAGGTATTCTGTTAGGTGTATGACAAGTTCATAGAAGATTTTATTTTTTGTCAAAAGTTAGCGAAAATTGATTTTTATTGGGTTTTTTTCACAAAGTGTCATTTTTCACTAACTTGTGACTAAAAATAAAATCTTCGATGACCTCGCCATACACCTAATGGAATACCTTGGGGTGTCTTCTTTCTAAAATGGGGTCACTTGTGGGGTTCCTATACTGCCCTGGCATTTTAGGGGCCCTAAACCGTGAGGAGTAGTCTAGAAAACAAATGCCTCAAAATGACCTGTGAATAGGACGTTGGGCCCCTTAGCGCACCTAGGCTGCAAAAAAAGTGTCACACATGTGGTATCGCCGTACTCAGGAGAAGTAGTATAATGTGTTTTGGGGTGTATTTTTACACATACCCATGCTGGGTGGGAGAAATCTCTCTGTAAATGGACAATTGTGTGTAAAAAAAATCAAACAATTGTCATGTACAGAGATATTTCTACCACCCAGCATGGGTATGTGTAAAAATACACCACAAAACACATTATACTACTTCTCCTGAGTACGGCGGTACCACATGTGTGGCACTTTTTTACACCCTAAGTGCGCTAAGGGGCCCAAAGTCCAATGAGTACCTTTAGGATTTCACAGGTCATTTTGCGACATTTAGTTTCAAGACTACTCCTCGCGGTTTAGGGCCCCTAAAATGCCAGGGCAGTATAGGAACCCCACAAATGACCCCATTCTAGAAAGGAGACAACCAAAGGTATTCCGTTAGGAGTATGGTGAGTTCATAGAAGATTTTATTTTTTGTCACAAGTTAGCGGAATATGACACTTTGTGAAGAAAAACAATTCAAATCAATTTCCGCTAACTTGTGGCAAAAAATAAAATCTTCTATGAACTCACCATACTCCTAACGGAATACCTTGGGGTGTCTTCTTTGTAAAATGGGGTCATTAGTGGGGTTCCTATACTGCCCTGGCATTTTAGGGGCCCTAAACCCTCAAAAATGACCTGTGAAATCCTAAAGGTACTGGACTTTGGGCCCTTTAGCGCAGTTAGGGTGCAAAAAAGTGCCACACATGTGGTATTGCCGTACTCGGGAGAAGTAGTATAATGTGTTTTGGGGTGTATTTTTGCACATACCCATGCTGGGTGGGAGAAATACCTCTGTAAATGACAATCTTTTGATTTTTTTACACACAATTGTCCATTTACAGAGTTATTTCTCCCACCCAGCATGGGTATGTGTAAAAATACACCCCAAAACACATTGTACTACTTCTCCCGAGTACGGCGATACCACATGTGTGGCACTTTTTTGCACCCTAACTGCGCTAAAGGGCCCAAAGTCCAATGAGTACCTTTAGGATTTCACAGGTCATTTTGAGAAATTTCGTTTCAAGACTACTCCTCACGGTTTAGGGCCCCTGAAATGCCAGGGCAGTATAGGAACCCCACAAATGACCCCATTTTAGAAAGAAGACACCCCAAGGTATTCCGTTAGTAGTATGGCGAGTTCATAGAAGATTTTATTTTTTGTCACAAGTTAGCGGAAATTGATTTTAATTGTGTTTTTCACAAAGTGTCATTTTCCGCTAACTTTTGACAAAAAATAAAATCTTCTATGAACTCACCATACTCCTAACGGAATACCTTGGGGTGTCTTCTTTCTAAAATGGGGTCATTTGTGGGGTTCCTATACTGCCCTGGCATTTTAGGGGCCCTAAACCGTGAGGAGTAGTCTTGAAACGAAATTTCTCAAAATGACCTGTGAAATCCTAAAGGTACTCATTGGACTTTGGGCCCTTTAGCGCAGTTAGGGTGCAAAAAAGTGCCACACATATGGTATCGCCGTACTCAGGAGAAGTAGTATAATGTGTTTTGGGGTGTATTTTTACACATACCCATGCTGAGTGGGAGAAAGATCTCTGTAAATGGACAATTGTGTGTAAAAAAAATTAACAAATTGTCATTTACAGAGATATTTCTCCCACCCAGCATGGGTATGTGTAAAAATACACCCCAAAACACATTATACTACTTCTCCTGAGTACGGCAATACCACATGTGTGGCACTTTTTTGCAGCCTAACTGCGCTAAGGGGTCCAAAGTCCAATGAGCACCTTTAGGCTTTACAGGGGTGCTTACAATTTAGCACCCCCCAAAATGTCAGGACAGTAAACACACCCCACAAATGACCCCATTTTGGAAAGTAGACCCTTCAAGGTATTCAGAGAGGGGCATGGTGAGTCCGTGGCAGATTTCATTTTTTTTTGTCGCAAGTTAGAAGAAATGGAAACTTTTTTTTTTTTTTTTTCTCACAAAGTGTCATTTTCCGCTTACTTGTGACAAAAAATAATATCTTCTATGAACTCACTATGCCTCTCAGTGAATACTTTGGGATGTCTTCTTTCCAAAATGGGGTCATTTGGGGGGTATTTATACTATCCTGGAATTCTAGCCCCTCATGAAACATGACAGGGGGTCAGAAAAGTCAGAGATGCTTGAAAATGGGAAAATTCACTTTTTGCACCATAGTTTGTAAACGCTATAACTTTTACCCAAACCAATAAATATACACTGAATGGGTTTTTTTTTTTTATCAAAAACATGTTTGTCCACATTTTTCGGGCTGCATGTATACAGAAATTTTACTTTATTTGAAAAATGTCAGCACAGAAAGTTAAAAAAATCATTTTTTTGCCAAAATTCATGTCTTTTTTGATGAATATAATAAAAAGTAAAAATCGCAGGAGCAATCAAATAGCACCAAAAGAAAGCTTTATTAGTGACAAGAAAAGGAGCCAAAATTCATTTAGGTGATAGGTTGTATGAGCGAGCAATAAACCGTGAAAGCTGCAGTGGTCTGAATGGAAAAAAAGTGGCCGGTCCTTAAGGGGTAGAAAGCCCTAGGTCCTCAAGTGGTTAAAGGAATTCCATTCAAGCACTTTTAAAAAAACAAGTAAGTCCTCTGAAAATACCTTACCAATTCAATACTGCCATCCAGTTATTTGTAAAGCCTATGAACTTCTGAAATGTGGGCTTCCCTTAACCACTTGCCGACCGCACACTCATACCGTGCGGCGGCAAAGTGGTAGCTGGAGGACTAGCGACCCACATCTGCGTCACCAGGTGCCTCCCTAATTAATCAGGAAAGGCCGCTCGCATGAGCGGTCGTTTCCTGTTAGATCACGGAGCGGGTCTCCGTGAATAGCCTGCGAGCCGCTGATCGCGGCTCGCAGACTAAATGTAAACGCAGGAGACGTTTGTCTCCTTTGTTTACATTGAACGGCGCTGCTGCGCAGCAGTGACGTAAGGCAAATCGGTGATCCCCGGCCAATCAGCGGCCGGGGATCACCGCCATGTGACAGAAGACATCCTCACAGGCTGCACAGGATGGATAGCGTCCTGTGCAGCCCCGATCACCAGGGGGGGAGAGGTAGGAGAGGGACGGGGGGAATTTCGCCGCGGAGGGGGGCTTTGAGGTGCCCCCCCCGCAACATGCCAGACGGCAGGAGCGATCAGACCCCCCCTGCACATCATCCCCATAGGGGGGAAAAAGGGGGGCAATCTGATTGCTCTGCATGCAATCTGATCTGTGCTGGGGGCTGCAGAGCCCACCCAGCACAGATCATAAAAAACAGCGCTGGTCCTGCTGGGTCTTCAAGTGGTTAACCCTTCTAATCACCCTACTGCTGTAAAGCAAGCCACAAGATACAAGCTCAAGCCCAGTATGCCACCAATTTAGACACTGCTGGATTTGCATACATCTGGAATGTAAACACGTTTTAAAAGAATATGCCACTTGCTGGAGCCTTCCACAGGTTGCATGTGTCAGACATGTTAATCACGTGATTAACATTTCATGGATTGAAAACCATTTTGTAATTTTTCCTTGAAATTAACAGAAAATCCTAGTTCTCTGCTTTGGTCACACATAAATATATAGTGCTGGATCATTTTACTCACTTGGAATAAGCTAACATTTCTCTCAAACTGTACAGGGCTCTAAAGAGAGGCACATACCCACTACATGTTTTTCCCAACAATTTTTCCAAAGACTGGAATTTTTTTGAGCGACAAGTGATCATTTCCTTAATCACGTGACTTGGGTACAGGTGCGCGATCACGCAAACAACGTGGCAAGAATGACCATAGCGGTGGATTGGATCTTCAGAAACACCCGATGACTCCGCACAAAGAACCGCAATCACTTGACTTCCCGTTCGCGCCCATCTTGTAAAATTGTGTGATGTCGCATGTACCTGGACTGGAGGCAGGAAGATGGATTGGGGAATGCTTCCTGCGTTGTTACGGTGAGTATTCAGCTTTAGACAGTTCTCTGGGGGCAGAACGATCACCTGCATAATGGGCGTGCAGGTAAGTAATTTACCCTGAGGCACCACCTCTTCCCTATCCTGCATCATTAAGGCAGAGCCTGACATAACAGACTCTTTTATATTGGATATAAGGATCAGGGCCCTTTTTATAAAACTCTTTCTTAAGGGATCACTTTGATTGGCTCACAGAGCTCAGCTGCCATCTGTCATAAATCTAAACCAAGGTGTACCAAGATCTAGATCCTTAAGATTCAGGTCTAATTCCTGTCCAAAAAGGATTTGGCAACTACATTATGGCCATCATTCTCTTACTTACTTTTTCATGACAGTAAAATTCTAATTAATGTAATTATTTGAGCCTAAGCTGTTTTATGTTAATTTTACAGATGACATTTTGTCATTTCATATTAGTACATGATATTGATTGATCACCTCTTGGATGGGTGAAATGAGCGTTGTAAGTTAATGTAAGTTAATGTATGTATTTATCACCTGTTTAAGTGTGAAAGCCTTTTATCTTTAATACTTGTCAAAAGAATATCATCTTTCAAATCAGCAGTTTGACTGTTGTACTGAAGTAGAACATGAAGAAATGGAAATTCCCTGTTCAGAAGGATTTTGAGTATTTTATTCTTTTTTTTTTCTTTGCCTTGCTATATAGAATTGGCATCTAATGGATTGTTTAGTAAGCCTAAATCAAGATGTAACATAACATCCATACAAACAAAAACATATGCATTACATTGATCACAAGACCAGGGGCGTAACCTGAAATCACTGGGCCCCACTGCAAAAATTTGGATGGGGGCACCTCCATAGGTGCCAAATAATCGTAATGGTGCCGTGTTGCGCTATAAAATAATTGTAATGGGGCAGCGTTTCACCATAAAATAATCATAATGCAGCAATGTTTCACCAGAAATTAATCGTAAAGTGGGCAGCATTTCACCAGAAATTAATCGTAAAGTGGGCAGCATTTCACCAGAAATTATTCGTAAAGTGGGCAGCATTTCACCATAAAAGAATTGTAAAGTGGGCAGCAGTCACCATAAAATAATCGTAAAGTGGGCAGCAGTCACCAGAAAATTGCAATGTGGGCAGCAGTGACCAGAAAATCGCAATGTGGACAGCATTCACCTGAAAATCGTTATGTGGGCAGCATTTACCTGAAAATCGTTATGTGGGCAGCATTCACCTGAAAAATGTTATGTGGGCAGCAGTCACCAGAAAATCGCAATGTGGGCAGCAGTCACCAGAAAATCGCAATGTGGGCAGCAGTCACCTGAAAATCGTTATGTGGGCAGCAGTCACCTGAAAATCGTTATGTGTGCAGCAGTCACCAGAAAATCGCAATGTGGGCAGCATTCACCTGAAATTTATTATGTGGACAGCATTTACCTGAAAATCGCAATGTGGGCAGCAGTCACCAGAAAATCGCAATGTGGGCAGCAGTCACCTGAAAATCGTTATGTGGGCAGCAGTCACCTGAAAATCGTTATATGGGCAGCAGTCACCAGAAAATCGTAATGTGGGCAGCATTCACCTGAAAATCATTATGTTGGCCGCAGTCACCAGAAAATTGCAATGTGGGCAGCAGTCACCAGAAAATCGCAATGTGGGCAGCATTCACCTGAAAATCGTTATGTGGACAGCATTTACCTGAAAATCGTTATGTGGGCAGCAGTCACCAGAAAATCGCAATGTGGGCAGCATACACCTGAAAATCATTATGTGGGCAGCAGTCACCTGAAAATCGTTATGTGGGCAGCAGTCACCAGAAAATCGTTATGTGGGCAGCATTCACCTGAAAATCATTATGTGGGCAGCATTCACCAGAAAATCGTTATGTGGGTAGCAGTCACCTGAAAATCGCAATGTGGGCAGCAGTCACCTGAAAATCGTTATGTGGGCAGCATTCACCTGAAAATCGTTATGTGGGCAGCAGTCACTAGAAAATCGCAATGAGGGCAGCAGTCACTAGAAAATCGCAATGAGGGCAGCAGTCACCAGAAAATCGCAATGTGGTCAGCATTCACCTGAAAATCATTATGTGGGCAGCAGTCACCTGAAAATCGTTATGTGCGCAGCATTCACCTGAAAATCGTTTTGTGGGCAGCATTCACCTGAAAACCATTATGTGGGCAGCAGTCACCAGAAAATCGCAATGTGGGCAGCAGTCACCTGAAAATCGTTATGTGGACAACATTCACCTGAAAATTGTTATGTGGGCAGCATTCACCTGAAAATCATTATGTGGGCAACAGTCACCAAAAAAAAGGACCTGTGAAAAAACCAATTCACTCACCTGACAGGAGTCTCCTCCTCTCCCGACCGGCCTCTTGCGCGGAGCTCCCCCGACGATCCTCCAGCAGCAAATCTCCCGCGCTGACAGGCAGAGAGCAGGGTTATGGGAAGATGGTGCCTGAAGCCCTGTACTGGAGACACAAATAGTCTCCAGTGCAGGGCTTCGACAGCCATCTTTCCGTAGCCCTGCTTTGCCTCCTGGGAGACTACGGGCTGTGAGGAATGAACTGGTGCGGCATCTAATATACGGTTCCACACCTGGCTGAGGGGTCGCACAATCGGTGGGGAGGCAGTCACCAGAAAATCGCAATGTGGACAGCATTCACCTGAAAATCATTATGTGGGCAGCATTCACCTGAAAATTGTTATGTGGGCAGCAGTCACTAGAAAATTGCAATGTGGGCAGCAGTCACCAGAAAATCGCAATGTGGGCAGCAGTTACCTGAAAATCGTTATACGGGCAGCAGTCACCAGAAAATCGTTATGTGTGTAGCATTCACCTGAAAATCATTATGTGGGCAGCAGTCACCAGAAAATCGCATTGTGGGCAGCAGTTACCTGAAAATCGTTATATGGGCAGCAGTCACCAGAAAATCGTTATGTGGGTAGCATTCACCTGAAAATCGTTATGTGGGCAGCAGTCAATAGAAAATTGCAATGTGGGCAGCAGTCACCAGAAAATCGCAATGTGGCAGCATTCACCTGAAAATCGTTATGTGGGCAGCATTTACCTGAAAATCGTTATGTGGGCAGCATTCACCTGAAAATCGTTATGTGGGCAGCAGTCACCAGAAAATCGCAATGTGGGCAGCAGTCACCTGAAAATCGCAATGTGGGCAGCAGTCACCTGAAAATCGTTATGTGGGCAACAGTCACTGAAAAAAAGGACCTGTAAAAAAACCAATTCACTCACCTGACAGAAGTCTCCTCCTCTCCCGACCGGCCTCTTGCGCGCAGCTCCCCCGACGATCCTCCAGCAGCAAATCTCCCGCGCTGACAGGCAGAGAGCAGGGCTATGGGAAGATGGTGCCTGAAGCCCTGTACTAGAGACACAAATAGTCTCCAGTGCAGGGCTTCAGCAGCCATATTTCCGTAGCCCTGCTTTGCCTGCCGGGAGACTGCGGGCTGCGAGGAATGAACTGGTGCGGCGTCTAATAGACGGTTCCACACCTGGCTGAGGGGTTGCACAATCGGTGGGGAGGCAGCGCTTCCCCTGCATACAGCGGACGGGCCCCAGAGGGGCCCCGGCCCCCCTGTGGCTGAAGGGGTTGCATCCCCGGTAGTTACGCCGGTGCACAAGACATAAAAATCACAGTTTAACAATGATTTTAATGGTATTTAAATGGCACATTACTTTTAAGCCTACAACAAATACAGTATCTACTTTGCTTGTAATTAAACTTTTGAACTTTAAATTTATGATGTCTCTATGTCAGCCTGAGTCTTATGCTGGGAATACAAGATGAGATTTTTCAGCCGATTTACTGGCTGATCAATTTTCCGATCACTTCTATTATCTTTTCTTATGTTGGAAATTATTTATAGAATCATCTATCTGCCAAAACATCTAATGGTGTATTCCCAGCATAAGGGTATTCTCTTTTTGTTATAAATTAGCAATGCTAAATGTAATTTTGTATTCTAAAAACAGAAGGCATTTGTGATAATTAAGCTTCAAGTGAGCAACTGTGGATTCCCATATGCATCACTCGTGAATTTGCATTCATCTCTTTATGCTACTGAAAGCCAGGCTGCACATCCAGAACCACTGGTGTATAGTGAGCCTATAGATAATACATTTTACAGAGTCACATCAACTCAACATGCAAAAAGCCTGTTTTTTACTTTCTGGTCCTCATCAGTGTATAGCATGGATTGATATGGCTCTATGTGATAGGGCCTAGACCGCTACTAAGAAATAACCAGATAGCTCCTAAATATTAAGAACCAGTGCACTGCTGGCCAGCAGAAAGTCAGAAACAGGCTGTATGCATGTTGGATTGATGCGGGTCTGTTAAATGTATTAGTTATAGGCTCACTATACACCAGCAGTTCTGCATGTGCAGCAAAGCTTGCTTACGAGGGCAAAAATAGACAATTTGCATATTCAGGAATGATGCATCATGGGAAACCACAGTTGCTCTGATATTATTGCAAATATTTCCGGTTTTAAGAAGACAAAATTAAATTTAGCATTGCTTTTTAGTAGAGGGCTTTTTGGTCTCTTTGAGCCCTTTATACTTTCCTAGTGGTTCTGGGTAACCATGTGCTATCTGGGTATTCCTTCATAAATTAGCACAACATCCTTACAAGATCCTTCTAGTTTCCTGTTGTAGTTAAGGCATCTGAATGACATTTATTTATATTTGCAAAAAAGTCTCTGCATCTCCTTGTTATGTTCCATTGTATATAAGCTGTGTGTTCTACAATCTTGTCAGTATGCAGGAATAGGGTCTGAAGAAAGCCTATTAGCTGAAAGCTTACTCTATTTATTTTAAGTTAGCTATTAATTATTAATTAATAATTATTACTAATAAATTGTACCATCCTGATTCAAACCTTCCTATAATTTATTATAGAACTCATGTTAGTACACACAATCCAAGAATAGACGTTTTACAGTAAAATGAATGCTTAGCACTTGCAAGGTGTGCAAATGTAAGGAACTGAAATCAATATGGTAGAACTTGAAAAGGCTGGTCCTACAAACATAGATTAATTACCGTGTAAATACAAAACCATAATTCACCATATTTAGTTATTTTATTATTTACCACTGATAAAGCTTTCAGGTTTTCATATTTAATTGTTAATGACACCATTCTTGTATCAGCCTAAGTGGTTTACTATTTTTATAAAAGCTAAATATGCCTGATTTTTTTAAAATTGCTTTGAAATGGTAGTTAATAAACTGCTAAAATCTTTTTATTTTCATGTCTGAACTTCCTCTGAACATGACATAAATTGTGCATGTCTGGAACAAGCTTACCTTAGAGCTGCTAAATGACGGATGGATTGGGTGCTACTTTCCCATAACACAACACAGTGCCTACAGGATCAAAAATAAAAAAACTAGAACAATTTTGTGACTGGTGCTTTTAAAGTGTAAGGACATCTTTTTTTTTAGGATTATTTGCATAAATGCCCCCGTTTACCCTGCATGTGGTAAATAATGCACATTGGAAACTTTTATAAACATGAAATATTTCAAGACCAGTAGCAGTCCTTTCTAAACCAGTGCCTCAAAGTTCTAAAGACATGTCAGCTTGGTATTTTTCAACCCATAGCCCACTGTTTCAATCCACCTATGTGGGTACTGCAAGGTAGATCAAAAGAGTTAAAAGCCACCACGATCATCTCTTTTCATGTGAATGGTATGTTTAGTAAAGCCCCAGAAAAGAATATTTAAATGTACCTTTGGGGATCCCCATTCCTCAGGGAGGATTCTCATTGGTCCAGTAAGTGGACCAATAGGGGACCCCTGCAGCACATTTAAAGATGCTTTTGCTGGGGCCATAGCCAGCCTTTGATATGAGCGACCGAAGCGGTCGCTCAGGGTGCCAGCTTCCAAGGGGGCACCTATAGCTGGTTGCCTATACTGAGGGCACCTACACCTTATTTCCTATACTGAGGGCACCTATAGCTGGCTACCTTTACTGAGGGCACCAACACCTGGCTACCTATGCTGGAGGCACCTACGCCTGGCTACCTATGGGGTGGATGGAGACCTTCAAATGACTTCCTATACTGGGGGCACCTATGCTTGGCAACCTATAGTGAGGGGCGAGGGCACCTACACATGAGATCCTATACTGGGGGCACCTATACCTGGCTACCTACCTATACTGAGTCTGAGGGTGTTTGGGGGGGGGGGGCGCAAAGCGTGGTGCAAATTGTCAGTGCTGTGCTATCATAATGGGGGGGGAGGTGGCTAACTGTCCCACTGATTGTTTTTATTAATATTCCTAAAAGGTTCTAGCCTTCATTTTTAAGTGTATTCAGGGTAATGCACTCTTTCCATCATTCGTGGTTATTAATAGTATTTTTTTCTATTCTACATACGTGACGTGTCACGGAGATCTGAGCATTTGGTGTGATGTGTCACAACATCAAAAAGGTTGGGAACCACTGTTCTAGGAGATATCTCAGGAGAAAAGGGGAATTGCATATGGGCCTGTGTGTGTATACATGCGTGCGTGTGTGTATTTGAACGTGGGAAGAGGATGAAGGGGGGTGGGGGCACAAAAATCATGTTTCGCTCAGGGCGCTGTGAAACCTAAGGCCGGCCCTGGCTGGGGCTTGCAAGTTTAGTATAGCAAGTAGAGAAGGCCCGAACGATTCACCTGGCTGGTAGATCGCGTGGATATCAGCTAGCCCCACCCGTGGCGGGTAACAAATACATAGCGCGTTTGACCCGCCTCCTATACCTCGTCATTGGGCTAAACTTTGACCCTCTACTTCACAGTTAGCAGACACATGGCAGCCAATCAGGCTGCACTCCCTCCTGGACCCCCGCCCCCCCCTTTAAAAACCCAGCAACGTCAGCCATGTTCTCAGTCTGCTGATGTTGCTGTAGTCAGAGGAAGGGAAAGACATTTGGAGCTAGGGAAAGCATTCGTTAGGCTCTTGTTAGGTTGTTCCTCACTGAATTTTTTTTGCTGAAAGCACCCAACAAAAGCTCTTTTGAGAGCAAATATTCTGCTGATGTGTTTTTTTTTGTGACACTGGCATGCATAGATACAGCCCTTTCTGTCCTTCATGTATCCAGGGCCCAAGTTGTGCAGTGATTTGAATGTCAACAGTCCAATCTTGAAGAGTATTCTCCATTTTACTGGTAGCCAGTGCAGTGAGCGAAGAATCAGTGTAATGTGACAGTGGCGAGGCTGGTTTGTTAGCAATCTGGCAGCAGCTGCATGTCCTTGTTTGGGAGGCCTGCATAAAGGGCATTGCAGTAGTCCAGCCGTGATGTGATGAAGGCGTGAACTAGGGTTGTATATAGTGTGCAGCGCTACAATTGTAAAGAGATAAATGCTCAACCAGAGCTATTACATAAATAAATGAATAAATGTTATTTGCAAAGTTCACAAGTCCATGTGGATCTATGTGCTCAAAGTAGCAAGATCCTTCTTTGCGTTTGCGCTCTATGCTGGATCCAGCAAACACCCAAATTCAGTCTTTAGTTTGTATATAGATAGCGCTCCGCTTCACATATCACATTCCTCAGTTATCGGTAGAAAGATCCCCTTAGGGGCTGAACTCACCCCTCAGGTGTGACCACTGTCAGATTGGTCAATAATCGCTTGTTGTTCTCCATAGCTGACTACCTGATCTTGGGATGTGATGTCTTCACTGTACAGGTTCCACTGGTGAATTATGTCGGTGTTCCTCAGATGAAATAAAATCTCACATAGCGTGATTCCGTAGATTAAAATCACTAATTTATTATAAATGGGTAATCAATACAGGGCTTAGAGTATTGATGTCCTGGAAGCTAGACACACCCCTGATGAGTCACGCGTACTTGACGAAACGCATAGGGAGGAGCTAACAGGACGATCAGGAAGAACTACAGCGGCGTTGACGGAGCTTACCGGCGAGCCTGTCCGGAGAGGCACGGGGGAGAGCCCGTCAATACTCTAAGCCCTGTACTGATTACACGTTTGTGAGTACCCATTTATAATAAATTAGTGATTTTAATCTACGGAGTCACGCTATGTGAGATTTTACTTCATCTGAGGAACACCGACATAATTCACCAGTGGAACCTGTACAGTGAAGACATCACATCCCAAGATCAGGCAGTCGGCTAAGGAGAACAACAAGCGATTATTGACCAATCTGGCAGTGGTCACACCTGAGGGGTGAGTGCAGCCCCTAAGGGGATCTTTCTACCGATAACTGAGGAATGTGATATGTGATTAGAAGCGGAGCGCTATCTATATACAAACTAGTGAACTAGGGTTGAAAGATACTATGGGGGGGGATCAGATGTTTAATTTTTGCAATGTTCTTCAGATAAAAGTAGGAAGATTTGAATATAGCTGAAATTTTTAGTTTCTGAAGCTCAATTTCCCATCAATTAGCACACCAAGGCTGCGCACAAGCTCGGAGCTGTTTATGTCTGGATTCCCAATCCTGATTGGTGTTTATTTAGGATACAGCTGTTTTGGTGCCAAGCGCAGGCTTTGGACAATAAGGACCTCCGTTTTTGTCAGCATTCAGTTTTAACCAGTTATCATTCATCCCCACCTGTAGCTCAGCTAAGCAAGAATTTATTTTTGGAATGGAGTCTTCTCCAAGGACAGGTATAGCTGCGTGTCATTAGTATAGCAGTGGTACGTCAGGCCATATTGTTGGACAATTGTACCAAGTGGCAACATGCAGATTGCAAACAGCAGAGGGGATAGGATTGATCCTAGTGGCACTCCAAATGTTAGAAGTGCAAGGTTGGACATTACAGGTTCTAGGGATACTCTATGTGTTCTGTCAATCAAGAATGATCTGAACCACTGGAGGACTGATATAGATTTGTAAACAGAGGCACCAACAAGAATAAAAATGTTTAAAAACCATTTAAAAAGGGGGAGGTTATGGTGGACTTAGCGCCCTCGTGCATAATCAGACTGAAAAACGTTACTTAATTCAAGGTAACATTTATTAGGTACTCCAAAATGCAATGCGTTTCGCAGGTCACAATCCCTCTTCATCAGACAAACATTTGGAGAAAACAAAACGTTTGGATCACTGGGAAAATTTGGCAGTTGGATTTTTTTCCCCTCTTGAAGGTACCCATAGACAAAGCATCTACAGTATATGCCCATGTCATGATTGCCTCAAGAGAATTTAGTACAGTTACAGGACTCCTAGGGTCAAATAACAGCAGAGTTTGTATGTTCACCCCATGTCTGTGTGGGTATCTCCAGGCACTCAGGTTTCCTCCCAAATCTGTTTACAAATCTGTATCTAGTCTAGTCCACCCCAGGTGGAGGGGTGTATCCCCATTTTTCCTATCTACAGAGAGCGACTTCTTAAACCTGAGTGGGGTCAGGTTCCATTTCTCCCCACCTGCCTTGATAGGGGTTGCCTGTGTGGTAACCCATGTTTGTGAGTGTAAATATTGCTACCTTTATTACAATCTGCATAATCAACTTAAATATTACACTATATTGAGCTCTAGGTTTCCTTTTTCCTTAAAGGAATACTATCGATACCCAAGTGTTCTAAAATGACAGTGTGCAAATAATGTCTAAGTAGCTGTGTAAACATTTTCCTACTTTTCATGTTAAATATCAGAGGCAAAAATTGTAATTTATTGAGGGTAGGGTTTAGCTATATTGGGACAAATCAATTGCAGAAGGGGTGTCTGCTTCAATGCACAGCCAGAGTTGCATATCAGACTACAGAAAGCAAATATTAAACATATCAAACTCTGAAAGCAAAAACAGTATGAAAAAGCTGTGAGAATTAGTTACATTTCCTCTGCTCTCTTCAGACAGGTCACTGTCAGAAACACAGGGCACAGGATCTGCAGCTGTTGGGAGCTCTCTTCTCTGTCACACACAGAGCTACACAGAGTTAACTGATCAAGTGTGAGGGGAATTTCCCCTCTCCTCATGGCTCAGTCAGCCGTCAGTTTTGGCGTCAGTAAACTTTGAAAGTATTTTGCTATCAGTAAACAAAGAAGTTGCTACTTAAATGTATACACAAGTACTTAGCAGCACTTCCCAAACAATTCCTGTGTCAATTGAAAAAAATATGTGAATCGATAGTATTCCTTTAAGCACTGGAGGACTGAGCCATTGATACCACAGTACTCCTGCAGTCTGTTGAGCAAGATTTAATAGTCAACTGTATCAAAAGCTGCTGAGAGATCCAACAGGATTAGGATGGATAATTCCCCTCTGTCCCTTGCCATGAGCAGATTGTTGCAGACTTGAATGAGGGCTGTTTCCCAGCTGTGGTATTTCTTAAAGCGAGATTGTAGAGGGTCCAGGATGTTGTTTGCTGAGAGTCTGGCTTCCTAACAGGGATCCTCTGTCACCCTTTCTTACCTGCTTCAAGTTAACTTCACCTCCTCCTGGGCACTGGGGGAGGGGATAAGCCCTTGTTCATGGGTTGGACAAAGGCTTAAAGGAAGAGGAAAAGACGTTGCTACCCCTCTCTTTCAGAGCCCCCCATATCATGGACCATACATGTTATTATAGCTCCATTATTATATTATTATATATGTTATTATGTTATTATAGCCCCATGCGGTCCACACTTGATTTCAGGCTATACCAGTCTTCATGTGTGACTAGGGTTTAAAGAGGCTTGGGAGGGGGGGGGGACTCCACACAGTCTATTTTCTTAAAATGTATCAAATGTGTATTTAAATCTTGGAACTCAGTGTGCATCAAAGTGTACTGCAGCAAAATGTCATTTTACCGAGTTTAAAGGAAAATGTTTTTGTTTGAATTTGTTAAAATATATTTTCTAAAAAACCACAAGGTCTTTTTTGACTTGTTTCCACTATTCTCTCTAATATACCTAGCAAAAGTTCCAGCGAATCTCCCTAATATACAGAAAATAAGATGCAATATCACTTGTGGAGGTTTTGGCATTAACTGCTAAAGTGTTCATATTAACTTTAATGTAATTGGTGGCATTCAGTGTAATTCTTCTCGGAATTCAGAATTACCAGATGGAATTCAGAATTCTATCACATTCGGAATTCAGCAATTCTGGCCATTCCTATCAGCAAACGGGGACTGGATTTTTTTCTAAATCTGCCACAGCTGCAATTTTGTTATAAAAATGATTCTTTTCATTGCAATCCGCATCCAGCTAAGCATTCCCAAATGTGAAAGAAAGCTTAGACTGATTTTCTTCGCCGAATTAGCAACAGTATACTCTTGCTTGAGTACAGTTGCTTTAAGACTCTCCATAAACTTTAATGCTGCTTTAGGAGTAATTAGCCAAAAAGGCCAAAGCATTTGCCAAATGGTTACACCTTTCTCTATACTGGCACAACACATTATACATAGAGTTGGAATCCTCTTTAACCCTTTCCCTGCCAGGTGATTTGTCCTAAATAGGAACATCTACTGCCAAGCCGTTTTTAGACATTTTGCACTCATTAGGTTTACTTAGGATTTTTTTTTTTACACGAAAACCTATGTGGAATAGGACATATTGTATGTTGCTTTTTTCTGTAATGAATTGGGCTTGAACATTGAAACAAAATTGTGTACTTTTTCTGGAGGTATAACAACATTTTTGAGTGAAATATGTTAAAAAAGTAAAATAAAAAATACTTAGCTGTTGTGTTTTTTTTTTTTCAAAAAAGAATTACATTTACTGACAAAAATGTTACTGTTTGTAAAAGCCCTGATTCTGCTGAATCCAACCATGCCAGACGTGTAAAGCAGTATTTTTACGACCAGCTTTGAGCTGCCAGTAACTTACCTGACGCATGCAGTTGAACAGATTCCCCAGCAAGCTCACAGTAAAACCCAAGACTCCTACGCAGGACCGGTTGTAGACTTTTTGCTGCCTGAGGAAAACTTGTAAGGATGCCCCCCCCCCATTTGGAATGTTTGCACCCGACAATTGACTCTGCTTCATTTAATGTTCTCACATGACATGCTGAAGTCCAACAAAATATAACACTGGCTGGCTGAGAATCTGTGACGAACAAACTTCTCACCTTCAGCCACTCCATTCCTCCTCAGGAAGGTACACACAGTATAAAAATGCTGCCCCTGAAATGTCTGCGCCTGATGCAAATGTTTCAAGTTGATTAATGAGAGAACTGGCCCTGCTCCTACGAGTGTGCTGAATGACAGACAGTAGTAGATAGCCAATAGGAAGAGGCTAATTTTCCTGCTAATCATTTAATAGGCTCCGATAGCTTGCACGGTGGGACGTCAGATGTATCAAATCATACATTTGCTGGAGAAGAGTACAGGAAGATAGGTTTCCCTGGATTCCTTTAGAGGTGCAGGGAAATGGCTCATATACACAGAGAATCAGGGGACTGGAGAAGGCAGCCCATCTAAAGGGATTTTTTTACACTGTTACAGCTGCTGAATGCCAGGATTACAGCTCTGTCTCTCCCACTGTGCTTGGGGTCATGTGGAAGGGTGATCAGGAGCCTCTGCTTTAAATCAGGATCTTGTTCCCTAGGGGCTTTACAGGCTGTCTGCAGCAATGGACCGTTGCTGCAAACAGCAAGAAAAAAATAAACCAGGAAGTGTCAAACAACGTACAAGGTACGTTCTTGGCAGTAGGAGCCCTTGCCTGTCAGAACGTACTAGGTACGTGCTTGGCCAGCAAAGGGTTAAGGTCGGCTTTAGATTACAGATGAGAAATACAAACAGGAAAACAACTTAAAAAAAATCAATTGGAGCCCCAAAAAATCATTAAAAAGCAAAAGCACAACAGAAATATAAAGTGGATAGACAAACCCCTGAAAGGAAAAAGAAGAAACCAAAAGATTTTGGATCAACAATCAAGTACAGAGAGCAGAGGGTGCTGAACTAAAGGTAGATATAGAGAAGCAACATAGTATTACTAAGAAACTAAAAAAAATAGAAGATCCAAACCAGTAAAAGATAAACATGGGCAAATCCTAGCAACAGAAGCAGAACAGCTTGGAAGATGGAGGGAACACATTTTCAGAAGTATTATCTTATGGGTGAAATCAAAATACTGTCAAAAATCTGTCAAAATACTGTCAAAATCTGTGAAACCATAGAGCAGGATTCAACAATAAGTATATCACCCTCTGATGTCCAAAAATTAAATCCTGTATAATAATTGCCCTGTACTGTGTCCTCCTGTGTCTCTGTGTTCGTGTGTCATGATTTGCACGTATGCGCGACACAGGGATGGATTTTGGCCAGCACAGGAGGACACGGGTAGGGGGAGGACGTGTGCATTTTGCAGGGGAGGTGGGCCGAGGCCTAGTGCTATTTTTTAAATTGCAGGCCTTTACACTAGTAACTCCATAACTAGCAGAAAACCCTTAAAAGTACTTTTTCCAAGGAAGTCCAACAATGGCTGAAAAGAAGAGCCATGCACCTAAAATGTCTTTGTCAAGTAGATCACAGTGAAGATTGCACAACTAAATATGCTTATTGGAAAGGAGCAGATCTGGTGCTGCAAAGGTCATGTGTTACGATTCTTGTGAAGTTGTGTAAACAAACGTTCTTCACTATTCTTCATTACTAAGGTAGGATTAAATTATCCATTATGATTATGGTAGAGAATAGATTATATTGTGAGCTCGTCTGAGGGACCTCCTTGTGTGCGTTACTATAGTAGCGGCTGTGCAACTGGAGCACCATGGTTGTGCTACAAGCGTATTGCAAGGAAGTTACGCCCCGGTAATATTACTGCATGCTTAGTAATAATACCCCATGCTGTGTATGCCCCATAATGTTAACCCAATTTGATGAATCGACCCCAATGAGTAGTAATGTATTGCAATACATTCTACTCATCGCATGCGTAAGACTTTACACACATTATTCTGCTTAATGCAGTTTAGTGATGTGCCCTGTTTACTTGTGTGTATGAAAGCAAAACAGCCATCTGTTGCTCTCTAAATTTTATAAAAATATAATAAAACATACATAAAAAAAGGTTTTTGGAATTTGCTATAAAAATATGTTATGTCAGGAGTTTTACTGACAAAAAGTATGAGATTCTGAATTACATTTCACTTATGCTCATGACATATCTACTGTTTACAAAATCCTCGCAAATATGCTGGAAATATTTATTGTATATGCTAATTAAACACACATGAATAAAATATTAAGCAATTATTTATTCTAACATTCATTACACTTTTTTTTTTACAAAGTTCAAATAATTTGTGTTAAGGATTCCCAGTTAAATTTGCTGTAAATTTGAGATACTATAACATTTTCTATGTATTTAATTGTTCAAAAGCAGAAGCCCATGTAAGGTGTGTCAAGGAATAGAGTGAAGTTCCAATGTGTAATCCTTTAGCTACACTGCCTTCTTTGCTTAGGGTGGTGGGGCCTTGGCCTAATAAGCATAATCTCATTACACTGCAAATAAAAGTTTCCTATTTATCTGCAGATTTCAAATGAATCTAATAAGGCTTATGATACAGTCACCCAATACCCTAATCATATTTCTGCCTATCTAAAAGCAATCAGTAATTGTGTTATAGCAGAACGTGCTGACAATACCTCTGACACAGAAAGGAGAATGAGAGCCCAGCTGTACTAATTAAATTAAATGCTAGGCTGATGGAATACATTTGCTGAAGCTTGGAGAGTATGGGTGCAGAATTAATAAGCATTACAGCTTAGAGCGTGAGATGATATCATAATGGATGCAAGGTTTTGATGTGGAGAGCCTCATTCAGATTCAATGTACCATAATGTACGGATGTGACAGCTGCTTAGAGAGGTGCAGAACCTTAAACAAAGTGCTTATAAAGTTTTCCTCCATGTGTCTCCCGTAGGAACAGTATATTATAAGTCACCTCAAGAGTCTTCCTCCTCTTCCTGTAATTCACACATTAAGCTCATGTATTTTTAATAAATAGTAACCTAATCCTTTCTATACAACAGAAGTCTTTGATTATCGAAATCTAGTAGAGGTATATTTTGCCGAACGGATGTGGTTGTGAGTATCACACTGCCCCTGGGGGCATAACAGCTGGAGAGTGCTTGCATCTGGGCTGTAAACATGCATGCTTGGCCTAACCAAGGGTGCAAGTTAGTTGCAATGGAGAGAGGAAAGAATGAATTGTTGGGGACTGGCCAAAAAAAATCAACCTGGCAGTTTATTATGTAGACGCGAGACAATAGAATGGGGAATCTCACTGGGCACACACAGTGTAATTCCTCTCCTTTCTAAGATTGTAGTACTGCAAAATACTCAATATCTCTTCAATGGAGAAAAAAAAAAGTTTGTGGTCACTAAACAAAGCCTTTTCAACATATGGTTGACTATTTAGACCACCAGAATTTCTGAAACCCAGAAGTGTAAGGGCTCTTTTCCACTATGAAATGCGATCGCGATTGCGATCGCGATTCCGATCGCGATCGCAATCGCGTTTCAATTTCCACCATGCGATTGCGATTGCGATTGAGCTACTATACTCATTATAGTACAGCTCAATCGCATACAAAACGCGGCAGAACGACGATTGCGATTTGACCAAAATCGCATCGCAATCGGATCGCACTAATGGAAATTGCTGCTGCAGTTTCCATTAGTTTAATGTACCTTGCGATTTGCGATTAGAAGCAAATCGCAAATCGCAGGGTAGTGGAAAAAGGCCCTTACACCCAACTTGTTAGTTGATGTTCTTTGTATATGGCCTAGTTATTGTATAAAATCTCGAAATCTATCATATTTTTTGCAAACAATGGGCTAAGTAGACTTTCTTACATAGCAAGCCAAGCCATTAGTATATTGAGAACAACAGACGTAAAAAAGGAAATGCTTGACCAAGAATATAGATAAAATGTACACATATGTAAAATATTTGTTGCTTAGTCAGTTTTACTACCACACATAGAATTTGCTTACCTTTATATGTTTGCAGAAACCCCCAGCCAATCCAAGTTGAGATAAAACAAATCAACTAGTAGGCTAACATTTCTTGCACATTATTGCTTTACCTCCATTACCACACCTGCCTAGGGTCAGCTGGCCAACAAGGATGGAGTTTGCTGGTGCTAATATGTTTGAATCAGGATTTGCTGCTCACACGTGTGCTTGCTGGTTGCCTGGTGCACCTAGTTCACCCATCACTACTAATGTTTGATACAGTTACTATTAAGGTAGTGGTATAGGATAGCTCCTCATAAACCATATTTTGTTAGTTTAAAATGTATTATAATTTCTTAATGATGCACTCACATAGAGAGAATGTAAAATATTGCAAATACCTAAATAAACCTGATAGAAATACAAAATAAGTATTCTCCCCAGTGTATCTTATTTTGCAGTATATTTATATTAAATAGGCATGTGCATTAGTCATTTTAATATTTAGAAATGAACAGGTACATATTTAAAATGCAATTTGGCAGCAAATTGCACCATTTCCGCTTAACCTCCCTGGCGTTCAATTGTTGCGGACTTTCGTCCGCGGGAGGGCTATTTTTTTAAAAATCTTGTTTTAAATCATGTAGCTAGCACTAGGCTAGCTACATGTGTCCCCTGATCCCCCTGGTGCTGTGTCCCGCCCCCAATCGCCACCCTCTATATTTACTGCTCCGGGATCCCACGAGAGCTGTAACATCTTCATTTAGCTTCGGTCATCGCTATGTCGACGATCAGACATGACGTCTGACGTCATCGACATCATGACGTCATGCACAGTCCCGATCCTCGCCATAGCGACGTCTGGTAGTGGTGGAAGAGGCTGTGCCAGCAGGGGCTCCAGCAGGGGGTACGTATAACGCCGCCGATAGGGGGGGAAGTGGTGGTAATTGGACAATACATGTGGCTAGCCAAGTGCTAGCTACATGATGTACAAAAAGTTTTTTTTAAATCTCCCTGGGACATGCTTTCTCCTCCGGCGGTAATGAACGAGCTTTTTCGTGGGCTTGCTGCCTATTTTTACCTATTACATTTTAGCAAATTTGCTAACCAATTTTTGGACAAATTGCATTGAAGTCAATGGGCCCACTTTAGCGGCTAATAGAAAAACCCCCATACATACTATAATCACCAAATTGCTAGATATGTTTAGAAGAATAGTGGAAACAAGGGAATTTGTTTGTTTTCAAAAAGATCTTGTATTTTTTTTGAAAATCGATTTTAAAGTTACAAAAGGATTTTTTTAAATGTGGTTTAACGACAGATAAATAACGTATCTACTCATCTGCACTGGAAGTTTACATAGATCCTCAGAAAAAGCAGTGCATTTCTTTTCTTGCCAGGGTAATGGAAACTCTGGGAAAATTACTATGCTTTTGATGGGGATTGCTGTACAGCTACAATACTGTTGTTTAAGGATACCTGGCACACACACACACACACACACACACACACACACACACACACACACACACACACACACACACACACAATGATGCGAGATCCCACTCCCAAGCTGGTTAAACCCCTTGTCATCCATGCAGACTGTTCTAGCCATAAGTTGGAGCCTGAACCACATGGGGCTCCATGCTCTGAGCTGCATGGTCCATGATGTGGCGGGGGGGCTCTGGAAGAGAGGGGAGGCAAATCCTTTGTCTTCCCGCCCCCCCAAATCTCTTGTCCATTCCATGGGTAAGGGGTCATTCCCACCTCCATTGACGAGGAGAAGATGGGGATAACTACTAGAGATGGCCTGAACCTCCGATTTTAACTTTCGCAAAAGTTAGGTTCGTGCAAACTTTCGTGAACTGCAATAGACTTCAATGGGGAGGTGAACTTTGAAAACTAGAAACACTTATGCTGCCCAGAAAAGTGATGGAAAAGATGTTTCAAGGGGTCTAACACCTGGTGGGGGGAATGGCGGAGTGGGATACATGCCAAAAGTCATGGGGAAAAATCTGGATTTGACGCAAAGCAGTGTTTTAAGGGCAGAAATCACATTGCATGCTAAATTGCAGGCCTAAAGTGCTTTAAAACATCTTGCATGTGTATTCATCAATCAGGGAGTGTAATTAGAGTACTACTTCACACTGACACACCAAACTCACCGTGTAACGCACCGCAAACAACTGTTTGTGTAGTGACGGCCATGCTGGACTGGTGCGCACCATGGCCAGAGTGCAGGCCGTGGCGGTTTTCAAGGCCATATGGTCACCAGGCTGTGGTAGCTCAATAATAGAACAACAGTGACTGTTAGGTAGGTATATGCAGTGATGGGTATTATAATGTGAACCTGTCACACACAGACAGGTACCAAACAGACACAGTGACACTGCGTGCGCTCACGTAGGTAGGTGGGAGCACTGAAGTGAACAACAGGTAGTAGGTATATGCAGTGATGGGCATTACAATGTGCACCTGTCACACACACAGATAGTCACTGAATGTGCTGGGCCTGGCAGTGGCACACACAGTAGGAATTACCAAGGCTCTCTATGCAACAGAAGTGTCAGTGACACACACACACACACACAAAATAGATCACAAGAACAAGATTAGCTCTCAAAAGAGCTGTTGAGTGGTGCTTTTTTTAGCAATAGCAATCAGCCAGGAGCAAGCTAACAAGCCTACAAGAGCCTAACTAAGCTTTCCCTATGGGAGTCTGCAGCAGCTATCCTTTCTCTAATTACTGCAGGCACACGAGTGAGTCCACTGCCTGACGCTGCCTGCCTTTTAAAAGGGGGGTGGGGCTCCAAGAGGGAGTGTAGCCTAATTGGCTACAATGTGCCTGCTGACTGTGATGTAGAGCAGGGATCCCCAACCTGTGGTCCGCGGCCCACTGGTGGTCCGCAGGACGTTTTCAGTTGGGCCGCGGGACTGTCCTCTTGCCTGCCCCCTCCGCCCGTCCCCCTCCGCGGCCGCCGCTGCTGTTACCTTTGGTGGCCGCTTGGTCTCTTATATTCCCCTTCTCTCTTGCCAGCGTGTGAGTCACAGCAGCGCGCCCTGCGGCTGCTGTGATAGAGAGGGAGGAAGCAGGAGAGACAGAGTGGCTTCCTGTAGCGGTGCGCCGTTACTATGGGAACCGCTCTCTCTTTCCTGCTTCTTCCCTCTCCATCACAGCAGCCGCGGGGCACGCTGCTGTGACTCACACTCCGGAGAGAGAGAGAGAGAGAGGAATGTAAAGAGACCGCCGGCAAAGGTAACTGCAGCGGCGGCCGCGGGAGGAGGGGTGTGGGCGGGGGCTACTATACTGGGGCACAGTGCTAGCTATACTGGGGCACAATGCTAGCTATATTTGGGCACTATACTGGCTGTACTGGGGCACTATACTGGCTGTACTGGGGCACTATACTAGCTATATTGGGGCACTATACTAGCTATACTGGGGCACTATACTAGCTATACTGGGGCATACTACCTATACTGGGGCACACTAGCTATACTGGGGCACTATACTAGCTATACTGGTTCACTATACTAGCTATACTTAGGCACTATACTAGCCATACTGGGCACTATACTGGCTGTACTGGGGCACTATACTAGCTATATTGGGGCACTATACTAGCTATACTGGGGCATACTAGCTATACTGGGGCATACTAGCTATACTGGGGCACTATACTAGCCATACTGGGCACTATACTAGCTATACTGGGGCACTATACTAGCTATACTGGGGCACTATACTAGCCATACTGGGACATACTAGCTATACTGGGGCACTATACTAGCTATACTGGGGTAACTGTACTAGCCATACTGGGGCAACTAAACTCAATATACTGGGGCAACTATGCTAGCTATGGCCCCCCCCCGGTAACCCGATGCGCACGACATTGTCTCCCCCAGCCCCCCCCCCCCCCGGCGGGCCCCGGAGAGAAATTCGGTCAAAAAGTGGTCCCCGGGCCGGAAAAGGTTGGGGACCCCTGATGTAGAGGGTCAAAGTTGACCCTGATGATGCACCATGGGGTTGAACTGAACTTCCGGAAAAGTTTGCGGTTCTCCGCAATCGCGAACCACGGAAGTTCGCCGGGAACCGTTCGGGCCATCTCTAATAACTACCTCCATGCCTGTGGTTGTAGGTCCTGAGGGATTCATTGTGAAATCTTGGGGTCCATACCAATATATTCTTGACATTGATTGGAAACCTCTGTCTGAGCACCTGCCACACATGTCGCTCATCGCTAATGGTAGTTTGCTATACTACACTATAGCAAGCAAGCATCATCAATTGATCATTAACCTCCTTGGCGGTAAGCCCGACACAGTGTCGGGCTAGCCGCCACAGGGGAAACTGTATTATATGGTTAAGCTAGCTAGCTAACCATGTACCCAAAGTCCATCCGGTCCCCACCGATCGCCCTCGATCACCGCCGGTATACATACCCCCAGGGATCCCGCGATAGCGCAGCCGCCCAATCAACTGCAGGATTCACTATGGGGAGGATCGGGACTGCGCATGATGTCGATGACGTCATGACGTCATGTCCGATCGTCGCCATAGCAACAGTGAAGATCATTGGTGAAGCTGCGGCTCTCGCGTAATCGCGGATAGGTAAATATTGCCGGCAGCGATGGGGGGGGGGGTTGGGGGCATCAGAGAGGTGCCAGGGGACTTGGGACACATAGTTAGCTAGCCTAGTGATAGCTATACAAATAGAAAACATTTTTTATTAAAAAAATCTCTCCTGCGGACGCAGCCACTGCATCTGTGTACCGCCAGGGAGGTTAAATGTTCCAGAGGGTCTTTATATTGGTCCTGGATATCGTACTGGAAAGGATTTGATGTAAGATTTGAGCCCTTGACCAAGGTTTGAATCCCATCTCAAGCCAGCATGTCAAACATTAAGGAGTCTTTGGGCAAGGCTCCCTAATGATCCTGGTCATTCGTGAAGTGTGCCCTAAGTGGCTGCAGCCCTGAAATGCTTTGAGTCTGCCAGTAGAACATCGTGATATTCACATTCTGTATCTTGCCTAGTATACATTGGGAGAAATGTATTATCCTCCCTACACTGATCTACATTGCAAATATGTTCCTTTTGTACAGACATGCTAACTGGCTCCTAGCTGAAAAAGGGTAAATACATAACAACACAAAATCAAATGAAGTGGTGCATACTGGTAAACTGCAAAAAAAGGGCCAGTGATACTGGGGACAATTGTACACACTTTAGACTTAAAGTAAACCTGAGAGGAGTAGCATCAAAGCATTATTAATTACTTGGGCTTCTTCCAGCCCCCTGTAGTACGTCTGCTCCCTTAAAGTCCCTGTGGTCCCTTCTATTTTTGTGCGGTGAGGCACACAATCTAGCTGAGTCACATGCACTGCCTAAGGACAGTTCCAGCTGTGCTCACCCCCAATTGCACTTCTGTAACTGTTAGTGTCCTGCTCAAGTGCAGTTACAGCCTTTGTGAACTCAGCATTTGTAGAACGCTCCCATTGATGGAAGAATGATCGGGAGGTGCATGGGGCTGGGACATGCATGCACAGTGGCCCGTGGCTCAGCTGTGTTGCAGCATTTGTAGAACGCTCCCATTGATGGAAGAATGATCGGGAGGTGCATGGGGCTGGGACATGCATGCACAGTGGCCCGTGGCTCAGCTGTGTTGCAGTGGCCCGTGACTCAGCTTAGTTGTCAGCTGCTCAGAAGAGTGAATGGGGCAGGGAAGAGGTGGGAATGGGAGTGCAAAAAGAAGGAATACCTCAGTAAGCCTGCCTCTTCCAGTCTAGGATTTGGATTTTAGCCATAAGTCATTTTTTTCAATAAGTGATTCCAGAGACTTAACAGGAGCTGGACAATGCACAGAGTCATGTGGTTCCAGTATGAACATACCTCTGTGCTTACCTAATTAGCTGTGCCTTAGGCCATGTAAACTTTTATTTAAGTAATTTCCTTTAAAATTAGATAAGTATGCATTACTTGAATAACATTTCCTGGTAAGTTTTTATTTTACTCTTATGCTTTTGTGAGCAAATATTTGCATGCTTGACCTCATTTTCCTAGGGTTTGGTGGATCCCCAGTTTTTAAGGAAAATACTTTTTTGGACGGTGGTAAACAGGAAATTTGGTTGCCCAGCGGCTTATGGACGATTTAAATGTCCCAATGCAAATATCGCTATTGGGTGCCAAAAAGAGACATTTGGGCACCCAATACATACGGTGTCTTTTGAAAAATAGAACATTATGGTTTTTGATTATTTTTTTATCATTTTGAAACTTAAAACATATTGGGCCATATGCAATTCACTTTTTCACCTGAGTTTTCTCTTAGGTGATATTTTTACTTGTCAATAAAAGGAATTTTAAGCCACCAGCAAGCAAGACAATACTCAAAATTATTGCTGGAAAGTTATTTTAAATTGAAGATGAAAGCTTTTCTCCTAGGAGAAAACTCAGGTGAAAAAGGGAATTGCATATGGCCCATTGTCTTTTACATATTTTATGGTTTGTATTTACAAATGTTTCGTTTTTGACAATTATCCTTTTGAAATGTATCATTTGAGAAATTATAAAGTTTGGAAGGGGGGTTTTAAGGTTAGGTGTCAGGAAGGGGGGTGGTTTTACAATTAGGCATCAGGAAGAGGAGTTCTATGGGCAGGTGTCATGAAGGGGGGGGGGGGGGGGGGTTAGGGCTAGGCTTCAGGAAAAGGGGTTTTAGGATTAGGCATCAGGAAGGGGGTTTAAAGAGACACTGAAGCGCAAAAAAAATTATGATATTATGATTTGTATGTGTAGTACAGCTAAGAAATAAAACATTAAGATCAGATACATTAGTCTAATTGTTTCCAGTACAGGAAGAGTTAAGAAACTCTAGTTGTTATCTCTATGCAAACAAGCCATTAACTCTCCGACTAAGTTTAGTCATGAAGAGGGCTGTTATCTGACTTTTATTATCTCAACTGTTTTCTTTTCCTCTGCTAGAGGAGAGGTCATTAGTGCACAAACTGCTCTGAAAGACTCATTTTGAATGCTGAATGTTGTGTAATCTGCACATATTACAGAATGATGCAATGTTAGAAAAAACACTATATACCTGAAAATAAAAATATGAGAATATTTTCTTTGCTGATAATCTTCTAGTAATTATTCATAGTACACAACCAATTCACAATATCATATTTTTTTTCGCTTCAGTGTCTCTTTAAGGCTCCTTTTACACCTGATCCACTGCGCTTGGCATGCATTTGCATTAGTACACGTTAGTAAACGTTGGTATGCGTTAGTGGGCGTTTTTTCCCCAAATGTCACAGAAAACCCATTTGCTACAATCCCCACATGCTGGCATCCACAAAAAAGAGTACAGTACTCTTGTTTTGCAGATACAACAAAAAGGTTTTCTTTTACATTTGGGGAAAAAAATGTGCACTAATGCGTACTAACGCGTACTAAAGCATACTAACGTGTACTAACGCAAACGCATGCCAAACGCAGTGGATTAAGTGTAAAAGGACCCTTAGGGTTAGGTGCCAGGAAGGGGGGTTTTAGGATTAGGCATTGGAGGAGGGAGGGTTCTGTGTGAAAGCAGGGTTAGGTTTAGCTGAGAGTAGGGTTAGGTTTAGCTGTAGTAAAGTAGTGGTAACATTTCCCAATGTTATACTATTGTTATTACCACTGAAAATATTGATGATTTTCATTCAGTGCCCAATTCATGATAGCATTTTTCGTTTACATTTATATGGGCTTCACCCCATGCCCATTTTTCCTAGGGCCCCTAATTCATGCACATCTTTTGGCCATGAAACCCAGTGGGACGCATCCATCTAAGAAACATTTTCATGTAAGAAACAATATAATCTGAATTTTTAGAAACTTTACACTGGACACGAGAGTTAGGTCTTATTTATCTCTGCATGGAGTACAGTTAATGGTGAGTGTTATTTATATAATGACCTTTCAAGATCATTATATATAAAGCCTTTTTAATGATTTTGATTGTATTTCTATTATATGGGTAACAATTGTCATTCTTACGTAAGGAACTCACTGTGATTACTTACTGTATATTATTTTCTTAACTCTCCATCTGCGAGTCTCTATGTCAGCTTCAGTAATAACTAGATTTACAGTACTGAGTAATATGATCAACTGGTAACTTAACAGACAACATGAGTGGTTCTAGATTTACTGCTGAAGATATTTTATATTAAAAGCAAATGAATATGGGTTTTGTTTTACCTTATTAAAGACCTTTTAATAATGTTGTTGTGGTTATTTTTTATGCAAACCTTATGAAAGATTTGGTAGGGGTAATGTTGCTTACTAATATTCTGATTTCAACATTAGCTATGGGTAAATTTGTTGTTGTTGTTATAATTGCAACAAGGATAGCAAGTTAGAAGGTGAAATAAAATTCAAGGTTCAAGTTCAGTTATTTTAACAATAATACAAAGTCACAATCCTCTGAGTTTCAACTAAATTTGCTGTATAGGAGAGGCTACTGAAACTCAGCTTTTATTTAAATTAATGAAAAGAGAAGTCAGTTGATTGTTATCAAAAACCCCTAGTCAAGATTTGTCACACAATTAGTTGGGAAGGAGATGTATCCACTACACAAACATATCAGGAGGTCTGCAGTATTGCTCCCTGGATAATCACCTCTCACAACTACTGATTAGTAACTATGCATATACAACAAAACTAAAAAAAACTACAAAAATTCTACAAAAAAACTACAAAAATCCTACATGTTTTGTTTACCTAATTGGAAGCTTTGTCAGGGGGCTGTACAAGGGGCTCTAAAGTAATAATGCATAAAACAAAATCAGACCCTGCTTAATGCTTAAAACTTGCTCACTTACTCAGGCTGACCAAGATAGGTGGTTCTCATTCACCCCCCCCCCCCAACCATGATGATCAATAATACATGGGATTATTGGTCCACACAGTTACCAGCCCTTCTTCTGTCATGACCACGTATGTTATGGATAGTGACAAGCAGGCACACATGCCTCCAGTCACCTCCAGCCTCTCATTGTGGTAGGGGATGAGAGCGCAGTTGAGTCAAGCTAGGCAGCATGGATCTCTGAAATGCAACTGTTCCCAGCCATGGTTACACTGATTTTTACACACCTTTTACTACTGCACCAACAATCAATGCCTCTCTCATCCTGGAAGGGGGTCACCTCTAAACTACACTATACTTCCCCCTACCCTTAGCAACCAAAAAAAACACTCTACATCTTATAAAGGAAAATTAGGTCATGTTACCATGATGTGTGTGCCGGAAATGTTTAGCAACATTGAAAATCTCAGCAGTAAGCCAAACTACCCTCTCCCCTAGAATTTTCTCCTATTTACTGTCAAAGATGATGAATAGTACACCCAACATATTGATAATGGCATAAAGAACATGTAATTAAGTAGTCTTACAGTTCATATATTGTTTAATGGGGAAGGTTTTACCATTTGACAAAGAGGAAATGAGTCTCCTTGCACCGTGAACAAGACAAAATTAATAGATTGAAAAACCACAATAGGAACCAATAATGTTTAGCCAACATGGTTGATGTGCATTTCTGGAGAACAAGCTAGGTAAAAAGACATTGCCCAAGGTAGGAACCCACCAACTGGCAAAGCTAATGCCATGCATGCTTAATGACAGTATTGAGTTAGTCATCAACTTGCTGGACTGGTAAAAGCTTGCTATTCCTAATAATTTAGACTATATGACCATATTTTTGGTGGTAACAAAGACAGTGTCACCCCTAGTCTGTTCTCCATGATTGATAGAGCTGGGGGCCAATAGTTGATCCCGATTTTCTCTAAAGCTAACCTCTTGCCCTGGAAATCATCCAGTGAGTATAACCCCGATCTTTGAGATGGGAAGCTACAATCTCAAATTCGGCCCTCAATCCCTGCTCATTGGAACAGTTTCTGCAGACCTGAACTGATTCACTAACAGGAACCAGCCAAACCATGTGGAACAGATGGCAACTGTCGGCCCTGAGAGTGGAGTTTCTGCTACAAGGTTTATGGTATGTTTGGGAAACAACAGAGCCAGTGAGAGGATCCCATCTCAAAATAAGGTCCAAATAACTGGTTTAAATGGGGTCCACTGAAATGTGAAGAAGAGGTTCAACTGGTTGCTGTTTAAGAAATCAACAAAGCGGGAAGCCTCTTGGGACATGCTGTCCCATATGATGAAAAAGGTTGTCTAAGTACCTACCATACCACTGCCTCAATAACAATCTTGTTGATTAAAATGTATGTAACATAAAAGACATTTCATCACTGCCAAAGCTTAGGAATTTTAAAGCTATATTAAGATGTCATCTGCTTTCAGCAACAAAAAGCTCCTGGCCAGGAAGTTGACACTCAACCCTGTTTGCCATCCCATTCATGTAGAATTGGTACAGGGGCTGACAATAGTTATATGTGTTGAGTTTAAAGATTAAAATGATATATGAATGTCAGTTTTGTGATATAGTTGATGAAGGGTTACGCCAATTTTGCATGACCAAGGTATGCAGCTTGAAAATGGACCAATCATCACCGGCAAAGGTAGAATTTGATTAACCCATTTCAAGCTGCATACATTTTCATTCAAAATTTGCATAAACCTGCATCAAAACAGAATTATTTCCATCTCATGGACCATCCCTACTAGTGACACAACTACTCGTTGGGCTTTATTCTTACTGCAGAGATGTTATTTATCTATTTATATAAAATCAGACATGTGTGTGTGTATAAGTATGTATGTATGTGCCACGATCACTCAAAACTCCTTGACCGATTTCAATGAAACTTGGTATACAGATCCCTCACTACTTGGAAAGATATGTTCCGGAGGTCTCACGTCCCTCCCTGCACACTTGGGTGGAACCACAAACAGCCAATCAGCTTTCACCCATTCACGTCAACGGGAAAAATTTTTAAAAGGCTGCCATTCTCACAGTAATAAAGCCAGAGTACCCAAACTTGGCAAAGTTTCTCTCTTGGTGACCGAGGTGAAACATTCAGGGAAAGTGGGTAGAGCATACATTAGCCAATCAAATTACAGTCATTTATTTCACATGGAAAAATGTAAACTGCAGCCATTCTTACACTATTAATGGCAGGGTTCTCCAACTTGGCACACTTGCTCACTGTGTGACTGGGATTAATATTCATGAAAGTGGGTCGAGCCTACAACAGCCAAGAAAAATTCACCAATTTGTTTTGAAGGGGAATATCTAAATTGCTGCCATTCTTCCACTGTTTATAGCAGAGGTCTAAAACTGGCTGAAGTCGGTCATGGGTGACTGGGATTCAGATTTCAAAGAAGGGAGCTGACCCACAACCAATCAATTTAATCAATTTGTTTGATTGATTTCAATGGCAAGCCAGATATGCTGGTGAACAAGCCATGATAGGTAAATGTATCTGTTTTTTATAGTTTGTACTGTTCCTTTGAAATCAATAAAATCGATTTGTTAAAAAAAATTTTTTAAACTGCTTCCACTCTCACATTATCACAAACTAGGACATTGAGGTACTTTGTGTCAAGTTTAGAAAAAGTGGTTGGACACAACAACAACAACCAAATTCATACCTGGGCAAAACCGGATCTTCAGCTAGTTATATGTAAAAGAATCTTGTGTACACATCAAATATACAGTCAGTTACATATGTGAATCTGATCTAAAAAATATGGCGACTGCTTTATTGCAGAAGCCCAAATAACTGTTTTTTGATTGGTTTATTATTTCATTTTTTTGGATGCATTACTGCATAAGCAAGTTATTTTTGAATAATATTATCTTAAATATAGAATATAATATCATATTTTTTATCTTAAAGCTTACATTTATTAGGAGTCAGAGTTGGTGCTTTTTTTGTACGACTCCAGGTGCCCAAAAATTGCTCCAACTCCTCGACTCTGACTCCAACTCCAAAGCTCTGGTCACATGCCCCCAGATTAAAATATTAAGTACAGTTGAGAGAGACACTGATCTGAGGATAATCGGTCACTGAAGTGTGGAGAGCTAAGTACCTCTCTGCAAACTTTACTCTGCTTACCTGTCTGCCATTGAGGAGGCCCACATGAGTTTACATAAGGCCTGGGGATGGCGCCCTTATTGCTAGATTGTCCCACAGGGCCCGAGGCCATTCCCTCAGTTGCCTTGCGAGTAATTCAGCCCTGACTGAACTCAATTTATCAGTCTACTATGACACCTTGCAAAGGGATAAGCAAATTCTCCCTCCTTACAGAATACTATGCCTGCTTCTGGTGGTCCTGAGCTCCACCACTTCTTCCTCATTGATAGAATTCTTTTACCATCTTGCTCCAAATTTCTTGTCAGATTGATAATAACATTTGTATATCACTTTTCTCCTGTCAGATTCAAAGTGCTTTAGAGCTGCAGACATTAAGGGCAGGCTCAGTAGGCCACCCTGCAGTGTTTGGGAGTCTTGCCCAAGGACTCCTTACTGAATAGCATTGGCTTATTGAATAGAAAGAGCTGGGAATTAAACTTCGGCCTCCAATGTCAGAGGCAGTACCCTTAACTTGTACATTGTCCAGACACTACTGGCATCTCATCTCATGTGTGTAAATTGCAGTTTACTTTATTCATTGAAGAGATGCTTTCAGAATGGCCACCCTTCTGAGTAACATAAAGATATTCCCACCAGCCTTGTTCATATCTATAGGTGTGTCTGGATGATGTGGTAGGATGATGTATTAGGCTTACATCAGTCAAAGCTACACAGAAATGGAGCTGTATCACCTTGCTGCATCATTTGGCTGAGTCTATAAATATAGGCAGAGCTAGCAGTGTATTGAACTTCAAGAGAGTTTTGAGAGAGTTTGAAGAGAGTGGGCTTTCTTCTACCAAGCTGACAGGAGACTTTTATCAATACATAAGAGTGATCAAAATGGGGGTCCTGGAGAAGAACCCTAAAGACTTCTAACAACTTATGAAAGAAAAAACTTTGTACTTATTGACATGCTACACTATTGTCAAACATGTAAAAGATTTTAGGACCCCTAAGCAAGTATGCTTTTCTGATCACTCTGTTTCATGGCAACTCACTGGGCTAGGGCATATCTGAAGAGCTCCTGTGCCCGCTAGCAGTGGGCATAGAACTTTGCAAGGGGGAGGGGAGTAGGCTTTGCCACCCCACTTTTTAGGTGCCTGCCTCCTTCTTGAAAGTTATTAGTGGTCAGATAAGGAGAGCTAAATAGAACTATCACACTCCGAGGGTATCTCTCTGCTCAACACCACCCATTATGGCCGGAAGTGGGAATAGCATGGTCTAGCAGGATCCTATGATTTTTTTTTTCTAAAAAGAAAACAAAAAACAAATTTGAGTTGAACAATCTGTTATTTGTTCATAGCTACAGCACAGTTAGCTGTTCATTACTAGATCAGACCTGATTAAGGTGGGTCTTACTCTACTTCTTAAGTCCTTAAGTCACACATGAGGTGCAGCAGAAAAACTGTTACCAATCCTTCAGCAATACTGAATGAGATAACTGTTGACAAATTTCATGCACCAGCATGAGCTTATGCAAGTAATGTGTGCAAAAATGAGCACAAGCCTTTTCTCAGATCCTAGTGAACCATGAGATAAAGCTAGCAAAAACATTAAGAAGACACTTGTTAGAGGTACTGTGGAAGTTTAATGAATGAGACCCTAAGTGTAGCAACATGTATGTCAATGACTTATATCACCCAGCTAAGTTAGCATATCACTTTCCCTATAAAATGCATATTTCTCCATAAAATAAACCATTATAAGCAAAGACAATAAGCACTTAGCAGAAATAATACTCAGAATAAAAACCATGCAAATTAAATTATTGTTTTAATATTACACTTTCTAACAATTCAAGAGCAAAACTGTAAAATTCATTTATCTAAGATGTTCAAAAAGTCAATATTTTTTTGGACATTTTTTTTTTTACAAGTTAAAGTAGTAATTAAGTGAAAACAAAGGTTTACAAAAGTTATAGTCAGTGCCTGCATTTTACATTCTTGTACAATATGTTCACAAACCTATGGGCTGCCTGAGTGTAGTATCAACATGCAGCTCCAATTTGAGCAACTTACAGTATTTTTCAAACTTCTGCTAAATGCACAGTGCGCCAATTAAACGGCTGAAAACATTACATTTAAGTGGATAGCATGCAGATAAAGCTAGCCATTAAATTGTAATTTAACATAGCAAGACTCAGTGGCTGCTGACAACTCTTGAGGGTTGTAATCTCATTTAACCCCCTCTTGTCATGACCAGACACTCCCATCCAGCATAATGCACACCAAATTAGTCTTGACATGGCAACAAGAGAAATAAAGCCCTCTTTAGCTTAAAAGTCATGTCACAGTAGGTAACCCTGACCTTCAGCTGCATTCAGAGAGCCCCATTCTTTCTTATGGACCCCACAGGCACATTATGTTGCAGATAGTGGAGGTAGAAGTGAGTAGAATAACAAAAGACCCAACTATCTATCTATCTATCTGTCTATCTATCTATCTATCTATCTATCTATCTATCTATATATCTATCTAACTATACACCTATCTATGCATCTCTGTCATCAATAACTGTAGTAAAATTACATGGTACAATATCATATAGTATCTCACACAAACACACACCAGTATGAAGAATCAGGTATAAAATCTTATTAACCAACATACAGCTGAAGTTCCCTTGAGACAAATTAAAACGATTTGATGTAGCAGACAGTTGAAAAAGAGAAAAAAAGGCTGCTCTTTTTTTAGTAATAAAAGATGAAGCCTGATTGCTAGATCCAAACTCGTCTGGCTCAATATTTTCCTTAGCCTGCCGTGATCTCTCACGTAGAAGCCGAGGGGCATCTCTGCTGGAGCAGAAGACTTACTCATTTTATACATTCGGCTCCTTGCATTTTAAATGAGGTCAGCATGGTTGGTGGTGTAAGTCTTCAAAGCGTCTTCGGCAGCTGGCATTTACTGAAGTTCTGTTCTCAGAAGGAACTCTAACTGTTCCCAACATTTTCTAAGGAAAACAACTCGCCTTAGATTTCTACAAATGATGAGCTTTCATTCAAAAGCGAAAACCTGCCTTTATAAGGTTACCATTTCATAATTTATAACCTTTCTGAAGTTTAGCCAGCTTTAAACAACACTGGGCTTGAATTTATGGCTGATAGGGATATGGTATATATAAATATCTGAAAAAAGCCATTTAAACATCTCTTAATATGATACATAAAATCAAAATGAAGCAAAAAAAATGTAATATTTAAAGACCAGAAACAAACTTTAGCACTCATTTTAACAGTGTGACTTGCTATGTCTGTTATGTGCTTTTTAAATACAATAAAACGATTCATCTTATACAAAATGTATTCTAAAACAGATCCTAAAACAGCAGTAAGCACACTCATCTAAAGCTTTGCTAAACATTTTCAATTCCCTAAATAAAATAAACATTCCCCAAATCCTTCTACACTTTAATTCTCAGCCCTGCTTGCAGCAGACTAGAGTGTGTGTAATAAATGTAGCTGATGCCATTAAGTTATGATATATGACTTACCAGTCTGAATTCTCTTGGAGGCCCCAGTGCGGAAGTCAAAACTTTCCCGAGCTTCCAAGCACTAGAAAATCATGAAAAGAAAGTCATTAGCCTCACCCCGGCGATTGTCATTATTCCACTGATTCAAAAAGACAGTTGTCTGCAGATCAGTCCAGATATTAAAGCAACCCTCACTTGGTCCAGGCAAAGCTTAAATTAACTTAAATTTGGTAGCATAAACTGCATAATGTTTATTGGAAGTTCCCAGTGCAGCTGTGTAGTACAGCTCTGCCTGCCCCAGCCTCTTTACCAGTGGAGTGGTTTATTTAATTTGTCAGTATAATAGAGGCAGTTTGAATAAGAGACAGAGAATGCAGTGTGGTATAAAAGAAACAAAGGCTAAAAGTACCACTATTTTGATTCCCTTTTTAAAATTACTTCCAAAGTGTGATATCTATTGTGAAGAATAATGCTGAACAAAGCACAGTGTCTTGGCAATATTCACAGAGCTTATTCACGCAGCTAGTTCTGTCTGTACATTCAGAGGTAGAATACACTTATAAATGATGTATTGGAAGCACTATAGTTCTATTGTGTTTCCAGTGTAAACAAAAAGACAGAGAAAGCTGAATGGCATATGGGCATGGATGCCATAGTTTATTCAGGCATCACTTCTGCATTGTGTAAGTAATCTATTGTGATTATTTTATTGTAGATCTTCTTTTTGCTAACATTTTCAGGATCCAAAATAATAATATTTAGTAGAAATATGGCTTTCAAGAACAATATGTTGAAGAAATATAGAGTTGATCTAAATATAACAATGATTTTATATATAATATATATATATATATATATATATATATATATATATATATATATATATATATATATATATATCAATTTGCAGTTTGTTGTGAAGGACATTTGGATAATACATGACAGAATTTATATGTAGCTATGTCACTAAAAGATACTTCTCGATGCCTTTTCTCAGCTCTATTCCTAATAATGTTAAAATTAGGACACATTTATTAAGGTTCCCTTGAGCTGTAGAACTTTTGAGAACATATGTCAGAAATGGAACAACATGAAATGGGGCCCTAGGCCCCACTGCCACCCATTGATGTAGGTACTACCTAAATTCCCCTGATGGTAGCCCTAAATTGCTGCTGAATGTTTTACTTACCTTCAAGGGAATCCCCAAGTATGAATACTAGGCATAGAAAGGTGTTTCCCTGAGCTAGTCATGGAGTTTCTCCTCTTCTGGCTCTTTGGATTAAGGTATAGAGAAGCTCAAAGGTAGAACTTGATGTGCACACCTCAATAAGTATGTAACTATAGCAAAATTTTGAATCAAATTAATAAGAAGGGGTGAGGAAGTGTTATGTTTTCTGCATTTGAGTAGTTGGAATCATGTCCTTCACACCACAGTGAGAACAGGGAGTAATTTATTTTAACCACTTCATCAACCACTGCAGTATATCTTCATCCTCTGCAGCTTCATCTAAGCCACAAGGACTTAGATATACATCTTGAAGCTGAAGCACAGCTGTGCACAATTGGGTATTGCTCATGTGCACACCTCTTGCACTATCTGCTGCAGCACTCATTGGTGAAAGAGAATATATGTTCCCTAAGCCAAAAAGATTGATTTCTACCATTAAAAATGCTTTTATTTTCTCAGCTGATGGTGAAAAATTCACACTGTAGCATTATTTCAGGATCAAATCTACTCACTATAAATTGTGACAGGAATGTAATCTAAGTTTTGTGATATACAGGAGAAATAGCCAAACAAAATTAGTGTTTTTTATCTACAGTAGCACTATTTATTTTTAAATTAGAATTGGTAAAATTAAGAAATAATGTGTTTTTTCTATTTTTTCTCTTTTTTAGCATTAAAATGCATCGAAAACAAAATTGTTGGAGTGAAAAAATGCCGTTCAATCGACGTCTAGTTTGTTTTGAAAACAACAATATATATTTAATTTAAGTGTCATACGTATGGATACAGTTATTGCAGATTAAATAGGGACATAGCAAAAATGTCAAAACTGCTCTGGTCCATAAGGGGTAAATAAGGTCTGGATGCAAAGTGGTTAATAAATCTAGGATTTGCTGGTGGAGGTAGTTATGATATGTCATGAAAGGAGGAGCCAAATGAACATAAACATAGTAGCATAATTCAAAGACAGTGGGCCTGCCGTGCAAAAAAAATGGTAAACACATTCTGCAACATCCACTAGATTATAACTAAATAGATCCCCCACCAAACAATTAGGTAGCATGTTGCCCCAAAATGCAGAATTCAACAGTGTATGCAACAAATATCACAATTAGAAGCATGTCCCCCAAAACATAATTTCACCACTAGCTGCATTTGTGGCAGTATATCTACTCTCTGTGAGAAGACTGTTCCCGTCCCAGGGGAGTAGATATATGCCTCCCGCTGATCGCTCCCATGTTCATTCCCATGTGTCCAATCATTAGAGGGGAGATCAATGAATGGGGACGCAGTTCCCATTCATTGATCTAAGTCCCCGTGTCAATGATCGCCAGCATCAATGAGATGCCTGCGGTCATTATAAAAATTACACATGCAGGCATTACTTCCTGTATACTATTAGTACTATTAGTATATGGCAGGAAGGTGTGAGGACATCTTTTGGCCAAATAGTAAAACTACACCTAAATACATTTATTTCAAGACCTACACATAAATAATTAAGAAAAAAACTCCTAACCTCCCACACTCTCCCATAAATACCCAAATAAAACTTTTGCATAAAAAAAAAAAAAAAAAAATTAATATGTATGTCAAGAGGGTATATTACTGTTATTTTTGAAAATATGGGCTGTAAATAGTATTAGACACAAAACTGAAAAAATGCACCTTTATTTCCAAATGAAATATTGGTGCCCTACATTTTGATAAGGACATAATTTAAATGATGTAACAACCGGGACAAATGGGCAAATAAAATCTGTGAGTTTTAATTATAGTAGTATGTATTATTGTAAAACTTTAATGGCTGAAAACTGAGAAATAATTATTTTTTCCATTTTTTTCTTATTATTCCCATTAAAATGCATTTAGAATAAATGTACCACCCAAAGAAAGCCTAATTGGTGGTGACAAAAAACAACAAGATATAGATAATTTTGTTGTCATAAGTGGTGATTAAGTTATTGGCGAATGAAAGAGAGAAGCGCTGAAAGGTTAAAATTGCTCTGGTCCATAACCCCTTAGTGGTGAAGTGGTTAAAAGCATGTCGGCTCCAGCCAACAGAAATAGGCAGCATTTCCTCCCCAAACACTTTAGGCAAAGTTTCCGCCTACAGAGATCCCCCAAGCTCCCCTTAAGTCCCCAGATATAGATAATCCCAGTGCTTAAAGGACAACTATCAGAGGTAACAAAAATTCTAAATGCCAAATATATTTCAAGTAATTACTAGCAAATAGCAATACAAAGTCTTTTTTTCAACTTTTCATGTTTTATGTATAGAAAATATGACATTTACAGAGAACAGTTTTCACTGTGGGCATTACTATGGAGAATTGTGTCCAGCACATCCAGCATACAAAAGCAATCTTCACTGGCTGCAATCCTGTGAGTAAAATGTGTTCAGAATTATAGAAAGCAGAAATGTAGCTTCAAATAGGTGTGTAAGTAACTCATCAGCTGCAGCTCTGTGTGTCTGATCCTGTGTGTCTCTCTCTCTCTGCCTCGCAGTGGAAAGTAAGCAGTTTACAGACAGTAAGAGCTCATTCTGAATGGGTGGGGAAAGCATGCAAGAACAGGAATAAAGTACAGGTCTTTCTCTTCAGATCCTTTTTCTGTAGCTGACAAACCTCTCATCTGTTCTCATATGATCTGTAAAAAAAAGAGTGTGTGTGGCAAGGGCAGAAACAAACAGTAAATCATGTCTCTGTAAATAGTGACAGAGAAGTGAAACCTATCTACATGGTATAGCTCTAGCATCTAGCCTGACGCCGACACAAACTGTTACAAGCAGCTTATAAACAAAGCATTTTTTTCACAAAGGCTGTGATGAGAGACCTCTGAAAAACATTCTAGTTTTGTTGGCTAAAAGCTCTATAAGTATGTGAGGATTACAGAAGGACATTTTTTTTTTATATTTGTACTTTAATTATGAATGGGGGGTTTAGAGAACACCTTGCCCAATTATATTTTGGTATTAAGGGGGCACTGTCTAATTATATTTCTATTTTGAGGGGGTATTCTGAATTATTATGCTTGGCGACTTGGGGGGGGGTTGCCCCCTTTAAATCACAAACATAATTAGGTATATATTAGGTATATTTTCCAAAACATACCCCCCCCCCCTTATTCCCGATGATGACAAAACTTAAAGCGGATCCAAACTCTTGCACAGTTGTCAGTGAAAAGTCATCATTCCTCACGTAGTTGCTGGGAAAAAGACACTGCTCTGTGTTTCTTTGTTTGTTTAGTCAGCTCAAACTGTCTTATCAGCAGCTTTAAAGGCACATTTCACTTCGGGTTCCCTTTAAGGGACCACTATCATGAAAACAGTAAAATTTTACATACATGTGTATACATATACTGTATATACAACACTTTACATTTGTTGCACTACACATTATCCTTTCCCTATGTTGCCTTTTCCGTATATTGCTGCAACTTACAGGAGGTAGAGACAGATCTGACAGGTGTTTTTGGATTAGTCCATCTCATTCATGAGGTATTTGATGATCTGACTCCATGAAGGTCATCGAATTTGCTGATGACACCATCATCGTCGGCCTTGTTACCAAAAACAATAAACTGGCCTACCGTCAGCAGGTTGACAATATGTGCCATTGGTGTAGAAAGAACAGGCTGGTCCTCAACACTGCCAAAACTGAGATGATCATCGACTTCAGGAAGCATGCTCCCACTCCATCTCCAATAAACATTGACAGCACTGAAGTCACTAGAGTACTCTGCATCCACCTCCTGGGCACAATCTTCTTCAATGACCTGAGCTGGAAGGCCAACACCACCTCTACCCAGAGAAAAGCCAAGCAAATACTTTTCTTTCTTCTGCAACTGAAGAAGTTTGTTATTGGCCCAAGAGCAGGCCCGGATTTACATTACAGGAGCCTATAGGCACAGATGTCGTGGCACCTTACAGTTCACACTCCACGAACCTACAAACCCCCACCGAACCACACCACAAGTGTTGCTGCACTGCAATACTGAACAAGGTGCTTGGTCTCTTGGGACAAAGTTTGTGAAGGGCCCCTCCCGGGTGCACAGGGAGTGGGTGAAGTATGGTGAGACACTGCATGTTTTTAATCACTGCTGTGAAGTATATATGAGCAATCCTGGCCAGATGAATTGCATATGTTTATTATTTTTTGCACATGCTTTTTTTCAGTGAAGCAGTTTTGTTTGGGACCTCAGTATCCAGCAATAAACTGCACTCTCTTTGACTGTGCTAGGAAAACCAGAGCTATACACAGACTGCTGAGGCGATAAGTATTAGCTGCTAGTTAGGCAGAGAACTTATAACCCTGTTTGATTGAACTGCATAGGAAATGTGATTAGCGTGGCATAAATAGTGCATATGCTAGTCCAGTTAGATGTTCAGGAGTATATTTCATGGGTTTTAAAGGGATGGTGCAATAATTGGGGATCATGGGTATATTGTCTGTATTTAATGCGATGTGATTTTCATAATACACATATTTCATATATCATTCATTGATCTCTGAGGTTTTTTGTTATTTTGGCTGGCACAGCTGTCCCTTCTCCCTTACTCTTCATAGGTAGCTACAGGTGCCCCTTAGTATTAGGTAGCCAAAAGTACCCTCAATATTAAGTAGTTAAAGGTGCCCCAAGTATTAGGTAGCTAGAGGTGCCCCTACGTTTTAGGTAGCTATAGGTACCCTCAGTGTTAAGTGGCTAGAGGTGTTCTTGACTGAAGAGGGAGCTCATCAATGGAATTCTGAGAGCTGGTTGAGTAACCTCTCATCTACATTCTCATCAGGGCTGTGCATAGGGAAAGAGGGAGGTGATCAGGAAGGGGAGTGAGCCGCCTTTCCATCATCAGGTGCCTGTAGGCACGTGCCTACAGTGCCTCATGGTAAATCCGGCTCTGCCCAAGAGCTTCTGGCGAACTTCTACTCCGCCACTATTGAATCTATACTCTGTTCTTCCATTCTGGTCTGGTATGCTGGCTCCTCTGCAGCGACAGATACAAACTACAGAGAGTCAGCACGTCAGCAGAGAGGATCATTGAGAAACCCCTCCCCCCATCTCATCTACAACTCTAGACTGCGCTCCCACCATACACGAAGGCACACGCTTCTTCAGCTGGCTCCCATCGGGCCAGAGGTTTCGGGCCATCTACGCTCCTGTCTTGCTCACTGCATGCAGGCTGCTACTTACAAGTGTAGACAGCAGGAGACTCACCTCTCCTCCAGAGAAGCTCCCAGCATCTGGGCATGCCCCCAACCTTCCAGAGCCCAGCTAAATCATGCCAGAGAGTGTAGCAAGAAGGGGATCAGGTAGGAGATAGCCAGCAGGAGGCATCCCAGCTCAGCCCTGACCCCCTTTAGTCTTTCCCTACCTCTGACCAGCCCATATTGCAGAGCTCCAATATGGATATGCTCAAAAGAACTTACTGAAAGGACAGAGGATCAGTCCAATGGCTAAAATAATCTGCAAGCGAGTAGGCAGGCCAGGCGGCATCTTTGTACAGATCCTTTCCAGGGAATGCTTTTGTAAAAAATAAAGGAAATACTGAGAACTGAAGCCCATATGAGGGGTTGAAATAAATATGGCAGCTGAGGTTTCACTTTAGAAGTATCTTCTAGTGTCAGAATGGCACCTTCCATATTCTGCTCAGTTTAGTTTTTCTTTAAAACCTGTGCTTAATACATATTTCAAGTAAAAGAAAGGTCTTACTTTTATGTGTGGAAATTGTGCACGCATTTTCGTCAGTGTTCTTTCAGACATCACGTGTGTTCTTATGCAAAAATATTCTTGCATTTGTAGTGGCGTATATATTGCATTTGTAGTGGCGTATATAGGGAAGATGGTGTCTATGGCAACTTGGCAAGCACTGAAACTGCATCCTTTATGGGAATAGGGGAGTGGCACATGTGGCAGGGTTGCCAATGTAATTTCCTATTTTTCCTGGACTAAACTTGGGGACGTGGTCACAATTTATCTTTTGGCACTGCATGCAAAACGTATGCTCTAAAATGACATATGCAGCTAATGTGAGGCCAAAGAAGTGACTAATGCAGCTAACTACAAGTTCCAGACTACTGCACATAGGCTGCACTACAAGTGACAGACACCTTCACACAGACAGCACTACAAGTGATAGGCTCCCCCACACAACACCACAAGTCACAGACACACCACACAGACAGCACTACAAGTGACAGACTTCTCAACACAGACAGCATTACAAGTGACAGACTCCTCCACACAGACAGCACTACAAGTGACAGACTCCCCCCACATACAGTAATACAAGTCACAGAAACACTACACAGACAGCACTGTGTTATAAGCACTATCAGTGTGTATGTGTTAAGAGTAGGTAGCTCCACCCTTAACCCTTCTTGGTATATCACAGTGGGTCCAGGTCTGAGATGTGTGGTCCTCTGGTATGTAATGGGCTGTGGCCAGGAATACACACATGCTGTTTCCACGCACGCTATTACGCTAATGCAGGAGGTCTTACACAATCCAGTATAGAGGATTCTAAACACTCCACTTGAATAGGCTGGACAACCACCTAGATAGATCAAACAGGATCAACGCATTTCAACCAAGATACCAACCCTTGTCAGGACAAAATTCATACATTGCACCTTCTAGTGGCTTTTTATTTACTCAACAATGTCATTAGCATAATTGCCTGCTTCCATTATTTCAGGCTAACCTTTTTCACTGCTAAAGGCTCGTACACATGCATGATCAAAGTAATCTGAGATGGCTGATAATTACCACCTCAGCCACTACCTCCACTCTGCAAGTTATCCGCCAGCAGATCAACTTGGCTGAGCGACGGCCAACTCCATTGTGCACGCCGCTCCACCACCCGCCTCGTGACATCATGTATGTGCCACTCTTCCCTCCCCACCCCCTCCCCCGCACATAGCAACAGAGCTTGTTTGTGTCTGCCAGTGTTTGCCCAGCGATGTCGTCCTGATCTCCAATAAGTGACATCAGTCAGTGGGCCTTTATTGCTGTTGTATAATTTTACCATCATTGCAGCCTATGTGTATTCCTATCCATTCCTATGTTGCATTATTCTCACAATTAATTTAATAAGTGTGGGGATTCAGCCCACCCAGATATACTCTCATGTTCTACTGCAACCTGGAAAATATTCACAGATTATATTCATTCACTCACTGCAGAGGGGTTATTCAAATAAGAGCAAGGGCCCCACTCACACCATAATAGTATATGTGCATTGTATTAATATATTGCAGAAGGAAGGGGAGTGGGTGGGGCTTTTACTCATATAGCCAACCAATAATGACATATGTGGGCCAGGACCCCAAATAACAGGAAAACCTTCAAATTTCAATCAGAATTAAGGCCATTAGAGTATCACATCTGTAAATCCATGCATTCCTTTTGCTATAGTACATGATCAAAGTTGCCCCTTCTATTACTAATCTGCTATTTATATTGACCCCAAAATTTGAAATCCTTGGTAGTTTCTCTATGATTAGACCAGAGATATATCCAGGCCAAGTCCAGGCCTAACCTTCCTCAAAGGCAACATCCTAGGAATGAAATCGTGGTTGGGGTGTCTTGGCACCCTATGGGAAAAAAAAGATACAGAAGACAAAAAAGGGAGCCCGATAGTGCAGTATGTCAATAGTAGGTGTGTGGAGAAATCAATTGATTGAAAGGGCTACTCACAAAGGAGGGTTGCAAGGGGCAACCGACCACAGGAAGCAGGTGGAGACCATAAACCCGACTCCACTCGGGGTGGTCCTGGACGGACCTGGTTGCGGTCGCTCTCTTAGATGAAAAAGGATGCACAAAACATTAACCGTGGTAAAACAACGGGTGTTCTGTCACCACCCCTCGGACAAACATGTACGGGGGTATAACTATGCACAATAAGGGAAAGAGGCGCCCTGATTTGAATAAAAGCTTTTAAAACCAGTTTAAAAACGAAAAAGAAAAATGAGGTATCTTACCTCAATGACGAAATCTCTGTGAACTTACAAAAGATTTTTATTTGAGCACAGGCTTGTGCTCAAATAAAAATCTTTTGTAAGTTCACAGAGATTTCGTCACTGAGGTAAGATACCTCATTTTTCTTTTTCGTTTTTAAACTGGTTTTAAAAGCTTTTATTCAAATCAGGGCGCCTCTTTCCCTTATTGTGCATCCTAGGAATGAGTTGTACCCTGTCTTTAGAGTCTTTTTAGTACTTTCCAGCTCTTTATTTTAAAAGATTGTCCTGTTAAATTGTGCCATTTTTGAAGTCCTCTTACCATCATATCAAAGTTAAAATATTAGGTCTACTACCTCTTTATCACAATCCATTTAGTGCACATCAACAGTGAGAATTTGCACTGTACTTTCCCTAGACTTCCTCAGCATTGAAAATGTTACAGCATGACTTTGCTTGCTACAGCTGCAGTGCTGTCTGCTCTGACTCTTTCTCTTATTATGCTCTTTCACTTAAAACTTCTCATTGCCCCTTACCTTACAGTTCTTTTTAGCAAAAGCAGAAACTAAAAGAAGGTTCACATTTATTAGTGTCAGCGTGGCAAATTGGATATTGTTGTGAGCTATCAAACTACAAGTTGGAAATTTCCTACAACAAACCTTCGAACTAAACCAATACATTTCTTGATATTACACTTTTAAATAGTGCTGACACATTTTTCACAGCACTTTACAGAAACAAACAGCTCAAATCTAGGGTTCATGCTGGTGCTGTTAGAATTAGTCTCAGTTCTCTGAAATCAATGAATGTGATATTCAGGAGTGTTTTTCAAGGCAAAGTACCCTCCCTGCTCTGGCTGAAATGTCCACCAGCACTAATAATGTTGTTTCTACGGCCTTGAGGTAAACAAACCTTTAGATTGACTGTTTCATTATTTATTCAGCTGCAAACCTAACCCTAACTCATTTCCACCATAGGTCACCTCCATTTTCTATTACCACACTTCATTTTTAGGGGCACACTGAGGTGTAGAAGATGCAGATTTCCTGCATTGGCATAACGGTGACATCATTGACTATGTGTGGATTTGGGAATGCTGCCTTCTTTGATATAGGTCCCAACCTGCCAAGGTGCCAAATGTATCTTGATCTTGGTGCCTCTTCCCCACTAATGCTAATAAAGTATTCCCCTAAATTTATCAATCAACCAGGGCCTAGTTGGTGAAGCCACCTAATGCAAATTGTAGGAGTGTCCTTCACAAACAATCATAGCCTAACAATTAGCTTAGCTGTTAATGACTCAAGGAACTATGCTCATCATCCAGGGACTTTAAATTCTAGATTAGGACAGATGCTAAAGGAACATGGCCTTATCAAACAACACATATTAATATTAACTGTTTGTACAGAAAGCAATAAAAAATATTACCTTGATAAAATAGGGTATAATGAAAACTGAAGTATTTTTTGTAAAGTGCTAGCTGGTTCACGCTGATGTCATTTCCTCTGCTAAACTATCCTGACCCCTAAATGATGCCGCACTTATAAATACAAAAAGCAGGCTTTTTATGAATCTGACCTAACAAAGCATATTAGGGTTCTGGACCTTTTACAAAGGAAATAATATTATGTGTTGTTTTATGGAGCTATACCACTTAAAGTGGATCCGAGATAAACTTTTACTTGCATAATTGTGTTCCTTTCATATTGTTTATAGGGCATTCCTCAAGGCAAATACTTTTTTGTTTTAATACTGTAATTACCTATAAACTAAACAAGCCTCACCCACAGCTTTTCAGAGTGCCTTGGCATTTTCAGACAGTAGCAAGGGCTTATGGGAGCTCAGTTTGGGCAGGAGGGGGGTGTTACTAGCCAGAGATTTCAGAGGCAGAGGGGAGGAGGGAGGAGGAGGGGGAATTAGGTTTTCACAGGCTGAGTGCTGGAGATGCAGATCAGCTTGCCTGTGTTTAATGTTTACAAACAACATGGCTGCTGTCGTATCACAGGAAGAAATAATCATATTCTGTTGAAGCTGTTTGCAGCTAAATTTGCTGTGTAAACTATCTGCATTTTAGATAAGATATATAGACAAGTTACTTGTTGTAGTTAGTTTTTCATCTTGGATCCGCTTTTTAGCATCTGCTCTAGTCTTGTATTTAAAGTTCTCAACAATGACCACAGTTCGATTTTTCTGTTAATATTAGTTTAAAAACAATGCAACCTACCTAATTTGTTCTCTTTTTTTTCATGCCATCACATTCCATTTTTATAAGTGGTGTGCATTTGAAAGTTAATTGCTCCCTTAAAATTAGTCTGATGCATGATGGGAGTGTTCCCTTTGTCAAAGGCTCAGAACCCCAATATGCCCCCAGATAGTTTTGTTATGTGAAATGTTTGCTTAATTGCTTGCTGTATTGTTTGGTGTGAGTTAGTATAGAGATTTTGGCACAGGAAACTGTCATTGTGAACTGGCTGGATGCAAAATACTGTACAATATTGTGCTGTACATTTTTGTACTCTAAGATGCTTCAGTTTAACAAGATCAATGTTTTATTGCTTACTAGTAGCAGTAGGGTATTGTACCGTGTTTGTCATCAGTAAAAGCAAGATGTTTTAAATCAGGATGTTACCATTTATTGGCTAACTAAAAATGAATAAGAATAAGCAAGCTTTCAGCCTTATGTAAGCCCGACGAAGGCTGCAAGGCCAAAAGCTTGCTTATTCTTATTCATTTTTAGTTAGCGAATAAATGGTATCATCCTGATTTAAAACTTCTTGTTATTGCTTACTGTGTTACAGCCAGGTTTTATTTAATATTAGTATGCGTCAGCTGACTGTTATGCAAACATTCAGAGGTTTTGTGTACTCCTACATAATAAAAGGCATGAAAAGTGCTGGTGGAGTGGCCACAACAATATACAGTCATATATACTGTACAATTAATACCATTCATGGGCACAGTGATATATCTAACACATGCAAAGATGCACAGATGCAGATCTTACAAAAAGTGATCATGAACCAATCTTCCCAATGTATTGATAGAATACTGGTATTTTCTCTGCTCGGATTAGTGATTGATGGAGTCAATGCCACACTATTCAGTTGTTGTATTCAGGAGAGATGTCGAAATGCTGGTCAAAGGATTTGCATGCAGAAGACTCACTAATCTATTTCTCAGCCCCAGACTATCCCATGTCTCCAGTAGCATTGCAATTTGCTGCTGTATCATTATTATTCTTACTTCCTAAAACATAACGAGTACTTCCAGTTTAAGAGACAGAGACTGTCATGTAAGGCTGCCAAGAGTTGTAGATCTCAGGGATCACCCGCTTGTGCATAATTCATTACACAGGTGGAGTGCTGCTCCTCCATTGGCAAGAAAGGTTTTCTGAAGTGTTCTGAAGCTCTGGCTACTCTCTCCAGTGTTACTGCAGCCTGCCCCCAGCTCGTCAGCCTCCAATTAGGCAATGGCACCTTAGAAGCTTTGCAATGGACATGGGTGAAGTTTCTGACATTGATGAATGAGTGGGTGAGCTATTAACCCTGAGTCCCACAGATCCGCTCAGCAAGAACTTGGAGTGCAGAGCATTAATAAAGAGTCTTACATGATAGGCTTTGTCTTTTTAACTGAAATTACTCTTTAACATGAGAAAAACATGATGGATCATTAGTGAAGGCTGAACATTGCGATTTTTTGTTTGTGAAACTTTACCATTAACATTTGCGAACAAATTGTTTGTGGCGAGCCCCCTTGACTTTAATGGCAGGCAACCTTCTGAAACCTTCATTGCATCTCTTCAGCCACAATTTATTTAACCATTTAAGCCTCCTGGACGTAGAAGCTACATCCATCATTAGCCCAGGAATTAATCAGTCGGGCCATGGTGCACGATGATTGATTCCTCTCCCACGCAGAAAAAGCGACTGCTTCTCTTGGAAGCCTTGCATTTTCTGACTCTTGCATCCCCCTACATCTCACTAAGCGTACATGTTACGCTTAGAGTGACGTCATGTAAACAAACTAATGGCTGCCATCTTGTGGCCAAAAAGTAAAACTACAACTAAATGTAAAAAAAAATAAAAATCAACACATATTTACATTAAAAAATTACTATTTACATCCCACCCTCCCAAAAATACAATGTTTAATAATAAAAAATAAAAAAATTACTATTAAAAAAAACATAAATATTTACCTAAGGGTCTAAACTTTTTAAATATCAATGTAAAGATGAAATATTTCTATTTTTTTTTTTTTTAATTATAAGCTTGTAAATAGTGATGGATGCAAAACGGAAAAATGCTCCTTTATTTCCAAACAAAATATTGTCGCCATAAATTGTGATAGGTACATAATTTAAATAGTGTGATAACCGGGACAAATGGGCAAATACAATACGTGAGTTTTAACCACTTGCCGACCGCCCACAGCCCATGGGCGGCGGCAAAGTGGACGCCTAAAGGACCGCAATACGCCTTCAGGCGGCGCGTCCTTTAGGCATGCCGGGGGAGCGATCGCGTCATTGATGACGCGCGCTTCCCCCGGCAACTGGCTCCGCCCACCCGCCGTAACATCCCGCCGGCCATACGGAAGCGCCGGCGGGATGTTAACCCCGCGATCGCCGCTACAAAGTGTATAATACACTTTGTAATGTATACAAAGTGTATTATACAGGCTGCCTCCTGCCCTGGTGGTCCCAGTGTCCGAGGGACCACCAGGGCAGGCTGCAGCCACCCTAGTCTGCACCCAAACACACTGATCTGCCCCCCCCCGCCCACTGATCGCCCACAGCACCCCTCAGACCCCCCCCTGCCCACCCCCCAGACCCCTGTTTGCACCCAATCACCCCCCTAATAACCCATCAATCACTCCCTGTCACTATCTGTCAACGCTATTTTTTTTTTATATCCCCCCCTGCCCCCTGCCCCCTCCTGATCACCCCCCCACCCCTCAGATTCTCCCCAGACCCCCCCCCCAGACCCCCCCCCCCCGTGTACTGTATGCATCTATCTTCCCTGATAACCTGTCAATCACCCGTCAATCACCCATCAATCACCCATCAATCACCCATCAATCACCCCCTGTCACTGCCACCCAACAATCAGCCCCTAACCTGCCCCTTGCGGGCAATCTGATCACCCACCCACACCAATAGATCGCCCGCAGATCCGACATCAGATCACCTCCCAAATCCATTGTTTACATCTATTCTCTCCTCTAAACACCCACTAATTACCCATCAATCACCCATCAATCACCCCCTATCACCACCTGTCACTTTTACCTATCAGATCAGACCCTAATCTGCCCCTTGCGGGCACCCAATCACCCGCCAACACGCTCAGATTGCCCTCTGACCCCCCCTTATCAATTCGCCAGTGCATTAATTACATCTGTTCTTCCCTGTAATAACCCACTGATCACCTGTCAATCACCTGCCAATCACCTATCACCCATCAATCACCCCCTGTCACTGCCACCCATCAATCAGCCCCTAACCTGCCCCTTGCGGGCAATCTGATCTCCCACCCACACCATTAGATCGCCTGCAAACCCGCCGTCAGATTACCTCCCAAATGTATTGTTTACATCTGTTATCTTCTCTAAACACCCACTAATTACCCATCAATCACCCATCAATCACCCCCTATCACCACCTGTCACTGTTACCTATCAGATCAGACCCTAAGCTGCCCCTTGCGGGCACCCAATCACCCGCCCACATGCTCAGATTGCCCTCAGACCCCCCCCCCCCCTTATCAATTCACCAGTGCATTAATTACATCTGTCCTTCCATGTAATAACCCACTGATCACCTGTCAATCACCTGCCAATCACCTATCACCCATCAATCACCCCCTGTCACTGCCACCCAACAATCAGCCCCTAACCTGCCCCTTGCGGGCAAACTGATCACCCACCCACACCAATAGATCGCCCGCAGATCCGACATCAGATCACCACCCAAGCGCAGTGTTTCCATCTATTCTCTCCTCTAAACACTCACTAATTACCCATCAATCACCCATCAATCACCCCCTATCACCACCTGTCACTGTTACCCATCAGATCAGACCCTAATCTGCCCCTTGCGGGCACCCAATCACCCGCCTACACGCTCAGATTGCCCTCAGACCCCCCCTTATCAATTCGCCAGGGCATTATTTACATCTGTCCTTCCCTGTAATAACCCACTGATCACCTGTCAATCACCTGTCAATCACCCATCAATCACCCCCTGTCACTGCCACCCATCAATCACCCCCTGTCACTGGCACCCATCAATCAGCCCCTAACCTGCCCCTTGCGGGCAAACTGATCACCCACCCACACCAATAGATCGCCCGCAGATCCGACGTCCGATCACCTCCCAAGTGCAGTGTTCACATCTGTTCTCTACCCTAAACACCCACTAATTACCCATCAATCACCCCCTGTCACTGCTACCTATCAGATTAGACCCCTATCTGCCCCTAGGGCACTCAATCACCCGCCCACACCCTCAGAATGCCCTCAGACCCCAGCCCTGATCACCTCGCCAGTGCATTGCTTGCATCTATTCCCCCCTCTAATCACACCTTGAGACACCCATCAATCACCTCCTGTCACCCCCTAGCACACCTACCCATCAGATCAGGCCCTAATTTGCCCCGTGTGGGCTCCTGATCACTCGGCCAAACCCTCAGATCCCCTCAGACCCCCTTCCGATCACCTCCCCAGTGCATTGATTGCATCTATTTTCCCCTCTAACCACCCCCTGAGACACCCATCAATCACCTCCTGTCACCCCCCTAGCACTCCTATCCATCAGATCAGGCCCAATACAACCTGTCATCTAAAAGGCCACCCTGCTTATGACCGGTTCCACAAAATTCGCCCCCTCATAGACCACCTGTCATCAAAATTTGCAGATGCTTATACCCCTGAACAGTCATTTTGAGACATTTGGTTTCCAGACTACTCACGGTTTTGGGCCCGTAAAATGCCAGGGCAGTATAGGAACCCCACAAGTGACCCCATTTTAGAAAAAAAGACACCCCAAGGTATTCTGTTAGGTGTATGACGAGTTCATAGAAGATTTTATTTTTTGTCAAAAGTTAGCGGAAATTGATTTTTATTGGTTTTTTTTCACAAAGTGTCATTTTTCACTAACTTGTGACAAAAAATAAAATCTTCTATGAACTCGCCATACACCTAACGGAATACCTTGGGGTGTCTTCTTTCTAAAATGGGATCACTTGTGGGGTTCCTATACTGCCCTGGCATTTTAGGGGCCCTAAACCGCGAGGAGTAGTCTAGAAAACAAATGCCTCAAAATGACCCGTGAATAGGACGTTGGGCCCCTTAGCGCACCTAGGCTGCAAAAAAGTGTCACACATGTGGTACCGCCGTACTCAGGAAAAGTAGTATAATGTGTTTTGGGGTGTATTTTTACACATACCCATGCTGGGTGGGAGAAATTTCTATGTAAATGGTCAATTGTGTCACCATACTCCTAACGGAATACCTTGAGGTGTCTTCTTTCTAAAATGGGGTCATTTGTGGGGTTCCTATACTGCCCTGGCATTTTAGGGGCCCTAAACCGTGAGGAGTAGTCTGGAAATCAAATTTCGCAAAATGACCTGTGAAATCCTAAAGGTACTCATTGGACTTTGGGCCCTTTAGCGCAGTTAGGGTGCAAAAAAGTGCCACACATGTGGTATCGCCGTACTCGGGAGAAGTAGTACAATGTGTTTTGGGGTGTATTTTTACACATACCCATGCTGGGTGGGAGAAATAACTCTGTAAATGGACAATTGTGTGTAAAAAAAATTAAAAAATTGTCATTTACAGAGATATTTCTCCCACCCAGCATGGGTATGTGTAAAAATACACCCCAAAACGCATTATACTACTTCTCCTGAGAACGGCGATACCACATGTGTGGCACTTTTTTGCAGCCTAACTGCGCTAAGGGGCCCAAAGTCCAATGAGCACTTTTAGGCTTTACAGGGGTGCTTACAAATTAGCACCCCCCAAAATGCCAGGACAGTGAACACACCCCACAAATGACCCCATTTTGGAAAGTAGACACTTCAAGGTATTCAGAGAGGGGCATGGTGAGTCCGTGGCAGATTTCATTTTTTTTTGTCGCAAGTTAGAAGAAATGGATTCTTTTTTCTTTTCTTTTTTTTTGTCACAAAGTGTCATTTTCCGCTTACTTGTGACAAAAAATAATATCTTCTATGAACTCACTATGCCTCTCAGTGAATACTTTGGGATGTCTTCTTTCCAAAATGGGGTCATTTGGGGGGTATTTATACTATCCTGGAATTCTAGCCCCTCATGAAACATGACAGGGGGTCAGAAAAGTCAGAGATGCTTGAAAATGGGAAAATTCACTTTTTGCACCATAGTTTGTAAACGCTATAACTTTTACCCAAACCAATAAATATACACTGAATGGGTTTTTTTTAATCAAAAACATGTTTGTCCACATTTTTCGCGCTGCATGTATACAGAAATTTTACTTTATTTGAAAATTGTCAGCACAGAAAGTTAAAAAAAAACATTTTTTTGCCAAAATTCATGTCTTTTTTGCTGAATATAATAAAAAGTAAAAATCACAGGAGCAATCAAATAGCACCAAAAGAAAGCTTTATTAGTGACAAGAAAATGAGCCAAAATTCATTTAGGTGGTAGGTTGTATGAGCGAGCAATAAACCGTGAAAGCTGCAGTGGTCTGAGTGGAAAAAAAGTGCCTGGTCCTTAAGGGTTAGAAAGACTGTAGTCCTCAAGTGGTTAATTATGGAGGCATGTATTATTTTAAAACTATAATGGATGAAAACTGACAAATAATGAATTTTTTCTGTTTTTTTCTTATTCTTCGTGTTAAAATGCATTTACAGTAAAGTGGCTCTTAGCAAAATGTACCACTCAAAGAAAGCCTAATTGGTGGCAGAAAAAACAAGATGTAGATCAGTTCATTGTGATGAGTAGTGATAAAGTTATAGGCTAATGAATGGGAGGTGAACATTGCTCGGATGCATAAAGTGAAAACGACTGAAGGCTGAAGTGGTTATTGAAGGTGCACAAAGTGTACCAAAACCTAGCCAGTAGCATGGCGGAGGTGGATCAAGGGCAACATATTTAGCAAAAAATACCATATTTCACGCAGAGGCTTTTTTCATGTGTAAATGCCAAAAATCCCATATAGTTTGTAGATTTTTGAAATAAAGGTCTACTCTTAACATGGCCACTGCAGTTACCAGCCTAAAAAAATGTTATTTGCAGCCACTTTTGCAGAGACCAGAAATGAGTGTCATTACAAATTTATTTATTACATTTTAAAAATGTTTGTGACCTAAAATTTCAACTTTTCAACTAGTTTAACTGAACAAGCCATGTTGCCAATGACTTCACTCTACAGCCACACCATCCTTCCTGCCCGAAGTAAAATAATGCCAGTCCTCAGAGAGGCCTAAAGAAAGTGTCATTCCAAAATTGTATGTCATCAAAATGTTTAATTTCAAATATGTCATGTCAAATGGGGTCCATTACAACATTATAATTGCATCCACTGTAGGCCTGAAAAATGTGTGGTACAAGAAACTACACTCTACAGCCACACCATCCTTCCTGCCTGACGGAAAAGAACTCCAGTCTTTAAAAAGGTCTAAAATATGTGGTTTTGTCAATTTATCTATGACATTTCCAAATGTTTCCACTCTAATGACATGTCAGTTTCAGGCACTGTAGCATGGTCCAGGAGAATGTGACAGGTGGTAGAGTAAACATTGTTAGTTGCCTTCACTGTAGGAAAGGCCTGAAATATCAGACATTGCACATTTAAGTTTTATTATACATTAAACATTTTTCACTTGTGAGTCAGGCATCCATCTGTCTGTACTATTGTTGCGTCCATCCTGCTTAGACAGGCAGCATCTCATTGGATCATGGGAGATTACAGGCATTTCTTCCTTGTATTCAATTATGTCCATGACACTGTATTTTAAAATCAGGCACCAGGCACATAATGAGGCACTCTCCAATCTTAGTAGAAACAAATGACATACTGAGTGCTGAAGGTGGGGTGCAGGATAGCTGTGACAGTGGCCAAGGCGGACATGAGATCTGGTGTAACAGGCCAAGTTTTTACATTTGTTAATTACATTTTTTTTTAAATGTTATATTTCTGGCAGGCACCAGGCACCCATTTTGGCATTCTCCACTCTTAGTAGTAACAAATGACGTATTGAGTGCTAAAGGTGGGGTGCAGAATAGCTGCCCTAGTGGCCAAGGTGGGCATGAGACCTGGTGCAACAGGCTCAGCTTTTACATTTTAGTTAATAAAGACTTATTATATATACAGTGGTGTGAAAAACTATTTGCCCCTTCCTGATTTCTTATTCTTTTGCATGTTTGTCACACTTAAATGTTTCTGCTAATCAAAAACCATTAACTATTAGTAAAAGATAACATAATTGAACACAAAATGCAGTTTTAAATGATGTTTTTTATTATTTAGTAAGAAAAAAACCTCAAAACCTACATGGAGCTGTGTGAAAAAGAAATTGCCCCCTGAACCTAATAACTGGTTGGGCCACCCTTAGCAGCAATAACTGCAATCAAGCGTTTGTGATAACTTGCAACGAGTCTTTTACAGCGCTCTGGAGGAATTTTGGCCCACTCATCTTTGCAGAATTGTTGTAATTCAGCTTTATTTGAGGGTTCTCTAGCATGAACCGCCTTTTTAAGGTCATGCCACAACATCTCAATAGGATTCAGGTCAGGACTTTGACTAGGCCACTCCAAAGTCTTCATTTTGTTTTTCTTCAGCCATTCAGAGGGGGATTTGCTGGTGTGTTTTGGGTCATTGTCCTGCTGCAGCACCCAAGATCGCTTCAGCTTGAGTTGAAGAACAGATGGCCGGACATACTCCTTCAGGATTTTTTGGTAGACAGTAGAATTCATGGTTCCATCTATCACAGCAAGCCTTCCAGGTCCTGAAGCAGCAAAACAACCCCAGACCATCACACTACCACCACCATATTTTACTGTTGGTATGATGTTCTTTTGCTGAAATGCTGTGTTACTTCTACGCCAGATGTAACGGGACACGCACCTTCCAAAAAGTCCAACTTTTGTCTCATCGGTCCATAAGGTATTTTCCCAAAAGTCTTGGCAATCATTGAGATGTTTTTTAGCAAAATTGAGATGAGCCTTAATGTTCTTTTTGCTTAAAAGTGGTTTGCGCCTTGGATATCTGCCATGCAGGCCGTTTTTGCCCAGTCTCTTTCTTATGGTGGAGTCGTGAACACTGACCTTAATTGAGGCAAGTGAGGCCTGCAGTTCTTTAGATGTTGTCCTGGGGTCTTTTGTGGCCTCTCGGATGAGTTTTCTCTGCGCTCTTGGGGTAATATTGGTCGGCCGGCCACTCCTTGAAGGTTCATCACTGTTCCATGTTTTTGCCATTTGTGGATAATGGCTCTCACTGTGGTTCGCTGGAGTCCCAAAGCTTTAGAAATGGCTTTATAACCTTTTCCAGACTGATAGATCTCAATTACAGTACTTTTGTTTTAATTTGTTCCTGAATTTCTTTGGAACTTGGCATGATGTCTAGCTTTTGAGGTGCTTTTGGTCTACTTCTCTGTGTCAGATAGCTCCTATTTAAGTGATTTCTTGATTGAAACAGGTGTGGCAGTAATCAGGCCTGGGGGTGACTACAGAAATTGAACTCGGGTGTGATAAACCACAGTTAAGTTATTTTTTAACAAGGGGGGCAATCACTTTTTCACACAGGGCCATGTAGATTTGGAGGTTTTTTTACTCACTAAATAATAAAAACCATCATTTAAAACTGCATTTTGTGTTCACTTATGTTATATTTGACTGATAGTTAACGGTTTTTGATGAGTAGAAACATTTAAGTGTGACAAACATGCAAAAGAATAAGAAATCAGGAAGGGGGCAAATAGTTTTTCACACCACTGTGTATGTATATATATATATATATATATATATATATATATATATATATATATATATATATATATATATATATATATATATATATTACTACTACTATTGACATGAAGAGGTAGAACACTGAGTAAGCCAGTTAACCACATCTTCTGCATTCTGGGACTGGGAGGTAATGACTTTCTTCTGCAGAAGAACACATATGCCATGGCTGTGGGATCATGAACCACCACGGCAGATAGAAACATCCAAGGAATATTGTCAGAAATGTCACGTCACTGACTGACTGTCTGATATCACTGAAAGTAATGCACAGTAAGGTGAGTTGGTGTACCAACATATGCTAATCAACAATCAGTAAGTGGAAAAAATATTTGTGACACTGTTTTATTTTCTAACCACGCTCTGATATCACTGAAACTAATGCACAGAGGTGAGTGACATGAGTGACAATGTGTGGGAGTCAGTGACAATCAATCACTTATGCACAGTGACAGCGGGCTAGAACGCAGTGATGCAACCAGCCACACACTGCACTGTAACTGTATACACGTCTAGTCCATATGAGTCTTTAAAAGGACTATTGGAGGGTCCCTAGCTGGTGCGCTATGAGTAGCAGAGCATTTAGGAAGCAGCTACACAGCACAATATAACAATGCAACTTATCTAACACTGACCCTGTATCTGAAGCACAGCAAGCAGCAGCTCCTCTCCCTACACTGACTACAGCAGCCAGAGTGAAAATAGCCACTGGGAATGGGGGGGGGGGGGAGGCCTGGGTGGTGATCTGGTCAGATGAAGGGTAAAAAATGGCCCTATGGGAAAGTATATGATAGGTGCAAATGGTTCGTACTGTTCGCCTTTACCACAAACTGGCAAATGGCGACTGTTGGCTGTTGGCCTAGAACCGTTCACGTGCCAAATGGTCCTGCCATCACTACTGAGCATCTTACCAATCCATCTCTCCACCAGAAATAACAATAGTTTTCAAGTTTATTGCTGTAACCCCAGTCAGACTGCCTAGGGGGAGTTTTTGACTCACTCTCCCATTTGACCTTTACATTCATTCGCTATCCACAGCTTACTATCTTCAACTTAAAAACATTTGCCCATTCCTCACACATGACATGACTACAATATTAGTCCATGACCTTAATATCCCACCTTATTAATTGCTTTATTTTGCTTTGTGGTTTTCCTTACAGAATGGCACAACTTCAATCCATACTGAACTGGGCTGCATGATGCCTCTCCACCTCTCCTCTCACTCCCCACGAGCTACTTCCCTTTGCCAAGTCCTCTTCCACTAGCTGCCATTTGCCCATTAGATCCAGTTCAGTCTCCTAACTCTGACCTACAAGGCTCTTTACAACCTTTCCCTTCAATACATAGCTTCATGAATTTTCAAATACCACCCCAGCCCCTACCTATGTTCAACCAATCACATTCTTTCCTTTTCTAGAATTACCTCACATTCACATGTACAAGGGAACTGCCTCCCACTACACATTGCTCACTCTCCAACTCTTTAGTAGTAAGCCTTAACTATATCCTGCTGAATGTGGAACTCATTGGTAATCTATATACAGCTTAACTTACTACCCCACCTTGTGTGTCCTTCACTATGTATATAACAACCCCCAGAGCCAGCTCCCCAATTCTTCTTACAACTGTTGTTTTTTTTGTTTGTGGAACACTTTATATTAATTGTCATACTTATGTTGTAAATGCTTTGTCTTATGCACCCACGTCTTGTAGTTATATTGCGCAGTGCTAATAATAAAATCCCAAGATTGCATAAAGACAACTAGAAGCAGTGGGGAAGATGTGCTTTTATATTTTTTTCTAAAACAGGGATAAACATCAATGTAAGCTCAGAGTTACAGCTTATACTGTACATACTCAAAGTGAGTGACATACCAGTATTACAGAATCAGACTAAAAGCAATAATGCAAGTATACTAGATAGTAGATCAGTGCCTCATGTTAGGACATTTTAGGCAAACTTAACTATAAATACACTTACACTTTAAATGCTAAAAGGGTATTTATTGGCATATGTGTTTATAGTCTGGGCTATAACCGTTAATAGTTTCCTATTCTCCTTCACCTCTTGTAATAAACAAGACATCTCCTTTGATTTCTTTGATACAGAAAGTACTTTCAATGTACACCAGTTCCCTGATATATAATGCGGGCTATGGAATGTCACTGATTACCCACATAATACATTGAAAGGTTCTATAAATCTGATTCCAGGGGTTTTGTCTGAGATTCATATTGATGTTGCAATAGAAAAGATTACAACAATAGCTCAATGAGAAGCTAAAGAAACTTGAGATATAATACAAAAATAAGGCATGTCTTCTTAGTAACAAACAGTCAGCAGCACATTACAAATACTCTTTACTTTTTCTTGCACATCAATAGATGTTGGTCCAGAATCAGCCCGTAAGTCAAGAGATATTTGGGATATTTAGCTAATGTGAAGTCAAGGTATTTTTTTTTTCTTAATGGTATTGACATAGAAAATTCCTCTCTGTTGTGTCTAGAGCTAGGAATATATACTAGTTGTTATGGATTGATGTAGTTAGGTTGAAAATAAAAATATGATAATCATGTTTCTTTATTAATTGAAGGGCCTTTTCTCTCTTAATTCCAGACAAATGTTTTAGTCTGCACTGCCAGTAAGTCTCTCTTACTACTGATATACTTACTAAAAAAGAATAAAAAACAAAATAAAAGAAATTATAAGAAAAGCCTTAAAAAAAGATTATTAAACATAAAAACAAAATTGTCTCCATTTACATGAAAAGGTGAGGTGATTTATAGTGATCAGCACAGGAGTAATAACGAGTAGCTAGCTACTCGAATTCATAAATCTAATGAGGCGTAATTGGGTCAGGTGTGCGGATGGGACAGAGGGGGTTAATTACCCAGCTGCCCGCCGCTTCTATGCGTATCAGACAGTCTAACACGCGTCCAATGGGAGGCATTCCATGACTCCGTACCGCACACTTCCCCCTTGGCCGGAAGGAGGAAGTGCGCTGTACTGAGTCGTGGAATGCGTCCCATTGCACACGTGCGAGACTGTGTGATATGCGCATGCAGATCCTTATCAAGGCAAAACAGGAAATAGAGATCACTTTTAAGGAAATACTGAGGTCTGTACAGATTGGATTTAAGGGTGAATGAATGTGTTTATTTACAGAAGTGCAAATACACATACAAACGATATGCATGCAATTGTACAATGACAGCAGTGCCCCAATATCACCCTGACTAACTAACTAATATACAACAAATATGCACAGACACGCGTCACACAATATATACAATAGCAATACACAGGAACACGGATCACACAATATATACAATAGCAATAGTAATGCAATACATACAGACACGTATCAGCAGAATCAGCACACAGGAGAATTGTCGTACAAACCAGGATCAATGACAAGAAAATCAGAAGTGTACAAGACAGTGAGCAAGAGAGTAGTCAGACAAGGCAAGAGGTCAATACCGGAGATCAATATTAGATACAGGAAGCAAGGAGCTAGGAACAAGGACGGGTGACCAGAGCACAAGGCCAACAGCACAAAATGATCTAGCGATGTTCTTCTGCTAGAGGCAGCCTTAAATACTTCACAATAGTCTGGTGACTGTTCACAGAGTTCCAGAGATGAGGTAAGACCTCTGCTGGTGGACAGCGGAAGTTCATGTGAAGTCCATAGTGTGACACCAGCAGGAATTCAAACAGCAAGCAGCATGACAAACAGTTTATATAATGATGTAACACTTAACAACAAAAATATGTAATAAAAACAGTATTGTATATTTGTACATGATGAAAATTCTGTATCTCTCTGAAACATTGTAACTCAAGTAATTTGTAAGGGTGGTGGGGGGGGACACTATCTGTATAGGATTGTTTCATTTACAAAGAAAATTCTATACATACGTTTTGCTTGTATTCACTATCACAGTTAAAATCCCTTCCAGTGCCCCCATTGGTCTTTTAACAAATTAATGTGAATCCTCTGTGGTCTGTTAAAAGACTAATAGAGGGCACGGGGGCACTGGAGGTAATTATAAAGATGCTCTGGAGCTTGCTATACTTAGTATAGCAAGTCCTCGGCTGGGAATGGGATCAATACATATGGTGCTGTTCACTGGTCATCGAGGCAGTGATCAACGCATGTGGCATTCTTCATTGTTTGTCGGTATCAAGAGGATATGGTGTGGGACCATTTCCGAGGATAATTGTGTGAGACTAACCAAAGGTAAGTATTTATCTTTAATAAGAACATTAAAGGATTTTCTTGAGGTTGAGTTTTTATTTATTTTTTAACTCTTTGTGGAAATGGGTAAGGGGTACATCAGTACCCCTATAATCATTTCAGCTGGGGAGGGGGCGGGCATCTTAGGGTCCCCTTCTGAATGGGGACTCCCAGATGCCACCATGAACCCCCCAGGACATATGCTCCCACTTCCTCCTTGGCACCGGAGGAAGGTAAGAGCCCCTAGTAGATGGACTGAACTAATGCTTGGGGAAGAGGGGAATTCTTGGCCACACCTCTCTTCCAGAGCCTCCCATACCATGGAATGTGGACTGGCATAGCTCAGGCTGCAAAGCCCCATGTGATAGGCTCTGCAATCTGGCTATTCCAGTCCTGCATGGGTGACAAGGGGTTAAAGAGACTTGGGAGAGGAGGACCCCATATAATATTTTTTTTAAATGTAACTTTTTAGTGTCCAAATCATAGGTACTTTTGGATTTATATATGGATTCATATATGGATCCTTATACAGCAATACTGTGGCTGTATAGCAACCCCAGGCCACTATTTTCCTTAACATACCCTGCAAATTTGGTATTTCTAGCATGTGTGGGAACTTTGCTATTAACTGTTAAAGTGGGCAGCCATTGACTTCAATGTTAAACACAAACTCAAATTTTAGGGAAAGATCGTCTAAGAAAACACAAAAACGCAAAGAAACAATAGTGAAACATTTGCGTAAATGCGAATGGGGAACATACGTTCTGTCCGGCAATGAACATGTTTGTCCATCACTGATAAGAAACAGCAAATGTGTAGTAATATAACACATTAAAGAAGAAACATCTTAAGAAAAAAATAAATAGATACAAAACAAAGGCATATTTTACAGTTGCATTTAGATCAGTGGAAAAGAGCTGGTAGCTTCTCCACAATACTGGGATAAGTGACATGAGGAATAAGGCCTGAAATCCTAAAATACCAGAAAAAAACTATTTAAGAAAACATGGTTAACGACCAGTAACCATATAAGTTAATTAGCTTCTCCCTAAATTGGCCCTAGAGTCTAGACTATGATACATACACTACATTACACATAAATTGGCCTTAGGCCATGATAAATGCATAGACATATGACTGTGGTAGGGATTAGATTTAGTCCCCCTCTGAGAGACAGTTAAGTGACAAGAAAATACACTAAACATTTTTTATTTGAAAATAATTTGTATTTGTAACACAACTGTTACGATCCACATCTGCTGGTGACATTATGAACTGCCTGCATGAACTTCCTCCTCTCCACCAGCAGATGTCTATGCTCTCCTCAAGTTGCTTAAGTTGCTTGCAACATGAACTTCTCTCTGCCCACCAGCAGAGGGCTCACTCCTTCAGGAACTGTGTGTCTCTGCAGACTGTTGCTGGGAGGAGATCTGTCACCTGATCTTCTAGCATCAGTATTTAGCCAAGCCTGAACATTCACCCAGTTGCTAGTTCATTGTTGCTGCTAAGCCCGTGTGCTAGCCTGTCCTGGTATCCTGAGATCCTTGTTTCTTGTTGATTGCCTTCCCGTGTTTTGAACTGTGCTTGTTGTTGACCATTCTTTGCCCAAGCGACTACCTTGTATGATCTGTTCTGTTTTATGTCTGGCCTGTATGACTACCCGTTTGCCTGTCCCCTGTGTACCGTGAATTGCCTTGTAGATATATTGTAAGTATATCTATTGTATATATTATCCAGGTTCTGGTATCTGTGTGCACACAACTGTATATACACTGGGTTGCTCTGCATTTATACCTTATGCAGGGTAGTCTAATTGTATATATCACAGATTGCATGTGTATGCCTGTAGAATACACGTGCCTGCAGGAATATTACTTTGCGTTGCCTTTTGGAAATCTTTGCATTTATTTCTGTTATTGTACTTGAGGACGGTTAATGTACACTGCTGATTACATTTATTTATGTCCCTTGCATTATTATTAAACTGCATTCATTCATTCATTTATTCCTGGTCTTGTCATTTCAGTTATTTCCCACTTAGTGACTTTTTCTGCATATCTCTGTTGCATATCTTGTGCATCGTCCATGTTGTCTCATGTGCAATGCATGAATGCAAACGTTACAACAACATTCCCCTAGCAATCCAGATTTCAAATAAGTGTACCATAAATTACAGACAATTTTCAGCACACAAAACTATAAAAAAATACAGAAGAAAACTGAAGACCATATCAGCATACAGACATATAATTCAATACCATTATTATTATTATTATTATTATTAATTCATTATTATGATTAATTTAGAATTGATGGCTCTGAACCATGGCATTTATGTTGAGATGAGGAATGACTACGTCAGACAAATCAACCCACACTTTTCATATCTTGTCAAACGTATTAAACTGAGATCTAGACTGATATGTGAGCTGATAAAGAGGTAGGTTGGTATTCACCATATTAATATGGCAGTATAGTGCAGGAGGGAAGCTCTGCTTCCATTTCACCGTAAACAATTTTGTAGCATTAAACAATATACACTCACCTAAAGGATTATTAGGAACACCTGTTCAATTTCTCATTATTGCAATTATCTAATCAACCAATCACATGGCAGTTGCTTCAATGCATTTAGGAGTGTAGTCCGGCTCAAGACAATCTCCTGAACTCCAAACTGAATGTCAGAATGGGAAAGAAAGGTGATTTAAGCAATTTTGAGCGTGGCATGGTTGTTGGTGCCTGACAGGCCGGTCTGAGTATTTCACAATCTGCTCAGTTACTGGGATTTTCACGTACAACCATTTCTAGGGTTTACAGAGAATGGTGTGAAAAGGGAAAAACAGGGAAAGGGCGAAAATGCCTTGTTGATGCTAGAGGTCAGAGGAGAATGGGCCGACTGATTCAAGCTGATAGAAGAGCAACGTTGACTGAAATAACCACTCGTTACAACCGAGGTATGCAGCAAAGCATTTGTGAAGCCACAACATGCACAACATTGAGGCGGATGGGCTACAACAGAAAAAGACCCCACCGGGTACCACTCATCTCCACTTCAAATAGGAAAAAGAGGCTACAACTTGCACGAGCTCACAAAAATTGGACAGTTGAACACTGGAAAAATGTTGCCTGGTCTGATGAGCCTCAATAGAGTCAGAATTTGGCGTAAACAGAATGAGAACATGGATTCATCATGCCTTGCTACCACTGTGCAGGCTGGTGGTGGTGATGTAATGGTGTGGGGGATGTTTTCTTGGCACACTTTAGGCCCCTTAGTGACAAATGGGCATCGTTTAAATGCCACGGGCTACCTGAGCATTGTTTATGACCATGTCCATCCCTTCATGACCACCATGTACCCATCCTCTGATGGCTACTTCCAGCAGGATAATGCACCATGTCACAAAGCTCAAATCATTCCAAATTGGTTTCTTGAACATGACAATGAGTTCACTGAAAAAAAAAAATTGGCCCCACAGTCACCAAATCTCAACCCAATAGAGCATCTTTGGGATGTGATGGAACTGGAGCTTCATCCCACAAATCTCCATCAACTGCAAGATGCTATCCTATCAATATGAGCTAACATTTCTAAAGAATGCTTTCAGCACAGTGGTTAATCAATGCCACATAGAATTAAGGCAGTTTTGAAGGTGAAAGGGGGTTAAATTAGTATTAGTATGGTGTTCCTAATGATCCTTTAAGTGAGTGTAATTCTAAAGTACTTTTTTGTGTTTGCCACACACCATATCTTCTAGAATGTCCAGCATAAAGCACAGCACCACCGAAAGATTAAGTTTGAAATAAATAAAATAAACTACCGATTTTCAGTAATTTTGCACATGCATCAGTGCAAATCTCTGTGTATCTATATCCCCAAATGTTTAAATTGGTCTTCTACCACTCTTGATTGGCCACTGTTAGAAAAATTATCTAGGCACAACCCAAGTATTTTTGGTAAATGCTGTAGGTGATCTAGTAAGATCAATCTTCATGGAGTGTCTTACAGTGTCTTACAGCTCACATGTCTGTAATGCACTATTTCAGGAAATTCTGAATAAAGTGATATGAGGCTCTTATTCCATCATGGCTCACAACACGTACCAATTTGTACAAGCTCAACCTGAAAACATTGATGTGAAAAACATACTGAGCTGAGAAAATGTCCCCAGTTACAGAGTTGATTAATACTCTTAAAATTAATAATTTAGACTCAGATACTTAAACCAAGCTGATTAACCCTTTACCACAACTCAAATTAAAAATTCCTTAAAGAGGAACTGAACTCAGAATATGAAAACAGAGCATTGCAATCCATGTTAAAAATTGCAGGCAAAAACAGTACACTATATGTACAAAAATATGTGAATGAACTATAATATACAATTATATTGATAAGCCACACCCTCTGTGACTTACTCTGCCGGGGCAAGGCTCCCAGAGATCAATGGGAGATTTTCTCCTGCTTATGCAAATCCCCTGCAGCTTTGTTTGTTGACACAGTGAGTCATCAGGACTCAGGAGGCGCTGTGAAAAGAGAATCCTGACAGCCAGCTTAGGGACTGTAGAAACTTAACTTTGTTGTAAGGCAATGGCTAGCTGATAAAAGTGCAATTAGAGGGCAGCATGATACAGAGTTGTGCATGGAGGGTCCATGGGCAAAAATCTGTCTGGTCTCTCCCCATTGTTATAATGACTGCATGTTTGTATAAGGTGTTAAACAAATTGAACAGTTTTTGACAGTCCCTAGACTCCAAGAGGGCTGTTTTCTGACTTGTATGAGAGACTGGCAGTGACAGGAATCCTATTACAGGTAAGTAGCCTCTGTGTGATGTGAGTCTGCAATACAGATAAGATCTCTGCTCCATCTCAGGCTATTCTCAATTTCTCCCTATACCTCTTCTTTCTGGACTAGAGCACGCCAAAATCACAATAGCAATCGCTAGCAATTTGTGAGTGCGATTTTGTGAAGCGATTTTTAGAGCGATCTTGAATGAATCGCTCCAAAAAATGCTACATGCAGTGTGTTCGCGTTTTAGAAAAAATCACTACGCTGCTGGGAGAACACAGTCATAGGGTAACATTAGCCAAGCGCTTTTCAAATCACTGTCGATTTGAAAAACGCTCAGAAGTACTCTTGGTTTAAAAACGGGCTCTAGGTCTGTTTTTCACTGCGCGTGTCCGCCGCCCCCTTACCTGGCCACGCGCGTCTGTCGCCCGCTCACACGGCTGCCCGCTCACCCGCCGCACATCCGGCCGTCCGCTCGGCTCCCTGGCCCCATCCTCCTGTCTCTGTGAGGCTGGGTCCATGCTGTGCACATGCGCAGTGGCAAAAAGCACGGGCCCAGCTACACAGAGACAACTGTCCCTGCTGTACGCAGGGACAGTTGCCTATTATTATATAGGATTTATATAGCGCCATCTTTCGCAGTGCTGTACAGAGCATATTGTCTTGTCACTTAACTATCTTTTTCCCTCTCTTTCAGCTTTTCTCTCCTCACCATTTCTCCCCTTCTCTGCAGGGCTCAGACACACTATAAGCGCTTTTCTGAGTGATTATACCGCGATCGCGATTTTAATGTAAGTCAATGGGAGCCCTGATGGCTAAAAAGTGCTCATAAAAGCGCTTATATTGCTTCACAGTGTAAAAAGGACTGAACAAGTTTTTCCCTGAAAAAACATGAATACATATATATGCTTCACTGTTAATGCTTCACTCTATATAAAACTAAACAAATGTCCACTAAAAACATATAACAGTCCTTCTAACACTGTGAAGCACCAAACCTCTCTTAGTGTGTATGTGAACTGATAATGAGAATGGAACATTGGGCTTGATTTACAAAGCCGTGCTAACTGTTTAGCACGGGCGTGCTAAAAAGTTAGCATGTGAAGTGCTGTGATCGCAGACATTTGCGCGCGATATAACGCGGACTTTTGCACACGCAAAAGTACACGTTATTGCGCGCAAATGTCTACGGTCACGCGATCGCGGCACTTTGCACGCGCAAAAGTCTGCGAGCGGCACTTCACGTGCTAACTGTTTAGCACGCCCGTGCTAAACAGTTAGCACGGCTTTGTGAATCAAGCCTATTGTGTATCTGAAAGGGTTGCTTTTTGGCAAAAAAAAGTTTTTTTCTGAAATTAGCAAGAGTGAAGTAATATCAGTGAAACGCTTCACAGTGTAAAAAGGACTGAACAAGTTTTTCCCAGAAAAAACATGAATGAATATATATGCTTCACTGTTAATGCTTCACTCTATATAAAACTAAACAAATATCCAATAAAAAAATATAACAGTCCTTTTTACACTGTGAAGCGCCAAACCTCTATTAGTGTGTATGTGAACTGATAGCGAGAGGGGGAGATTGTGCGTTGCTTTTTGGCAAAAAAAAAGGTTTTTCCTGAAATTAACAAGAGTGAAGTAATAAAGGGGAGAGCTGCAGGATGACAAGCAGACGATCTCACACTGCAGGAGGCATAGTTAGAGAAAAAATAATACTTTATCAAGACATGTGCCAGTACAGTGCAAGGCAGCAGCAGAAGCCACAGCTGTCACTTTCCTGTAACAGGGCGACTGATGATGACCTCATGACACTGGGCTGCAAATCTCATTCTGTGGGCGTGAATGGACATGTCTAACTCCAACTGCAAAATGGAGGGAGAGAGTTGCAAGATGGAGCCTGCCATTCTCTTTTATTCATAGTTGTATTGCACAAATATGTCTACTTTTATATTGCCCTTCTCAAGTGTTTTGTGTCTAATCATTCATTTCAAGGGGATGAGGAGGCTCAATTTAGTGACTTTTTTTTGGTTCAGTTCCTCTTTAAATTCTTTAACCACTTGAAGACCAGAGGTTTATACCCTCCCTAGTGACCAGGCCATTTTTTACAATTCGGCAACTCACCACTTTAACGGCTTATTGCTTGGTCATACATTCTATCACCCAAATCAATTTTACCTCCTTTTCCTCTCACAAATAGAGCTTTCTTTTGGTGCCATTTGATTGCTGCTGTGATTTTTAGGTTGTTTTTTTTTTTAATAAATGAAAAAAAAGCATTTAAAAAAAAATTCTTATTCCCTCGTTTCCCTTTAATTTGGCCCAAGACTATGATACATAAACTGCATACATACACTACAGTATACATACATAGACATATGCCTCTGATAGGGATTAGATTGTGAGCCCCTCTGAGGGACAGTTAAGTGACAAGGCAATTCTGTGTACAGCACTGAACAAGATCACAGCGCTATATACATGTTTTTTTTTATATAAATGTAAGGAACAGCCTGCCCATTATGGGCTGGCAGGCTGATCGTTGTGGCCCGCTTTGTTTACAGACGGGAGCTCACGCTTGTGCAAGCACGAGCTCCCATCTAATCATCTCGCACCTAGCGAGATGACGCCACATGGTATCATGGAGGAACAATGGAGACACTCTGCGGCCGGCAATCGGTGCTAGGCGGTCGCAGAGTGGTTATAAAAGGATGAACTGGTACACTTAATGGATTACATTTCCCAAGAACAATCTTTCTCTAAATTTTTGCTAGAGTCCAGTATCATTATTTAGTAATTACAGACCGAATTTCTCTCATCTTGTAAACATAGATATCAGTATTTTTGCTAAAGTTATTGCAGAAAGATTTACTAGGTATGATTAGGTTTGAATACATGTTGAAAATTTGAATTAGTTAGTCTTTTTCTCACTTATGTAGTCACCCGTGTTGGGGGGGGGGGTTGGAATTAATGGTTTTATCATATGGTTCATTTATTGGAGCAGCAAACTCTCATTACTGTCAAGGCCGACTGGTGACAGTATTTGCCTACATGTTAGCATAGATAGTTGATTGGCTAACCAAACAAGGGTTGTGAGTAGTCTACTATCAAAATATTACTTATTTCTCCCCTGCACTTGATGTCCATGCGTTTTTTCTTTTTTTTGCTTTCTCTCTTTTCCAAACCTAGCGTTATATTCAGTAAAGTTCCTCTTTAGTTGGAAACATTTAAAAATAATAATTTAATTGCCTTGCAGTTCTGGGTCCCCGGTTCGAATCCCAGCAAGGTCAACATCTGCAAGGAGTTTGTATGTTTTCCCTGTGTCTGCCTGGGTTTCATCTGGGCACTCCGGCTTCCTCCCACATCCCAAAAACATACAGATAATATATAAGTTAATTGGCTTCCCCCTAAATTGGCCCTAGACCAGGCATGGGCAAACTTGGCCCTCCAGCTGTTGAGGAACTACAAGTCCCACAATGCATTGCAGTAGTCTGACAGTTACAGTCATGACCCATAAAGGCAAATGCATTGTGGAATTTGTAGTTCCTTAACAGCTGGAGGGCCAAGTTTGCCCATGCCTGCCCTAGACTATGATACATACACTACACAATACATGTATATATGACTATGGTAGGGATTAGATTGTGAGCTCCTTCAAGGGACAGTTAGTGACAAGACTATATATACTCTGTATAGCGCTGCGGAAGATGTCGGCACTATATAAATACTAAATAATAATAATAATAATATATACAATTGTGCGTTATTTTTATGGTAAAAAAAGCAAATTGTTTGGTTTAAAAAAAGGCCTTTTTCTGTCTTTTTGTTTAACCAGGAACTGTTTAAGGTGAGTTTTAGTAAAGGAAATGTACAGTCAGATTGCATTTTATCTGACCAGTAGAAGTTGCAATTAAAGTTTATTGAAATCACTGTAAAAGCTTGATTGTTCCATATATTGTAAAGACAAGATTATGTTAATTTTGTGTACGTTATAGTAAATGATCATGCCTATCTACATAAGCTTGCATTTAGGTGTTAATGACTGATTTATAAAGAAAATCATTCCAAAATCTTTATTAGAACAGACTATTCTTCTGCTTCTTTTCACATAAAAAATAAAACGGTAAGATCATCCTGAGCCATAAAACAGTAAACAAAAGGTTATGCGAGTGAACTAGAAGTGTAATATTCTTCTCATCATCAGTTTGTCACTCAGCTGACTTGTATTCAAGGTTTGATGGCTTCTTACTTTTTTCCAAGTATTTGTACAGTGCTGGGCTGCCAGTTTGAAGTCAATCGCATTTAAGGCCAACCAGCTACTATGCCATTAGCAAACAATGTGATGGAGGTCACATAGTACTAAAGAATGTGATTGTCCTGACCATGGCCTACATAAGAACGCTTGTTGAAGGGGAAAATAGATGATGATAGAACACATGCATTACCGATGTCTAAGGTGAGTTTGCTTCTGACTTGTCCGAGGCATTTGTTCAAGACCATTTCATTTCTGAGAGCATGTATGACCTCTATAATGATGACAAGGTCAATGAGAATCACAGACATCTGCCTAAGTGCCAATCATAGATGTTCAACATTAAGGACACAGCTACAAATAAGCAGACCGTTTTGTAGATGGGTCAATAACAGATAATAGCACAAAGAACATGACAGAAATATACAACTTTTTTATAAATACTCTACAAATATTCTCTTGTAATGCAATGTACTAAGTATCTCTTTTTGTAGCATATTTTTCCTTTTTATAGATACATTGTATTGTGTAAGTTTTAGCATAGAGATGAATCTAAAGGTTGGGAAGTAATATTGGGCATGATATTGCATGCTTTATTAACAATTATTATTATTTATGTAGCACTGACATCTTCTGGAGCGCTTTGCAGAGTATATAGTCTAGTCGCTTACTTTCCCTCAGAGGGGCTCATAATCTAATCCTTACCATAGTCATATGTCCACCATAGTCTAGGGCCAATTTTAAGGGAAGCCAATTAACGTATATGTATGTTTTTGGGGTGTTGGAAGAAACCCACGCAAACATGAGGGGAACTTGCAAACTCTATGCAGCTAAAGCCCTGACTTTGATTGCAAACTGGGGACCTAGCTATAGAAGGTAAGAATGCTGTCCACCTCACCACTGTGCCCAGAGGTGGGACAAGGTCCTTCAGCACCCAAGGCTGAGACAGCAAAGTGCGGGGCGCACCCCTCCCACCCCAGCCGTCACACACTGACTGCTATTAGTCTAGAGGCGCCCCAGCCCACCCCAACCCCCCAACACCTTAATCTCTAGTTATCTGGCTTGCAGCCACTGTCATGTATGTGCTTTTCTTATTTCTTTCTGCTTCAAACACAATTGGGAATGACAGCTAAATGAATTGTGCACCCCCTCCCACACTGCGCCCTGAGGCTGGAGTCTCTTCAGCCTCTGCCTCGGCCCGGCCCTGACTGTGCCACCCAGTTTTAAAATAGCTGTGAACCTTAAGGAGATCTAAACAATACAAATTGAAAACTTTTTAAACAAACCTCCCCTAAGGTAAGTTTGTTAAGTGTGCTGGCCTTAGCTGTGCAGCAGGCATTTACATACCTCGGGGGTATGTAACCAAAAGGGAATTCTCTTAAAGAAGCATTCTCAATTGGTCCAGATAAGTGGATCAATAGTGAGATCTGACAGACCGAACAAAAAATATCAGAAAAACACATAGAATAAGATGATGACACAATATGATGACGCAAGAAAACAAAAAAAAACAAACAAAAAAAAAATGTTACAGTAGTGAAGTCAGAAGAATAAACATCAAAAAAGAAGAAGGCAGAGGTAGAAAGAGGGGTACACGTAAAAAACTATTTATTATTTAAGTATTTTTTCTTCATCTTTTACATCAAGGTTTTAACATCCAACTTCTTATGGTGGCCACTAATGATCCAATCTTTTTCATCCAATCTTACCATTTCTATGTAATATAAGGGAACTACCTAAATTATCCATTCAATGTATTCACTCAGTTTACCCTTCTACTACATAGATTTGGTAAAATTAGATGAAAAAGATTGGATCATTAGTTGCCACCATTACTATAATTAGGCAAGATGTCAAAATGACCCCTTTTACTGATTTACCTAAAGTAGGCAGACACTTGCAGGGTCTCTTATTATTAAAGACACTACCAGATTCCACCATAAACAGCCCCCTCCCCCCCCCCCCCCCCCCAGGGCCTAGCTCCACATGTTTGGGTTTTGTTACTGTTGTTTTGAGTTTGTGTGTGCCTATATTTGCATATGCAATTGTTTCCTATTCATGGCTATGAACAGGAAAAAGATGCTTGCTTTTTTGACCAACAATGCAGAATTCAGAATTTCAGAATGCAGAATTCAGAATTTAAAAAATAGAACTTAGTGCCCGTAAAAACAATGCATGGGAATGTGTATTCTGCTAACGTTTCAAAATCCAATCCAAGCCAGGAAAAAAGGGTGCTCTATTCAAGGCAAAGCAAATCTCCTTATTAACGGTGCTAACTGTATAAAATGGGGCTTGGTTAAATTTTGGCTTTACAGCAGTTCTAATTAGCGGGTTTATAGCTGCTTGAGTAAATTGCGACTGCCCAGGTAAATAATGACTTTATGACTGCTGAAATTAGGGGCTTTGAGAGGCTCTGGGGAAATCAGGTTCTGTAATTAGTGTCTTTAGAGAGCTCTAGTAAATTGTGACTTTACTGAAGTTGTTATTATCAGCTTTAAAGCTGGTTGGTTGAATTGCGTCTTTAAAACTGGGGAAGTTAGTGTTAGGACTCAGAGTAGGTGGGGGAGGTTATGGTTAGGAATAGATGAAGGGAGGATAGGGTTAGGCATATATACAGGGATGGTTAGTGTTAGGAGTAGGTGGGGGCATTTAGTGTTAGATGTAAATAGGGGAGGGTTTAAATTAGGTTAAAGTAGAGTATAGTAGATTACTAGGGGATAGTAGAATATTGGTTTAATTACACATTAGCAGTGGCTGGATAGTGTAATGGTTAAGGGCTCTGCCTCTGACACAGGAGACCTGGGTTCAAATCCTGGCTCTGCCTGTTCAGTAAGCCAGCACCTATTTCAGTAAGGAGTTTCTTGGGCAAGTCTCCTAAACACTGCTACTGCCTACTGAGTGCGCTCTAGTGGCTGCCTCGCAAGCGCTTTGAGTCCGACAGGAGAAAGGCGCTGTACAAATACTGCCATTATTATTATTATTATTATCAGGGATAAGAGATAGTAAAATATCGGTGAAATTGCCAAAATTCTACAGCATTTCCTGGCACCCATTTTACCAGTCGGAATAGCAGCTATATTAGAATAATGGCTATAACTGGCACCCTTTTTACTGACTGCTATTTTACATGTATGCTCAGGGATAGCTGCTAGCAGAATATTGGTGAATTCAAATTGCAATCATCAATATCCTTGTTTACACAAGAGGAAGGTGACAGGCACAAAAAGCTACCTTATACTGGGAATCGACAAGACAGACATACATGAAAGATATAACAATTCTAGTATAGAAGACAATATACATACGCCTTTTATTTAAAAAACAAAACAGAAAACACCCAGTTCAGGTTCAGTTGAATTAGATAATGAAGCAGCTTTTTGAGAAGACAGCAACTACAGTAGATGCTTGCAAGGTACAGCATTGGGATACAAGGGGAAAAGTGTGGCCCCCCTCATAGATATAGTGGACTCTTGCAATTGGCCGGGTTCCCCATCCACCTAAATATTAGACCTGAATTTGCTTAAACTTATTAATATGATTATTGAGCATTATTGCAACCTTCACCTAAATTAACGTATCACAGTACCTATAATAGCCATTAAAGAAAGTTTTATACAAGAATAATAAAATATAATCCAGTTTATTTCCCAACTCCTGGTTTCTATGATAAAAGGAAAAAATACTTTTTGATACAACCTGTTATTTTTCTACCAAGGTACTGGTAAATGTCAAGATGTCAAGGCTGTGCATTGCAGCTTTACAATGGCATATATTGTAAACTTTTAGGTCAGATGTTTTCTTGTATATATGACTAATATGTGAACATGAGAAGTGATAATAAATAAGATAGAAAAAAGGTAAAATAAAATTCATTTAGAAAATGAATGAGAATCATTATCCATCAAGTTTATTATAGAGTAGCCAACTGTGCAAAGCAACTGTGAAAAATGTTAAACAAAACACTTATCTCATGTAACAATGAGTATACATGCAAAGTGCCAATAGAACAACTAATATAGAAAATAAAATTATATATATATATATATATATATATATATATATATATATATATATATATATATATATATGTATGTATGTATGTATATATATATATATATATATATATATATATATATATATATATATATATATATATATATATATATATATATATATCCACAATCTCTCTCCCCGGTACATATCCTCACTAATTACCAGATACCAATCCAATCGCAATCTCAGATCTGCACACGCTCTTCTGTTGTCCTCCTCTAGAATTACCGCCTCACATTCACGCTTACAAGATTTTGCACGCGCTTCACCCCTTCTCTGGAATCCCCTCCCACAACACATCCGTCACTCGCCAACCTTTGTTACTTTTAAAAGCTCTTTAAAAACTCATTTGTTCCGACAAGCATATGCGCTACCCTAAGCCACTTCTCTTTGTCCTAAGACCAAAATTGCACTCCTACTAGGTATCCTAAAACACACTGCCTTTATATATTTTATCGTATACTACCCCTCCTCTTGTTTCCCCCCATTCCCTTTAGATTGTAAGCTCGCAAGAGCAGGGCTCTCCCCCCCTTTTGTGTCTTGGAAATCATTATACATTTTATTCATCATGTTATTTTTATCACTGTCATTACCACTTCTGTATTTTATATTCTGTATGCTGTATCATTTTTTGTATTTTGTCACTAATTATGTATCTTATATATTAGTGTACACAATTGTCTGTATTATGTACCCCATGTTTGTATCTTACTTTGTACAGCGCCACGGAATATGTTGGCGCTTTATAAATCAATAATAATAATAATAATAATATATATATATATTTATATACACGCTCCCTCACCATTTTGTGTCATGGAATTTGCTATATATTGTTCATCACACTACATTTGTCAATGTAAGTGTGAGCAATAGCGGAGCCGCCGCCGCGCAGGGCAGCGTGGAGGCGGCCTCCGCATCCCAGCCGGCGGTTCCCGTAACGCACATGGAGCCGCCGGCGCAGAGCACGGCGGGCGCCGCCGTGCCTGACAGGATGGTGGCGGGTCTCGCTGCTCAGCCGGCGGCCTTCCGTGTGCGGGCGGGCATGGATCAGGGACCTGGCCTCTCAAGGAGGCAGAGGCAGAGCGTCCTGCGCACGCGCGCGAGACGGCAGGAGCTTTATTCCCTAAGGAGGCAGCCAATCACTTGCTAACCTTAGCTCCAGCCCCCTGGGCGGTCTGGTGGAGCTGGGCTTCAGCATTTAAGCCCACAGTGTTCAATTGTTCACTGTCTGCTGTCATGAATACACTTGTTGTGTTAGCGCTCAGACCTTAGTATAGTGCCCTGGTGTTGATACTAAGGATTTCACACCTTAGCTTAGGGATTATTGTATATTGATCTTTGTTTTGACTCTGGCTATCCCTGACTACTCTATCTCTTGCTGATCTTGTACCTTTGCCTATCTGATCCTTGTTGCCGACCTCTGCCTGTCTAACGTTTACTCTTCTGCCTTCCGCTCCTGTACTGCCGCCGCCATCTCTGTTGTCGAACCCTTGCCTGTCTGACCTTTCTCCCTTCAGTGGAACGTCTCCCACTGGAGGGTTATCTCTGAGGCTTGCCTCTCCGAGACGCATGCCCCAAGCAGACGGTTACTGCTGGGGGTCGAGATTCCTCACTCAGCCTGGTTAGAGGATCTCACTCACGGGGTTCCCATTCAGAGGTAACCACACCTCTGAGGAATTACTGTGTGGTGGACATTTCCACACCATCTGATATATTACTGTCTTTATTGTGTTCTTTTGCTGGTGTCCAGAGGTTAGCAATATATCGGATTATCGGTGATACTGCAGATCATCAATAATCGGGTATATATCTGCATTCTTGGTGATAATGCAGATCGCCAATAATCAGATTTTCTCTGCGTGCTGACACCGATCATGACAGAACAGCAGACCATTGGTATGGAAGCACTACGCAGTCAGATCTAGACTCTAACCACCTCGCTTAATAACCTCATCGAGGTGGTTAATACACAACAGACTCAGATCAACCAGTTGGCTGGGTCTGTACGGGTCTTGCAGACGACTGTGGCCACAGTGCAATCCCCTCCGGTCACAGATCTCCGCATGTCAGTGCCCGAAAAGTTTTCAGGGCAAAGATCTGACTTTCAGAATTTTCGTAACCGGGTGTTATCTTATTTTGAGTTACGACCTACCCAGTCAGGTTCTGAGCAGCAAAGGGTGACTTTTATTAAGACCTTATTGTCCGGGGATTCGCAAACCTGGGCATATGGTCTTCCACCCGAGGATACGGCTCTCACGTCAGTTGAGTAATTTTTCAAATCAATGGCTATAATTTATGATTATCCGGATGCATCGATCACTGCCGAGAGGAAGCTCAAGACTCTCAGGCAGGGTCGAGACACGGTTGAAGTTTACGCGACAGAATTCAGAAAGTGGGCTGTGTCATCTAGGTGGGGATCTTACACCCTGTTAGACTATTTTCTGTCAGGCCTATCAGACTCAGTCTCTGAACTAATGTTGGGACACCCAGAGCCCAAGTCCGTGGACGATGCCATTTCTTTGGCGATACAGGCGGACCGCAGATTGCGCTATCGGCGCCAATCGAGAGGCAGGAATGCAGTGAGAGTTTTTTCTCATGCGTCCTCATCGCCTGCTCCCTCTACCGACGAACTCTTCTGCCTTCCGCTCCTGTACTGCCGCCGCCATCTCTGTTGCCGAACCCTTGCCTGTCTGACCTTTCTCCCTTCAGTGGAACGTCTCCCACTGGAGGGTTATCTCTGAGGCTTGCCTCTCCGAGACGCCTGCCCCAAGCAGACGGTTACTGCTGGGGTCGAGATTCCTCACTCAGCCTGGTTAGAGGATCTCACTCACGGGGTTCCCATTCAGAGGTAACCACACCTCTGAGGAATTACCGTGTGGTGGACATTTCCACACCATCTGATATATTACTGTCTTTATTGTGTTCTTTTGCTGGTGTCCAGAGGTTAGCAATATATCGGATTATCGGTGATACTGCAGATCATCAATAATCGGGTATATATCTGCATTCTTGGTGATACTGCAGATCGCCAATAATCAGATTCTCTCTGCGTGCTGACACCGATCATGACAGTAAGTACTATGCTTACCAATTCTGTATTATGTACCAGTGTCTATTCAGAGTATACCATTGACTGTGTTCTTATGCACCCCACATTTTGTTCTTTTCCTGTACAGCACCACAGAATATGTTGGCGCTTTATAAATCAAATATATATATATATACACAATATTTACACCCCCCTCGCTCAAAAAATACAAAAAAAAAAAAAAAAAAAAAAACAGGTACCAAAATTAAGCAAAATACTACCAAATGGGCTTCTGATGATAAAGTAAAGTCAAAAAAGCTCTTTCTAGAATGTCCAAACCTAATGTTTGTATCAAACAAAAACACCTTAAATAAGCAGCAGTCTTACTATCACAACATTGTTTGTCAGCTTAGCATACAGCATATGCTTTCCCTGATCAGGCTTATTCTAGGCTAAGATAATCAACCTTTTATTACCCCCCTGCTCACACCACTCAGGAAAAATAGCAAATCCTGGGACATACATATGGTACATCACTGATCACTTTTTATATGGATCACTTTTTCAGGGCCAGGCTGAGGCAGAGGCTGGATAGATTCTAGCCTCTTGGTGCAGGGCTGTGGGTGTGTGGGGAGGGGGGCCCAACATCTATCCTCCCTCCCTCTCCACAGGCACCCCTCATGCTACTGTGTGGCAGCAGGTGTGCTACCCCCACACTTCCACAAGCAGCATGATGGAACACAGTGGGTGACAGGCAGCACACACTCACCTCCTCTGAATTCCAGGTACTGGAGGTCCTCTCTGTCTTCTCTGTAGAGTTTCTGCTATACTGGAAAGGATTAGGGGGTATATCTGGCTACTTTACTGGGAAGGGAGAAATGGATTAGGGTATCAGTTGAAAAGGGCGCAAGACCCATCTGTGTAAAAAAAGGGTGCTGCTACGGACTTCAATGCTATTTCCCACAATTTGGCTATAAGCGGTAGAAAAAGGCGCCCATTTTCTACAGCTATATAAATGCAGCAACAACGAGGACGTCTAAAGATCCGTTATATTAGCAGGTCAGAAATTTGGTTAAACAGTATTTTCAGAATAATGTATGTTTGACTTGAAATGCGCAACAAGACAATTCATTTGGTTAAATCAGTTCAAAATAATATACTGTATATGTGTTTTGACACAAAATGTGGCTACAATGAGCACATCTAAAAATCGGCTATATTAGCAGGTGCCTACATTTGGTTATATCAGTTAATGTGGTTAGATCAGTTCAAAATAATATATATGTTTGACATGGAATGCGGCAAAGGTCAGGCACCACCATGGGAGGTTAAGGTTAGGCACCACCACTGGTGGGAGGGGGTTAAGATAAGACACCATCATGGGTGGGTCAAAGTTAGAAATCATTATGGGGGGAATAAGATTAGCCAACCCCACCATGGGTGGGTTAAAGTTAGCGACCGTTATGGGGGGACCATTGTAGGGGTTAAGATTAGCCAACACTACGGGGGTTAAGGTTAAGCACCCACGTGGGGGTTAAGGTTATGCAACATGGGGGAGGTAAAGCTTAGGCATCACCATGGGTGATTAAGGTTAGGCACCACCATGGGGGGTTAGAGTTAGGCACCACCATGGGGGGTTAGAGTTAGGCACCACCATGGGGGGTTATGGTTAGGCACTGGGGGATTAAGGTTAGGGCGAGGATTAGTGTTAGGGTTATAGTCTGAAAGCCACTACATTGGGTGCCTTTTGTAAATGGAATCCCACTCATTGGCTACAAACAGGCACCCTTTTATAACTGAAATCAATTTCTAGACTATATCCAGTGCCCTTTTTTCCATGTGCCATTTTCAAATGAATGTGGGATTAGGGGGAACATCTGGCTACTATACTGGGGAGGGAGGATAAAGGGGAACATCTTGCTACTATACTTGGGATGGTGGGGGGATTGAGGGGCACGTCTGGCTATTATACTGGAGGAAGGGAACAATTGGTTATTATACTGGGTTGGAGGAAGGGAACAACTGGCTATTATACTGGGTTGGAAGGTCACATCTAGCTATTATGCTGGATAGGTGGGGACATCTGGCTATTATACAGGGGAGGAGGGCTGCCTAATACTTTATGGGGTAATAACTATTATATTGGAGAGGGTTGGGGCTGCCTTATATCATATGGGGGCACATCTATTATACTTTGGAGGGAGCTAAAACTGGGGCACACCTGGCAGTGGTGCACTTTGGAATCTCTGCCTCTAGCGGTGGAGATTCTTGCCCAGGCGTCTGGATCACTTTCAACTGCCAAGATATGGTTTCAACTCATTTTTATTTGTTTATATAGTGGTGACGCTTTATTCAGAGCTTTACAGCCAGAGTACATTGAATAATTTGTCAGTAACTGTTTCATAATCAGGGCTGGATTTTCCCTTTATTAAGGAAAGTTTTATTGAAGCATAAAAAAATAAAGTGGATATACAAACAGACAACCAATGAACAGTACAATATTCATAAAAAAACAGCAGGGGGAGCATACACTCACAATTTAAGTAAATTACAAATCTGATCCACCTGGAAAATGGGGGACTAAAACCACCCTACTGAGATTCCAGGGAAATAAAGTCCAGTAAAGTCTGTAAGCTCGCAGAACCAGTATAAAAAGAAAAGAAAAAAAACAAAAAACACTACAACATAAGACAAACCATGCCATGTCAAGTAGTATCACATATGGGTCCTGATAACCAAGAAAGGGTTTAAATAAATGAAAAAGAGAAAATCCAGGGGATGTGAGATATCTATAAAAAGATATTCATGTAAGCCCATCATAAATGTCTATAGAGTTTCCAGTTTTCCCAGATAAGATGGAATTTAGTTAGATTCTCTATACTATAATAATGCATTCTATCCATTAACATAATCATGTCCAATCTCTGAGCATGAGCAACCAAAGAGGTGTCAAGGGTAGAGGATTTCCATTGGAAGGTAATACTCCACCGAGCAGCGAAAATGATATATCTATCTAGGATGTGAAAAATACCAGGTACATCATCATTGGGAATTTATAAAAGAGCTTGAGAAGCTGTCAAAGAAATCGTAAATCAAAAAACCTGCCGGTCCATAGTTTTCCATTTATCCCAGAATTTAATAGCCTCTGGCCATTCCCAAAAAATGTGAATGAGTGTGCCATCAGATCCACATCCATGAAAGCAGTAAGAAGATACAGAAGGATAGAATTTATGTAATTTGGCTGGGGTGTAGTACCACCGGAAAAGAAGCTTAACGGCTGTGTCTTTAATAACATTAGATTTGACTACTTTAGAAATTGAGGCCCATGAAACTGACCAGTCTGATGAGGCAATCTGAATTCCCAATTCACGTTCCCAAGCTCTCATATATAGCATCTTCTCATTAGGATAGGGCTGAATTTTACATAAGACACTGTAGGCATGTGCCTATAAGCGCCTTATGTGGGAGGGCTGTCATCCCCCTCAGATCACTGACCTCAGGAGCTTACAGTCTAATCTCTGCCTCAGGAACAAGAAAGAAGGCGGGCACTGGTGCTTGTATCACCGTAAAAGCATTTATTGGCAGCAGATGGTAAAAGCAGAGGAGGCCCCCGATGGAGAGCGCTCCCGAGTCCCCACTACCTATCAGTCTGCCTCTCTGCACCCCCGCAAAACCTCTGATGATACAACTGATGTTGTGAAACAGCTGTGAGGTAGGGGGGAGTGCTCTCCATCGGGGGCCTCCTCTGCTTTTACCATCTGCCACCAATAAATGCTTTTATGGTGATACGAGCACCAGTGCCCGCCTTCTTTCTTCTTCCATGGATGAAAAGTGGTGCTTTGGCAGGCTGCACGGTGTATGTTTACCAATGGATTTTGCTGATTACCCGGGTCATTCATAGAATGCTGATGTGCTAGTCATTCTTTCTTTTTGTTGCTAATCTCTGCCTCATATCCCTAACCTCAGGAGTTTAAACCCTAATACTTGTCTCATGTCATTAAAGATTATATGAGACAGTGATTAGAGTGTAAGATTATAAGTTAGTGACATAAGAAAGGGATTAGAGTTCACAATTTTTACTTGGGTTGGGGCCTGTGTTCAGGGGCGGAGTTTAGGAGACCAGAATGCCTGTGCCTACAGGCCTCTGAGTTGTAAATCCGGCCCTGCTCATAATACGTGTGAAAATGAGTTTTAACTTTGTAATAAAATATAAATATATTGACATGTAGAAAGGTACCCTGAGGGGAACCAAAACCAACAAAAAGAAGAGAAAACAGTAATATTAGGATCTTTTCACATGAGCCTATATCTAATCCCCTATATACTCCTGCATACCTATTTTATTGCACATTGGAAATGCACTATATTTTTTCTTGATAATTCTGTTTCCATGGGATTGTTTTGTATAGCAATGAAAGAGTTTATTTTTGTAAGGAAACGCGGAATGGCCGCCGTCTCTCGAGGTGAGGCGGCTGTTTCCGCGTCCAGCATGGCGTCACAACGCGGAAAAAACGCCGCATGCCGCATGGGCAGTGCGGCGGAATCCGCATTGGTAACGGCGGAATCCGCATCAGAGGCGGCCCCCGCTCTAGATACATTGCATGACAGTACTGGTGTGGCTGGGACTGATAGTCCACCAAGATTCAGACTTACACGCGCGCGAGCACAGAGGCAGAGTTTAAATAGCAGTTAGAAGGGAGTCGGCTGACCAGCTGGGTCAGCTGACAAATTCCACTGCTCTCATTGGACCAGCAATTAGGGAGGTCCTGGAAAGGTCCTAGAGTATATATACTGCTGGTTGTTCACTTGCTCTTTGTCTGGCGTGCGATCACATATGTGGGAGCACCCAGATCCGTAGTCAGATCCGCAAGTGTGCCGGGACCAGCTGGAGCTGTAATCCTACACTTAGCTAGATTCTGTTGATAGCTAAAGTACTAGTTTGATTGTGATTATCTGTTATGACTTTTGCCTGCCTTGACTACCCTTCTGAACTCTGATCTTGTACCTCGATATCTCTGATACTCTGTTGCCGAACCCCGGCTCGTTCCTTGACTCTGCTTCTGCCTCCTGATTTTGTACCCCGATATATCTGATACCCCGTTGCTGAACCCTGCCTGTACTTTGACTCCGCCTTTGCCTCCTGATCTTGTACTTTATCTGTCCGTGTGTGTACGACCTGGCTTGTCCGACCTCGAGAACCGACCTTACTGTTAGAGGCGGTTCCTCGCTCTGTTAATAATCCTTCCTCCTGAAGGTTACTTCCAGTCTGTCCTTCCTACTGTCAGTCTGACTCCTCCCGTCTTGGAGAGCTCAGGTCTGCGGAAGGAATCTGTGCAGTACTCCTTGCTGCACTGAGGCCTAGTCCTCTAAGTGTTACTGTTACACCTAACACTACACTCTACTCAGGTGAACAGAGGTTAGTTAGTATATCGGATTATCAGTGATACTGCAGATCACGTATAATCTGGTATACATCTGTATTTCCAGTGATTCTGCAGATCACTGGTAATCAGATCCTCTCTGTGCTTCACCGATCGTTACAGAACGCCAGACCAAAAGACAGATTGAACGCGCTGATCCTCTGACTGCGCTTGCCACTTCGGTGGACAGTATCCATCAAGCACTGGGCCAGCACAAAGCCTTAATCGATGCTCTATCAGGCTCAGTGCGTACCCTCCAGACGTCAGTTGATTCAGTGCGATCCCCTCCTAGTGACAACATTTGCATGCCTGTACCTGACAAATTTTCTGGCCACAAGTCTGACTTCCGGAATTTTAGGAGTAGAGTGTTATCGTACTTCGAGTTGAGACCCCGATCCTCGGGGACTGAGACCCAACGGGTCACCTTTATCAAAACTTTGCTGACTGGTGACTCCCAGTCATGGACATATAACCTGCCTCCTACCGATACTGCTCTGACCTCGGTAGAGGAATTCTTTAGGGCCATGGCCGTAATTTATGACGACCCTGACCTTGCTGCGTCCTCGGAGCGGAAGCTCAAACTTTTGCGGCAAGGCAGAGGTTCGGTCGAGGATTATGCGGCAGAGTTCCGTAGGTGGTCAGTCACCGCTAGATTTGACAACTTTGCCCTGATGGATTACTTCTTGTCTGGGTTGTCGGAGGAGGTCTCCGATCTAATGTTAACCATACCCGAGCCCAAGACAGTTGATGAGGCCATATCATCGGCCATTCGAGTTGATCGCAGGCTATGCCATCAGAGGCAGGCTAGGGGCAGTCACCGTGTCAGAGTGACTTCGTACGCAGCAACATCCGCTGCATCCTCAGTAACAGCATCTCCGCCTGTCTCGCCCTCTCCGGCCTTGCCTCCACCTGAGTCAATGCAAATTGGTCGATCAAGACTGACCCAGGTGGAGCGAAGGCGGAGGATGACGGAATGACTGTGCCTATACTGTGCAGAGGCAGGGCATAGGGTGCATAACTGTCCTAACAAGTCGGGAAACGACTTTGCCTAGGAGTAGTGGGGGGTGACACCCTAGGCACACAATTTTCGCCCCTCAAAGAGAAGAAATTGCTTCTCCCCTGTACCATTACATGGGAGAATAAGTCAGTAGCCACTGAAGCATTTATTGATTCTGGCTCAGCGGCTAACTTTATGAATCTTGAATTTGCTCAGGAGTTGGGTATTCCCCTCACTCCAGTAAGTCCCCCCATTCTGGTCACAGCGGTGGACGATTCTCCTTTGCAACGAGAGCGCCCACTGTCACAGACCCCGGAGGTGAAAGTCGCCATAGGGGTATTACATGGGGAACAGTTACGGTTTTTTGTGTTACAGATGTCCACCTCCACTATTATCCTAGGTATGCCGTGGTTGCAAACTCATTCACCTCAAATAGATTGGGCCACGGGTCAGCTAACTTCCTGGTCACCTCATTGTTCTCGATGGTGTTTGGGAAAGGTAACATTGGGGCAAACTAGAATACAGGTGGGAGGTGTGCCAGACCAGTACTCAGAATTTTCCAATGTATTTTGTCCCAAGGCAGCTGACAAACTGCCCCCACATCGCCCTTTCGACTGTCCCATCGATCTCCATTCAGGTTGTGTACCCCCTCGGGGCCATTTGTATAATTTGACGGGACCCGAGAAATTGGCCATGCAGGATTATATCCGTGAGAATTTGGCCAAAGGTTTCATTCGCCCGTCCCGGTCTCCTGCTGGAGCCGGGTTCTTTTTTGTTAAAAACAAAGATGGAGGCCTGCGACCCTGCATTGATTATCGCGGCCTTAACAAGATTACAGTGAAAAATCGCTATCCGCTGCCTCTGATAGACGATTTGTTCACTCAAATCACTGGTGCCAAGATCTTTTCCAAACTGGATTTGCGGGGCGCGTACAACCTCATACGCATAAGAAAGGGCGATGAGTGGAAAACGACCTTTAATACTCCAGATGGGCATTATGAGTACCTGGTAATGCCCTTCGGGCTTTGTAATGCCCCGGCCGTTTTCCAGGAACTCATCAATGAGGTCTTCAGAGAGGTGTTGGGGAGATTCGTTCTAGTCTACCTTGACGACATCCTTATCTTCTCCAACAACCTCTCCGAACATAGAACCCATGTGAGGTTTGTGTTAAATCAGCTTAGGCAGAACTCTTTGTATGCCAAACTTGAAAAATGTATTTTTGAGGTAACTTCTGTCTCCTTCCTGGGGTACATAATTTCCACCACGGGCCTGGCTATGGACCCCGCCAAGGTCTCCGCAGTTCTAGAGTGGCCTCAGCCGGTTGGGTTAAAGTCCCTCCAACGTTTCCTCGGTTTTGCCAATTATTATAGGAGATTTATTAAGGGGTACTCCACGGTCATCTCTCCCCTTACCAGTCTTACTAAAAAAGGAGCAGATACCACTCACTGGTCTCCTGAGGCTGTACGGGCGTTTGCCACCCTGAAGAGCCTATTCTGTTCAGCACCCATCCTCAGACATGTGGATACGTCCTTTCCGTTTATTGTTGAGGTGGATGCTTCGGAGGTTGGGGTGGGGGCTGTGCTGTCTCAGCGGTCAGGTTTGCAGGGTAGAATGCATCCGTGTGCTTACTTTTCTCGGAGGTTCTCCCCTGCAGAAAGGAACTATGATATTGGCAACAGGGAGCTTTTGGCTATTAAATTGGCTTTCGAGGAATGGCGACATTGGTTAGAGGGAGCTGAGCATACCATCATGGTTTACACCGATCACAAAAACTTAGAGTACATCGAGGGGGCTAAGAGGTTGAGCCCTCGTCAGGCTCGATGGTCGCTATTTTTCTCTAGGTTTAGTTTCATTATTACGTACACTCCAGGTAGCAAGAACGTTAAGGCGGATGCGTTATCCAGGTGTTTTGAGGCAGAGACAGCACAGCCCTCCGTTCCCGAGACCATTGTTCCCCAGAGGTTCATATTGGCAGCAACTGGAACTTGGGAGGATTGGAAGGAGACTTTGATCCCCTTTCAGCAGGACATCCCGGAGGGGAAGCCCGCAGGGGTTCTATTCATCCCTCTGCCTTTTCGTCTCCAGGTACTGGAGATGTTTCATAGGCATAAGAACGCTGGGCATCCAGGGGCATCCAGAACACAGGATCTGGTGGCCAGATGTGCCTGGTGGCCCTCTCTGGCAGCAGATTGTAAGGAGTATGTGAGGGAGTGTGCGATATGTGCCAGGAGCAAACCCTCCCGGCTGGCACCTGTCGGCACTCTGCAGCCTTTGCCCACCCCGAGTGAGCCATGGACCCACCTGTCTATGGATTTTGTGGATGAACTTCCCAGATCCAAAGGCATGGCGGTCATTTGGGTCATAGTTGACCGCTTTAGCAAAATGGCCCACTTTGTGCCATTGAAAGGACTCCCCTCGGCTCAGGAATTGGCCGAGTTATTCATTACGCATGTCTTTCGGTTGCACGGCATTCCTGAAGACATAGTCTCTGATAGGGGAGTCCAATTTGTCTCCCGATTTTGGAAGGCTTCTTGTCAGCTTATGGGAATAAAGCTATCATTTTCATCAGGATATCATCCTCAGACTAATGGCCAGACCGAGAGGATAAACCAGTCCTTAGAGCAGTTCTTGAGGTGCTATGTTGCGGAGGCGCAAGATGATTGGGTCAGGTTCTTGCCCTTCGCAGAGTTTGCTCAGAACAATTTAAAAAACTCATCCTCTGGATTTTCTCCCTTCCAGGTAGTAACGGGGAGATCACCTAAGTTCTCCCCACTTCTTGTGGCCTCCACTCCGTTTCCAGCCCTGGAAGTCTGGCAAGAGTCATTTAGGGACCTTTGGGGGACGGTAAAAAGTAACCTAGAAAAGGCATTTCTGAGTCAGAAGGGTCAAGCTGACAAAAAACGCTCAGTAGAGTGGAGGTTCCGACCAGGGGACTTGGTCTGGGTATCCACACATCACTTGACCCTGAGACAACCTTCTGACAAACTTGGTCCCAGGTTCGTGGGTCCATTCCCGGTTGCTAGGAAGATCAACGAGGTCACATATACCGTTGATCTTCCCACCAGCATGCGGGGAGTGAGGTCCTTCCACGTATCACTTCTTAAACCCGCAGTCCAGGTGGGTCCCACTCCTCCTCCTCCTGTGTTAGTAGTTGCCCAACCTGAATATGAAGTGGAAAAGATTTTAGATTCCCGCACGGTACAAAACTCGGTTCAGTACCTCGTACATTGGAAAGGGTACGGCATTGAGGAGAGACAATGGGTACCGGGTTCACGCATGCATGCAGACGAGTTAAGGAGGGAGTTCCATGCCTTACTTCCCGAGAAACCTGGTAGGAGTTGTCCGGAGTCCACTCCTCGAGGGGGGGGGTACTGTAAGGAAACGCGGAAAGGCCGCCGTCTCTCGAGGTGAGGCGGCTGTTTCCGCGTCCAGCATGGCGTCACAACGCGGAAAAAACGCCGCATGCCGCATAGGCAGTGCGGCGGAATCCGCATTGGTAACGGCGGAATCCGCATCAGAGGCGGCCCCCGCTCTAGATACATTGCATGACGGTACTGGTGTGGCTGGGACTGATAGTCCACCAAGATTCAGACTTACACGCGCGCGAGCACAGAGGCAGAGTTTAAATAGCAGTTAGAAGGGAGTCGGCTGACCAGCTGGGTCAGCTGACAAATTCCACTGCTCTCATTGGACCAGCAATTAGGGAGGTCCTGGAAAGGTCCTAGAGTATATATACTGCTGGTTGTTCACTTGCTCTTTGTCTGGCGTGCGATCACATATGTGGGAGCACCCAGATCCGTAGTCAGATCCGCAAGTGTGCCGGGACCAGCTGGAGCTGTAATCCTACACTTAGCTAGATTCTGTTGATAGCTAAAGTACTAGTTTGATTGTGATTATCTGTTATGACTTTTGCCTGCCTTGACTACCCTTCTGAACTCTGATCTTGTACCTCGATATCTCTGATACTCTGTTGCCGAACCCCGGCTCGTTCCTTGACTCTGCTTCTGCCTCCTGATTTTGTACCCCGATATATCTGATACCCCGTTGCTGAACCCTGCCTGTACTTTGACTCCGCCTTTGCCTCCTGATCTTGTACTTTATCTGTCCGTGTGTGTGCGACCTGGCTTGTCCGACCTCGAGAACCGACCTTACTGTTAGAGGCGGTTCCTCGCTCTGTTAGTAATCCTTCCTCCTGAAGGTTACTTCCAGTCTGTCTTTCCTACTGTCAGTCTGACTCCTCCCGTCTTGGAGAGCTCAGGTCTGCGGAAGGAATCTGTGCAGTACTCCTTGCTGCACTGAGGCCTAGTCCTCTAAGTGTTACTGTTACACCTAACACTACACTCTACTCAGGTGAACAGAGGTTAGTTAGTATATCGGATTATCAGTGATACTGCAGATCACGTATAATCTGGTATACATCTGTATTTCCAGTGATTCTGCAGATCACTGGTAATCAGATCCTCTCTGTGCTTCACCGATCGTTACAATTTTGTTGGCAGTATGTTCTTGTAATTTCCATCTAGGATTGTATAATTTACGTGCATATATATTTTTTAATGAAAAATCCAAGCATACAGTATATACTGTATGTAGATTGCTTGGCTTTATTGATTCTTAAAAGTTGAGTAAAAGCATTAAGGTCAAAGGGAGAGTTACCTGTTAAAGAGGCACTGTAGTGACATATATAGTAATGACATATAGTAGAATGCAGTTAATTATTCAGGATACCAACTTTAACAGTAATTTCCTGATTTCAGCATTAAAAACACTTCTGTATCTATATATTGCTGTATATTGGTATGTAGTCTTGCCCTACCAGCGATGCTAAGCCTAGGCTGTTTAGCTATGCAGGATTCTCCTCCCAGAGCATTCTGGAAGACCAAGCATTCATTGGCTTTAGAATTCTCAGAAACAAGCATTCCACTAAATATGCTGTCACCTGTGATGAGCGATCACTGACTAAATACAGGTGAAACTCAGAAAAAATTGAATATTTTGCAAAAGTTCATTTATTTCAGTAATTTGATTCAAAAGGTGAAATTAATTTTTGTTTTGGATTAACTAGCTGATTAGAGTCTGACACTTTGAGCCTAGAACATTTTCACAATATTCTAATTATCTGAGATTTGGATTTTAGGGTTCTCATAAGCTGTTACAAATAAAGGTTTTAAATATCTTACTTTCCATGTAATGAGTCTATTTCATCTATTAGTTTCACCTTTTAAGTTAAATTACTGAAATAGATAAACTTTTGCACGCTATTCTAATTTTTTGAGTTTCATCTGTAATTCATAAATGAACATTGATTGATGGTACACATATGTTATGTGTTGGAAAGGTGAGTGTTAAAGAAACCTGAGATGAAGGGACTAAAAGAATCCAGGTCTCTTCAGGCTGTGGGCTCCCTCACCATCTCTCCTGGCCACTTGGATCATCCACTAAAGGTACTTACACACTTCCTGATTTTCTGCCGAACTTGTTGTCCGACTTGTTGTTTGAATGACAAGTTGGATGTGTGTACACGCAGTCGAGACTGATAACAGCCGGTTTGCCCGATCTGCTTGGTGGATCACCTGGACCAACTGTCGTTAAAATGACTTTCAGGTCCGTACGTGTGTACAAACAAACGACCAGAGGTCGTTTGACCAACTCATAAGTCAAAATGAGTTGGACAAGAGTTGGACAAAGAGTGAGACGACATGTACATTAGTTTGCAACAATCCAAATATACTATAGGGAGCCTGAATTATGCAAAGAGTATAACAAAGGTATTAATTGCCTATTAAATACACCAACAATAACCACAGATTTAAAAGCAATTAAAAATCGTGTAACTATAGCAACAGCTACAACAGGACAGCAGGGCTTTGCATAAAGACTCACAGGTGCACCTATTTCACCTATTTCAATCAAAAGTTACCGGTGTAGCAATTTGCTATATGTAATGGGGGTGTTCTCTTGAAGAGACATTTATGATAAGAGGCTTTTGGAACGTTCATATCTTATATAAAGAGTGGATTGAAGATCTTGCTCCTGTTTGGATCTATAGCATGCTGCACAGGATTTAAAGGGGCCTGAAGACATATATATGCTATATACCGGTAACTTTTGATTGAAATAGGTGCATGTAAAGGATTGCGGAGATGCCGCCGCATCAGAGAGTGGCATGGCGGATATCTCCGCGTCTCAGCCGGTGGTTTTCGCCGCGTGGATACATGATGGAAATATGCCTGAGATTGTGGGGAATGAGGAGGAAGCATCAGAGAGTGGCATGGCGGCTGTCTCTGCGTCTCAGCCAGCGGCTTTCGCTGCATGGTCGCATGGTGGAACTTTACCTGCTCCTTCAGTTGCACATAGACTGAGGTCTACGCGCGCGCGCGCACAGACAGGATCTTTATGCAAGCAGAAGGGGAGTCAGCTGATCAGCCGGTCAGCTGACTCCAGCACTGATCGTGATTGGCTGAGTGACTGGGGCGCTGTTTAGGAGCGCTCCCAGTATATATAGAACAGGCCTGTCAGTTGTTCCTCGTCTGCTGTTGCATATGCTACGTGTTAGCACTCAGACCCATAGTCAGATCCGAAAGTTTGCCTGGAACCAGCAGGAGCTGGGGATCCACACTTAGACAGATTCTGTTGAAAGCTTAAAGTACTAATTGAATTGTATTATTTGTTATGACCCTCTGCTAGCCTTGACTACTCTTCAGTCTTGTGATTCTGTGCCTTTGCCTATCTGATCCAGTTGCCGACTTACTTGGCTATCCCTCACTCCGATTCTGTCTTCCGCCTTTGTACTGTATCTGTCCGTGTGTTGCCGAACCTGCTTGTCTGACTCTTCTGCCCTCACCAGGGAGCTAGTCCTGGTGAGGGGTTCTCAGTTTAGTATCACCTGCTCCTCAGGTTGATAGCTGCAGTATAGTCTGAATCACCTGCTCCTCAGGTTGATAGCTGCAGTATGGTCCGAATCACCTGCTCCTCAGGTTGATAGCTGCAGTATAGTCTGAACCACCTGCTCCTCAGGTGGATAGCTGCAGTATAGTCTTAATCACCTGCTTCTCAGGTGACTAGCTATCATTATATGCTGTCTGCGTCTCCTGCCCCTCAGGGGATCACCTGTTGCAGTACAGTCTGAATCACTCACTCCTCGAGTGATCTCGCTACATTGTCTTACTGTGCATCACCCGCTCCTCGGGTGAACCTATCATTACTCCTCTGAGTCTCCAGCTTGCTGGAATACCGATTACTGTGTTGATTAGAGATACCCCCTTCACCAGCTCCTCTGGACAGTGGGTATCTCCATCTATATTTACTGTTGCACCAAACACCATCTTACATCTTTGTATCCTGTGTGTCTTGCTATACTTGTATTATTGGTGATTCTGCAGATCACCACATACAGTAATTAGGTATAACATCTGTATTATTGGTGATACTACAGATCCCCAATAATCAGCAATCTGTTCTGGCTATCACCGATTGTTACAGAACAGCAGACCAAACAATATGGATGCACGTTGAAGCCCTGATCACTACGGTAAACGATCTTATCGGAGTTATTGGTACCCAACAGACTCAGATCACTCAACTGTCTGGGACAGTTCAGGTACTTCAAACGACTATCGATGCAGTGCGATCCCCTCCAGTAACAGACCTTCGCATGCCCGTACCCGAGAAGTTTTCTGGACAGAGATCTGATTTTCAGAATTTTAGAAATCGTGTGTTATCTTACTTTGCGTTAAGGCCTAATCTGTCAGGGTCTGAGGTCCAAAGGTAACATTTATAAAGACACTGTTGACAGGAGATTCACAAACATGGGAATATGGTCTGCATGCAGAGCATGAGGCTTTATCCTCAGTTCAGGAGTTCTTTAAGGCCATGGCCATTATTTACGATGATCCGGACGTGGCTATTACGGCTGAGAGGAAGCTAAAAACTCTCAGGCAAGGTCGTAATCCGGTGGAGAGTTATGCCGCTGAAATTAGGAGGTGGGCTGTGTCAGCTAGATGGGGAATGTATGCTTTATTAGATTGTTTTCTGTCAGGGTTGTCTGATGCAGTCTCTGATTTGATGCTAGGGCATCCTGAGCCTAAATCCCTGGATGAGGCAATTTTGTTGGCCGTACGGATTGATCGCCGCATTCTAACCCGTGGAAAAAATGCTTTAAGATCTATTTCCTTTGCCTCTTCTCCACCTCCGTCATCACAAGATGAGCCAATGCAAATCGGTCATTCTAGGTTAACTCAAGTGGAAAAGAATTGCAGAAGGTCAGAGAGACTCTGTCTATATTGTGCTGAGGAGGGTCACATTGTCCAGAATTGTCCTAAAAAGTCGGGAAACGCTGCCGCCCAGGTGTAGTCAGAGGTAATACCCTAAGCGAGCCGTCAGTACCTCTAAACAATAATCGCTTGCTCCTTCCCTGCTCCATTACTTGGGAGGGTTGGGTCACGCCCACAGAGGCTTTTGTGGATGCAGGTTCTGCAGCCAATTTTATAGATTATGACTTCGTGAAAAAATTGGGGATTCCCTTGCTCCCATTAGACCGTCAGATTCTGATCACGGCTGTAGATGACTCTCCGCTGCAATGTAGACAGCCTCTTTCTCAGACACCCATGTTATTGTGTGAAATAGGGGCTCTACATAAGGAGAAACTACAGTTCTTTGTCCTGCAAATGGCAACTTCCACCATAATCCTCGGAGAGTCGGAATGCCTTGGTTGCAACTTCACTCTTCTCAGATTGACTGGGCCTCAGGTCAACTACAGAGCTGGTCAGCCCATTGTCATCATCATTGTTTGGAGAAAGTTGCTGTTTGTGCCACCAAGGTTCAGGTGAAAGGAGTACCAGTGCAGTATGCAGAATTTTCTGATGTGTTTTGCCCCAAATTAGCAGATAAACTCCCGCCACACTGGAGTTTTGACTGTCCCATAGAGCTGAGATCAGGTTGTATGCCCCCTAGAGGTCATCTCTATAATCTGTCAGGGCCAGAGAAGCTGGCAATGCAGGAATACATTGAGGAAAACTTGGCCAAGGGCTTTATCTGTCCTTCCCGATCACCTGCTGGGGCTGGGTTCTTTTTTGTACAGAAAAAGGATGGTGGGCTTCGACCCTGTATTGACTATCGGGGGTTGAATAAGATCACAGTGAAGAATCGTTATCCACTACCGTTGATTGACGATTTGTTTGTCCAAGTTACCAATGCCAGTATTTTTTCTAAGTTGGACTTACGAGGAGCATACAACCTTGTACGCATTAGGGATGGTGATGAATGGAAGACGGCGTTCAACACGCCCGACGGGCACTACAAGTATCTGATCATGCCCTTCGGGTTGTGTAATGCCTCTGCCGTCTTCCAAGAGTTGATCAACGAGGTTTTCAGAGAAGTTCTGGGAAAGTTTGTGTTAGTATATCTGGACGATATACTGATTTTCTCACCAAATCTGACTGAACATCGGAAGCACGTGAAGTTTGTGTTAAGAAAATTGAGGCAGAACTCCTTGTATGCTAAATTAGAGAAGTGCCTCTTCGAAGTCACTAAGGTCCCTTTTTTGGGATATATTATTTCCACTTCGGGTCTCTCCATGGACCCTGAAAAAGTCTCTGCTGTATTGGAATGGCCTCAACCCATGGGATTGAAGGCACTCCAAAGGTTTCTGGGTTTCGCCAACTACTACAGGAAGTTTATCAAAGGGTTTTCTTCTGTAGTGTCACCCCTCACCAGCCTTACCAAAAAAGGGGCTGACACTTACCATTGGTCAGCAGAGGCACACTCTGTTTTTACTACATTAAAAAAGTTGTTTTGTTCTGCTCCTGCTTTGAGACACGTAGATGTCACCTTCCCCTTCATCGTTGAGGTAGATGCATCTGAGATTTTGGTAGGGGCTGTGCTGTCTCAGCGATCTGGCCTTCAAGGCAAACTGCATCCCTGTGCCTTCTTTTCTCGTAGGTTCTCTCCAGCCGAGAGAAACTACGATATCGACAATCGGGAGCTCCTGGCCATTAAGTTAGCCTTTGAGGAATGGGGTCACTGGCTTGAAGGGGCAGAACATACAATTATTGTTTATACTGATCATAAAAATCTGGAGTACATCGAGGGGGCCAAAAGGCTTAGCCCCCGACAGGCTCGCTGGTCTTTGTTCTTTTCAAGATTCAGATTCATTATAACGTATACTCCAGGCAGTAAGAATGTCAAAGCAGACGCACTGTCTAGGTGCTTTGAGCCTGAGACAGTTCAGCCAGCAACCCCTGAGACCATCCTACCTCAAAGATTGGTGGTAGCCGCCACAGAAACCTGGCAGGATTGGGCACTGACCTTAGCGCCCTATCAGCAGGATATTCCGGAAGGGAAGCCCGAGGGGGTATTGTTTGTGCCACTTCCCTTTCGCTTACAACTCCTACAGTTGTTTCATGCCCATAAGAACGCAGGATCTACTGACTAGATGTGTATGGTGGCCTTCTTTGGCACTTGATTGCAAGGAGTTTGTGAGAGAGTGCTCTGTTTGTGCCAGAAATAAGCCCTCTCGGCAAGCACCAGTAGGTACGCTACAATCCTTGCCAGTGCCAAGTGAACCATGGACTCATTTGTCTATGGACTTTGTAGGAGAACTCCCCAGGTCTGAGGGCAAGACGGTCATCTGGGTGGTAGTTGACAGAACACTCCCATCAACGGGAGCACAATGGGGGTGCACGTATGGCTTGGCTGCAAATGAGTGATGGAGAGCGACTCAGCTAAGCTATCAAGAGGGCTAGTGGATGTTTAGAGTGGCCCGGGCAACCAGCCTGAAGGGGGCTGCAAGAAGCTCCAGCTAAGTATGAATTAATTTAGTCCCATCATCTCAGGTACACTTTAAGATTGAGTCAGGGATAAAAAAAGAGCAGTTCAGTTTCAGTAAGTACTTAAAATCCAATTACAAATGGTCTCCATAGATGAATAGGAATGACCATATAATATAGAAATATAGAAATGAGTTGATCATATAATGCATCCAGTTTGTGAAAATATTGCAGAAGAAATCAGAACATACAGAAGTATTTGATTATAGTGTGATAACATTTGGCAGAGGAAGCAGAAGACAGTTAGGGATTAATGATAGGGATAGTAAATGAGATGCTAATAATGCTGAGTTGATGCAAAATTTATTGAAATCAATTAAGCTTGGAAATGGACCCATCAAAGTCAACAGTTGCTCCATCTGATAGGTCCATTTCCAGCTGAATAACAACATAACCTAAAATTAGAACAATAAACAAAGATTTCCGTGCGCAGCTCCTCATACACAACACAATCTTATCAAATGCTGCCGATCCAAATTGATGCCCAATGTCAATTCACAAATCTCAAATAAAAAGTCTATAGTGATCAGCGCAACAAGAATTCCCAATCTGTTCACAGTAACTTGCAATCTTCTTAATCCACCACCACACCGCTTGTGAGATCACTCACCAACTCCTTAGATCATAATAAATGATCATATGCGTACAGTCAGTAAATCACCAGCCCGTCTGGTCACAAGTGGGCTCTTCACAGCCGTCTCCTCAAGTCCTCATAAGTAAAAACATAAACACGCTCCACATAGCGTAATCCAGTTCACTTTAAAATGTATTACATTAAAAACACACTCTGTTACACTCACGTGTCACACATGTATGTCTATGACAGGCATACAAGTAAGCGCAGGGTTGGTTAAGATAGCGGGCAGCGTCCGGCTGTTCACTCCACGCAATACCGCCGTCCCTCACGCGTCCTGTAGCTCCTACCCAACCGGTTTCGTCCACGTGACTTTCTCAAGGGGTCAGATGTCACGGGCTACGGCGCTTCCTTTTATTGCTATCGCGCATTGCGCCCACTAGCTTACTGCGCATGCGCCTGCCCGTATCAACAATATTGTTATACACCAAAATAACATACAAACTTTTTGTTCGCATAAATAACATTTCATAAAACATTACGTACTGCATATTATCGTGGATTATTCGTATATTACAAGTACTTTTACAGAGTGAGATCCTCTCATTCATACCTCATTCATACCATACATACATCTCAAAGGGAACTCTACCTAGTCTGTAGCTATAAAGCAATTTATATTGTATTCCATATTCAAATCTTCCGGAAACATAGTTCTCAACCTCAATATCCATTTGGTCTCACATTTTAACAACTCCCTTTCCCTGTCCACTCCTCTCCAATGGTTATTTATATTTTCCAATACACAATAGTTTAGACCTGAGCAATCTCTCCCATGAGCTTCCAGAAAATGTAAAGGTATCTTATGATCTTTATGTCCTTTTTGGATTTTATGGACATGCTCATATAATCTTCGTTTAAAGGACCGGGTAGTTTGATCCACATACTGAAGCCCACAAGGGCACTCCAGCATGTAGATCACATATTCAGTGTTGCAGCTGCAAGAATCCCTCATTTTAAAGGTTTCACCTGTACTATTAGATCTAAAATGATCTTGAAACAGTTTTGAACTTCTGGTGTTTCTACATCCAAAGCAGTCCAAACATTTTGTGAAGCCTTTACGTCCCAATACACACTTTATTGGTTCGTTAATCACACTTTTAGTGAGCCTATCGTTAACATTAGGGGCCTTTCTAAAAATCATTTCTGGCTTGTCGGGCAGCTTATCCTCCAAAATTTTATCCATTTTCAATATTTCCCAGTGTCTCTCCAGGATTTCCTTTATATCCTGGTGCTGTACATTATACTGGGTAATCATGGGACAGAAAAACTTTTTTTCCTTTGTTCTTTTCTCATTTCTCTCTTCTTCCTCATTTCTCTCTTTTTCCAAGAATTCACTATCATAGCCTTTTTCCTTAAACCTATCTGTTAGGATCATACTTTGATCCAAAAAATCTTCCTCACGAGTAGCGATTAGGAGGAATGCTACTCGTGAGGAAGATTTTTTGGATCAAAGTATGATCCTAACAGATAGGTTTAAGGAAAAAGGCTATGATAGTGAATTCTTGGAAAAAGAGAGAAATGAGGTTTTGGAAATGGACAGGCAACATTTGTTACAGAAGGAGGGTGGGAAAAGAACAAAGGAAAAAAAGTTTTTCTGTCCCATGATTACCCAGTATAATGTACAGCACCAGGATATAAAGGAAATCCTGGAGAGACACTGGGGAATATTGAAAATGGATAAAATTTTGGAGGATAAACTGCCCGACAAGCCAGAAATGATTTTTAGAAAGGCCCCTAATGTTAAGGATAGGCTCACTAAAAGTGTGATTAATGAACCAATAAAGTGTGTATTGGGACGTAAAGGCTTCACAAAATGTTTAGACTGCTTTGGATGTAGAAACACCAGAAGTTCAAAATTGTTTCAAGATCATTTTAGATCTAATAGTACAGGTGAAACCTTTAAAATGAGGGATTCTTGCAGCTGCAACACTGAATATGTGATCTACATGCTGGAGTGCCCTTGTGGGCTTCAGTATGTGGCTCAAACTACCCGGTCCTTTAAACGAAGATTATATGAGCATGTCCATAAAAACCAAAAAGGACATAAAGATCATAAGGTACCTTTACATTTTCTGGAAGCTCATGGGAGAGATTGCTCAGGTCTAAACTATTGTGTATTGGAAAATATAAATAACCATTGGAGAGGAGTGGACAGGGAAAGGGAGTTGTTAAAACGTGAGACCAAATGGATATTGAGGTTGAGAACTATGTTTCCGGAAGGTTTGAATATGGAATACAATATGAATTGCTTTATAGCTACAGACTAGGTAGAGTTCCCTTTTAGATGTATGTATGGTATGAATGAGGTATGAATGAGAGGATCTCACTCTGTGAAAGTACTTGTAATATACGAATAATCCACGATAATATGCAGTACGTAATGTTTTATGAAATGCTATTTATGCGAACAAAAAGTTTGTATGTTATTTTGGTGTATAACAATATTGTTGATACGGGCAGGCGCATGCGCAGTAAGCTAGTGGGCGGGATGCGCGATAGCAACAAAAGGAAGCGCCGTAGCCCGTGACATCTGACCCCTTGAGAAAGTCACGTGGACGAAACCGGTTGGGGAGGAGCTACAGGACGCGTGAGGGATTGCGGAAGTGCGCGGATGCCAGTCGGACGGCGGTATTGCGTGGAGTGAACAGCCGGATGCTGCCCACTATCTTAACTAACCCTGCGCTTACTTGTATGCCTGTCATAGACATACATGTGTGACACATGAGTGTAACAGAGCGTGTTTTTAATGTAATAAATTTTAAAGTGAACTGGATTACGCTATGTGGAGCGTGTTTATGTTTTTACTTATGAGGACTTGAGGAGACGGCTGTGAAGAGCCCACTTGTGACCAGACGGGCTGGTGATTTACTGACTGTACGCATATGATCATTTATTATGATCTAAGGAGTTGGTGAGTGATCTCGCAAGCGGTGTGGTGGTGGATTAAGAAGATTGCAAGTTACTGTGAACAGATTGGGAATTCTTGTTGCGCTGATCACTATAGACTTTTTATAACCTAAAATTAGCACAACATGTGCATCAATTAATATTTATTAGCATCTTATTTACCATCCATGTTAACTAATACATGAATTATTTCTGCATTTTTTCCTGTATGATGAACAACAGAAAACCCTATTTGTCTATAAAAAGCAGTACACAAAGGATCTGAACTAAAGGCAGTACAAATGTTACAATGCCTCTAATCACCATGATATGAAATAGTTTTCAGTCATGAAGAAGTTCATGAGTGGATTATATAAATTACCAATCCTAAACATAGTAAAATAAATGCATCTATATATGGTGTACATCTATTGGAGATAGAGTGACTCTGTATAATAAAATGTCCCGGGAAGTACACAAATACAGAATTTAACTGTGGTACATAAGACAACTGAGTTTGACTGTCTATACCGAAAAGTTCACAAGCTAAGCTGTCAGCATTTTTGTGAACTGAAGTAACATCAATGCTGTATAAAGCTTTAAAGGGATTTCCAGAAGCAATGAGCTTTATCAGCAATTGCAAAATTTGTACTGTCATCATTTTGTTCATGTAGAACAAAATGGGATTAACTCTTACAAACTTAAAGCCAAACTCCAGTCAAAATAATTTTTGCTAATTTTGAACATGATGGGAAGTGGTTATAACCCTGTGTTGTTGGTATGCTGGTGTAAGTGTGACGGATGTGTGGGAGTTGGCCACTGCAGTATTGTATATTTTGATTGCCAAGTTTTCTACAATATCAAATAAAGTAGTTTTGCTTTCAGCTATATTTGTGATATAATTTACTGGCATGTACACCCTCCTTTTTCACAGTCCTTATTAATTTGTAAATCATTCGTTCTCTTTGTTTTGCTACTGAATGAAGCAGGTTTTACATCAGAGTGTCATGGCTGATGTCTAGAATACAGTCAAAAAATTGCAGGTCTTAAACTGAAAATAAATACAAGACTGTTATATGTTATTAAAGTTCTATGTATTTAAGGTGACACTGAACGTACAGTAGAATCTGTAGAAGTTTGCCATACTAATAGCCAATTAGAAGACTCGGAATGAATAAGCAAATCAGAGAATGAGGATTTGTAGTGCGGTAAGCAGTAGGCAGAATTTTCCACAGAAAACAGAAATCCGTGGAAATCGGAAACTTTCGGAATACTGCTAAATGCTTTTGGAAGGAAATCTGCATTGGCGGAATATGAAATTTCCTCGGAATCGGAAATCAGCAATTCCGACCATCCCTATCCAGCATGTCATTTAATTGCACCCTCTATTAGAAAAGCATTGAAAAAAAATGTTGAAATACAATTTTTGCGCTTAAAGGTTAGCAAAAAATAAATAAATAAAATGAAATAAAAAAAAATCAATAGTTAAAATTATTAAATATGTTTTTAAGACAAGAGAGGTAAAAAAAAAAAAAAACAATTGAAGAAAAGGTACTAACATTTATTTGCACAAACTACCAAACACATCAAGACCTGCATTTTGGCACAGCTGAACTCATGTTTTGAAAATAAATGAAACAAGATTTAAAAAAAAAATCAATGCCGAAGCAATAGATGGCTGTATGTTCGCTATAGTTATCTTTGAGAGAACTATTGAGAAAGATGAAGCATCTACTCTCATAGGAGAACATCTGTCTAGGTGTGGTGAAGCATGCCATTGTCCACTGGTGAGTGTGCATTACCACAGGCCTTCTTATGCTGCAGATTGTATGAACACTCAAGAATGGAAATTTGGACATTCACATCTATGAAGAGGCTTTCTTTTCAACTTTATGCTACCTCTTTTGATAGTCGACACTCTATCATGCAGAAAATGCATTTATACCAAGTTTTATGCTAAAGGTTCGCATACAACTAAAACAAATTTCCCTCAAATCTACGTAAAAAAATAATAACATGAAATATATGATATAGCATTGCACCATACAGAGAATAAAATAAACGACAAACACACTTTTACTAGCTATAAAATTAACATGGAACAAGTTTTTATTTTGGCAGTTAAATGAAATTGATTTATATGAAATGTTCTTTCTGTAGCAAAAACTGTCTATAAAGAAAAAAAAAGGCCAATTTTGATGTAAAAAAAAACGTTAATCCCCCCCCCCCCCTTTCTCTTAATTGTTAACTTGTCTCTGGTAACAGTTTCAGTGGAAAATGGGTTAATTATTCTAAACGGGCTCCTTGTCCCGCCTTAAAGTAGCAATTCACTTGTGAAGACTTCTGAGACACTGAAATTAAAATGTGTGTAAATTAAACACATGCTTGCCATGCACATTATGTGGTAAATTAGAAGACAAAAATACAGATAAATGTACATCTTTAGGGTTATCCTGGACCCCATGATGAGACAGGTATTATTGCCCTTTGTACAATTATTTAAACCCTGTAGGAAATCTCAGCATCAGCTTATGTCAGAGCTCTGTTATTAGACAACTTTAATTAGGATCTATCCTGCTGTTCCTAACAAGTATTTAATTAACTTGCAGGAAGGGTAATTAGCTTTAGATTGTGGCTGATTTTCTGCCTCACCTTATGTTGACATGGCCCACAGTTCATCAGCCTACTCCAGTGACAGTGTAATGGATAGGATCTCTGAAAAGCCAAATGTCACGCCTGATCGGTCTAATAAAAAAAAAGAAGATAAAAGACATAATAATGACTGTCAGGTCATGGTCCGAAAAGGCAGTAAAGGCCAGAGATCAGACAGACAGCACAAAAGCCTGTAAACAGCAATAGACGGAAAGAATAATTAAACATGATATATCCATAATAAATCCCATCTAAGTATATTTAAAGTCAAGGCATTACAATGGCACGTCAGAGGAACTTGAAAAATGCATTAGTAATATGAAGCTTTATGTATGGCTAAGAAGTGACAGGTCACTCCTCCATGGAACAGACACCATTTAAAAAAAATTGACTGCATCAGTTTTGCACAGATTTTAACTACACTGATTTATTCATTGTATCCCATTGTAACAAAAGTAGAATCTTATTTTTTTTTACCTGCATAAATGACACGTCTATATTCATGGCTATATTTTAGGTATGTACTCTGTTTTAGTTAAGTAATTCCATTTGTTATTTGAACCCATCAAAGCTACAGTGATTGAATGGTGGGGGACTGAAGTCACAATGTTGTAGTAGCACATTAATTCCAATATGGCAGTACCAAGAGTAGAAACCTGCTTAAATGGTGATTAGTGGCTGGATAGTGCACTGGTTAAGGGCTCTACCTCTAACACAGGAGACCTGGGTTCACATTTCAACTCTTCCTGTTCAGTAAGCCAGAAGCAATTCACAGTAGGTGACCTTGGGCAAGACTCCTTAACACTGTTACTGCCTATAGAGCACGTCCTAGTGGCTGCAGCTCTGGCATTTTGAATCTGCCAGGAGAAAAGTGTGATATACATGTTATTTGTCTTGTCTTGTTTTGACTACAGGCATGTGTGGGCAGGAGTCCTCATGCTCACTGCTCCTCCCATTCACTGCCATCTCCCTCCGTTCATCTGTAAAAGACCTTGTTAGTGCGTGCAGGTTGGCCAAGTCACACACTACTCTTTGATCACATTCTCATGGTTGGAAGCATTCTGTGCATGAATGGCTACAAGGCTTAATGTAGTGTGCAAAGCATTCCCAGCCATGAGAGCCATGAGGGCTTGATGAAGGAAACGCCCCACTGAACTAGCACATGCGCAGTAGTGTGTGACTTGGGCTTCACAAATTGTTCTATTACATTCCCTGGTAGCGTTAGTTATCTACAGAAGATAAACAAAATATTATTTCATAGTTAAAGTAAATAAAGAAGAAAAGAATCTCTAGAAATATGCCTAAAATATTATTTGTCTTTGCTTAATTTTACAGTTACATAGCACAATATTTTTCTGCATAGTTTGGGTCCCTCTAGGTAGACATGGGCTGAACCTCCGATCTTCGGTTTGCGAACCCTGTTCACAAACCTCCGCGAAAGGTTCGGTTCGCGAAAAAGTTTGCGAACCGCAATAGACTTCAATAGGGAGGCAAACTTTGAAAAATAGAAAAAAATTCTACCGGCTGGAAAGATGATAGAAAACATGTTTCAAGGGATCTAATACCTGGAGGCAGACATGATTGAGTGAAATACACATCAAAAGTCCCAGGCAAAAATCTAGATTTCACATAAACCCCTATTTTAAGATCAATTTTCAATTACAGGGCTGGCCTCCTTTCCTCCTTCCTCCCGGTGGGTCTCATCTGCCAGAGAATTATAGTATTTCAAAAGCCAGCTTACATACCATGGCTGGGAATTGAACCCAGGCATCAGTGTATGGTAGGTAACTAACATATCCATTATACCACCAACACTACTAGCTGAAACTGGCTGAAACTAGCTGAAACTGGCTGAAACTAGCTGAAACTAGCCTAGCATGTACCATTTCTGCTCAATCCAAGAGAAAAATTAGACAAGACAAATAACATTTATATCACTTTTTTTTTTGGACAACTGTTGAACACAAAAGGCAAGGCCATGCCTGGCTACAAATCCTTAAGCAGTGGCTGGATGGTGTAATGGTTAATGGCTCTGCCTCTGACACAGGAGACCAGGGTTCGAATCTCGGCTCAGTCAAGCCAGCACCTATTCAGTAGGAGACCTTAGGCAAGTCTTCCTAACACTGCTACTGCCTATAGAGTGTGCCCTAGTGGCTGCAGCTCTGATGCTTTGAGTCCGCCAGGAGAAAAGCGTGATATAAATGTTATTTGTCTTGTCTAATTTTTCTTTTGGATTGAGCAGAAATGGTACATGCTAGGCTAGCTTCAGTTAGTAGTGTTGGTGGTACAGCGATTTAGGTACTTACACAGTGAGACCTGGGTTCAATTCCCAGCCAATGTGAGTTGGCTTTTAAGCTACAAATCCTTAAAGGGAACCTAAACTGAGAAGGATATGGATTTTTCCTTTTAAAATAATACCAGTTGCCTGAATCGCCTGCTGATCCTGTGTCTCTAATACTTTTAGCCACAGCCCCTGAACAAGCATGCAGATCAGGTGCTCTGACTGAAGTCAGACTGGATTAGCTGAATGCTTGTTTCAGGGTGTGATTCAGCCACTATTGCAGCCACAGAGATCAGCTGGACTGCCAGACAACTGGTATTGTTTAACAGGAAACATCCATATCACTCTCAGTTAAGGTTCCCTTTAAGCAACCTAATGTTTCTCTTGGATTGAGCAGAAATGGTACATGCTAGGCTAGCTTCAGTTAGTAGTGTTGGTGGTACAGCAGTTAAAGTACTTGCCCACCACACAGTGAGACCTGGGTACAATTCCCAGCCACGGTATGTAAGCTGGCTTTTGAAATACTATTATTATGGGGCGAATCGAACTTCCGCAAAAGTTCGCCTTTGCATGGTTAATGCGAACCACCGAAGTTCGCCTGGAACCGTTCGCCGGCACCGTTCGGCCCATCTCTACCTCTAGGAGATTATCTATTTGCATAATGTTATTGACATGAATATATTTGAACAATATTAACTTTATTAAAGAGACTCTGAAGTCTCCCTAAAATGAGGTTTTTATTTAAAAAACCCCATTACCATTATTGTCCCTCTTAAAACGCAGCAGAACCGCGGCTGAAAACCCCCTCAATCACCCCAAACTCACCGGGGTACATCGCGGGCACCTTCCGCAAAGAGGCAGCGCAGCTCTGCCTCTATGCACGTCAATCAGCGCGGATCGCCGCCTCTCCCCCGCCCCTCTCAGTCTTCCTGAGAGGGGCAGGGGAGAGGCAGAGATACGCGCTGATTGACGCACATAGAGGTGGCAGCAAAATACACGACCAAGAAAGTTGTGGATTTTGCCTGCTGTGTACCCCCTTGAGTGTGGGGTGATCGAGGGGGTTTTCAGCTGCGGTTCTGCGGCATTTTAAGAGAGACAATAATGTTAATGAGGTTTTTAAAATAAAAACCTCATTTTAGGGAGACTTCAGAGTCTCTTTAAATAATTTGATAAGATAATAGGAAGCCTCAAAGAAGCTAAAGAAAGAGGCAAAACTAAAAGGGGAACAGCCCTTGAAAATGCAGGGTGGCAAATAGAGATGTCGCGAACCTCCGATTTTCGGTTCGCGAACCGGGTTCGCGAACTTCCGCAAAAGGTTCGGTTCGCGGAAAAATTCGCGAACTGCAATAGACTTCAATGGGGAGGTGAACTTTGAAAAATAGAAAAAATTATGCTGGCCACAAAAGTGATGGAAAAGATGTTTCAAGGGGTCTAACACCTGGAGGGGGGCATGGCGGAGTGGGATACATGACAAAAGTCCCGGTGAAAAATCTGGATGTGACGCAAAGCAGCGTTTTAAGGGCAGAAATCACATTGATTGCTAAATTGGAGGCATAAAGTGCTTTACAACATCTTGCATGTGTATACATCAAACAGGGAGTGTAATTAGAGTACTGCTTCACACTGACACACCAAACTCACTGTGTAACGCACCGCAAACAGCTGTTTGTGTAGTGACGGCCATGCTGGACTACTGCGCAACATGGCGTGATTGCTCTTCCTCACTCAGTGATGTCAGGTAATGTGTGACTTCCTTCTCCACTTTCCATGGCATTGTTAAAAAGCTTACGTTTTGTTTTTAATTTACATTTTCTACTTGCTGTGTACTTGTTCAGTACCGCTACAATGAGAATCCTGTGGAGGCGGGCAAGTCTGCCATTGTGACCCCGGGTAATGGCCGGGGAATGAGAGGTTTGAATCCGGTGTGGAGCCTGAGCAACGGCTACCACTACACATCCAAGGAGGGCAGCGGGCAGGCATGCACGCCCGCCCGCCCCGAGGTAGTGACCAAAAATAACAATACAGGAGGAGGACTTTCGAGGCCCTGCTGTGTATTTGAAATGAATGTACTTTAAATCCTTTAACGAGAACCAGTTATGGCGGGCAAAGATGACACCACATTCCTTTCACGAGAATCATATGGAGGCGGGCAAGTCTGTCATTTGTGACCCCGGGTAATGGCCGGGGAATGAGGGATGGAATCCGGTGTGGAGCCTGAGAAACGGCTACCACCACACATCCAAGGAGGGCAGCAGGTAGGCATGCACGCCCGCCCCGAGGTAGTGACCAAAAATAACAATACAGGAGGCGGACTTTCGAGGCCCTGCTGTGTATTTGAAATGAATGTACTTTAAATCCTTTAACGAGAACCAGTTATGGCGGGCAAAGATGACACCACATTCCTTTCACGAGAATCATATGGAGGCGGGCAAGTCTGTCATTTGTGACCCCGGGTAATGGCCGGGAAATGAGAGATGGAATCCGGTGTGGAGCCTGAGAAACGGCTACCACTACACATCCAAGGAGGGCAGCAGGTAGGCATGCACGCCCGCCCCGAGGTAGTGATCAAAAATAACAATACAGGAGGCGGACTTTCGAGGCCCTGCTGTGTATTTGAAATGAATTAACTTTAAATCCTTTAACGGGAATCCGTTATGGAGGGCAAGTCTGCCATTGTCACCGCGGGGAATGAAGGTTGGATTGCGGCCCGAAGTGGGAGCCTGCTGAGACCCATGCTGTAGCTGCCCTGACCGTGCTTTGCAGACCAGGCATCTGTGGTCAGATGGACCCTTGAGCCAGCGGAAGACAAACCAAGTCGAAAGCATTTGCCAAGAATGTTTTACGGAGGGCAAGTTTTTTTTGCCCTTTTTTTAAATTTTTTGAAAATGATAGATGGTTGTATTTTTAAATTGTTTGAAAGTTTAGATGGTTGTATTTTTAAATTGTTTGAAAGTTTAGATGGTTGTATTTTTAAATTGTTTAAAAGTGTATCCATTCTTCCTCCCCCCCAGCCACGAACAATACCATGGGAACGTGGAGCAGCAGAAGCCCCCTGTGACGGCTGCCACGGTTGTTCTCCGCTGCTTGTCTTTTGAGGGGTGCTTCTTTTCCTCAGGTGTTCTTGCCATAGCTGTTTGTGCCTTCTCTCCAGGTGCCTTCGTAAAGCACTTGTCCCTACGTGACAGTTGGCCTTTCCACGGCTCATTTTTTGCTGGCAGAGACAACAGATGGCTTTGCTCCGATCTGAGACACACACGTGAAAAAATTTCCAAACCGCTGAGGCCCCCTGGGGTGATGGCGCTACGGTGGCATCAGCAGCAGCTGACGTTGAAGGGCATGTGTGCTCCCTGGCCATAGCTGGCGATACATGGCACCGGACACTGCCCCCAGCTGTTTCTGAGGATGAGCTCCCTCTGCTTCTATCATGGAGTCGTCTCCTCCTACTCCTCTCTGACTCCTCCTCTGAACTGTCCCCCTGGTCATCTCCTCTACCGCGAACAATTGTGCTATCCGTATAATCGTCATCATAATCCTCCTGGCCAGCTGCGCTTTCCTCAGACACCTCCTCAAGTGCACCAACTTCAGGTGGTCCACCATCATCCCCATCCACACACACGTTACGTCCATACTATCGCCACCTAACTCAGACGTATGAGGTGGTGTACCTGCGCCTTCTTGTTGTTGTTGCAGTAGTGGCTGGGAATCAGTGATTTCACCACCACCACCAAATAACTCCTGCGAAGTGTCAAATGCAGCGGATGTGGTGCTTGTTGTAGTGCTGGTGGCTGCGGGAGATGAGGTGTTCTGTGTTAAATACTCAATCACCTCCTCACGATTTTGGGAAGTGATGGCACGTGCCTTCTTCTGAGCACTGTATTTTGGGGCAGGTCCGCATGAAATCACAGCAACACCATCTCGTACAGCCACAGACCTGCCGGTGCCTGGTGGCCTTCCTCTGGGTCTGCCTCTACCTCTTCCTCTACCTGGTTTGTCCATTTTGTCCATCTCGGGGGTATGCTAGCTATATGCAGTGAGTGTCACGGCCCTGAACGGAGAAACAGGGTTTGACCACAGTTTGCAGTATACAGACACTGGAACCAGGAATTAAGGTGCAAAATAATGTTTTATTGCAAATGCAATAATGCAAGCATACATAAAAGCGTGAATGCAAATATCATACCACATATGCACAGCACACAATATATACACAAATAACCCGGGAAGCAGTGACAAAATATATATAACACCTAACTATCTAACTATCTATTTACAAACGGTGTGCACGAGATATATATGTACAAGCAATTATATACAATAACGCGGTATTAAAAGGAGCAGGCAAAGACAGGTCAAAACACATATCAGGGTCAGCAGCGGTAATTCAGATATATCGAGGTACAAAGGAATGAGCAGAGGCAAAGTCAGGACTAGCAAGGTTCAGCAACAGGAAATCAGATCAAGGAACAGGTTACAAGGAATAGGTTACAGGACTCAGATACAGGAGTGACCAGGAACTCAGACCTACAGACATAGACGTTCTGGCAATCGCTTGGAGGAAGAGGCAGTCTTAAATAGAAGCAGGATGCAGCTGGTGGTAATTAACCAAAGTCCCATAGAGGCCTCTGCAGGGCAGACACAGAACTGCAGTTCCTTAGTACAGGCAGCACACAGCCACCTGCTGGTGGAAGGTGGAACTTCAAGGCTGCTAAATGTCCACAAAGCCCTCTGCTGGTGGCACAGTGAAAGTCCAAAGTTCTCCAAGTAAAAGCTGCCACCAGCAGGCAGGAGAAGGCAATGCATTATTCCTAACATTACCCCCCCCCTGAAGGAGCGGCCTCAGGACGCTCCACAATGTCTTTAGAAAATCCCCACCAGGGTCCCATAGAAAAGCAGGCAACAAATACCTTGGCCAGGTGGGTCGCAGATGCCAAGGCAGGGCGGGCAGGGAGGGAAAATACATACATTTAGAAACCTTGGTCTGAGGCTGCTGTGATAAAAATGGTAAATCTTCGAGCAGGAAGGCAAGTCGAGAACCTGTACAATGTCAGGCAGGACCCAGAAAGTAATAAATAATGAAGTAGACAGCAAAATGCCAACCTGGGTGGGCAACAATGCCACCCAAAGTCAGACCAGCATCTTTTGGACCGTGAGCAGAATCCCAGGAAATTGGAACATAGACCGGAAACCATCAAACAAGGTATCAGGTTGGCAGGTTTCAGGAAAAGTGGCGGACTGGCAGGTATCAGGCTGGACAGGAGACTGGACAGGATCATCAGGCTTGGCAGGAAACTGGGCAAGATCAGGCTGAACAGGAGACTGGCAGGCACCAACAGGCTTGGCAGGAGACTGGCATGCATCACCAGGCTTGACAGGAGACTGGAGAGGATCATCAGACTGAGCAAGAAACTGGACAGGATCACCCGGCTGAGCAGGAGGCTGGACAGGATCACCAGGCTGAGCAGGAGGCCGGACGGAAAACTGGCAGGTACCAACAGGCTTGGCAGGAGACTGGCAGATATCAGGCAGGACAGGAGCATCAGGCTGAGCAGGAGCAGAAATCTGTGGAGGCTGGGCAGCAGCAGAAATCTGTGGAGGCTGGGCAGCAGCAGAAGTCTGTGGAGGCTGGGCAGCAGCAGAAGTCTGTGGAGGCTGGGCAGCAGCAGAAGTCTGTGGAGGCTGGGCAGCAGCAGAAGTCTGTGGAGGCTGGGCAGCAGCAGAAGTCTGTGGAGGCTGGGCAGCAGCAGAAGTCTGTGGAGGCTGGGCAGCAGCAGAAGTCTGTGGAGGCTGGGCAGCAGCAGAAGTCTGTGGAGGCTGGGCAGCAGCAGAAGTCTGTGGAGGCTGGGCAGCAGCAGAAGTCTGTGGAGGCTGGGCAGCAGCAGAAGTCTGTGGAGGCTGGGCAACAGCAGAAGTCTGTGGAGGCTGGGCAACAGCAGAAGTCTGTGGAGGCTGGGCAACAGCAGAAGTCTGTGGAGGCTGGGCAGCAGCAGAAGTCTGTGGAGGCTGGGCAGCAGCAGAAGTCTGTGGAGGCTGGGCAGCAGCAGAAGTCTGTGGAGGCTGGGCAGCAGCAGAAGTCTGTGGAGGCTGGGCAGCAGCAGAAGTCTGTGGAGGCTGGGCAGCAGCAGAAATCTGTGGAGGCTGGGCAGTAGCAGAAATCTGTGGAGGCTGGGCAGTAGCAGAAATCTGTGGAGGCTGGGCAGCAGATTGCATAACATCAGGTGAAACAGAAGGCAGGAAAACTTCAGACAGGTTAACAGGTTGGGAAGCTTCAGACAGGGCAACAGGCTCAGTAGTTTCAGGCAGGGCAACAGACTGTATAACTTCATGGATCTGGACCTTTGGCTTAGCATTTGGCTGGGCCGTTGGCTGAGCGCATGGCTGAACCGTTGGCTGAGCACTTGACTGGACCTTTGGCTGAGACCCTGATACAGTTTGTGTGAGCTGGCACTGAGACTGTGCGGACTGGGCCTGTGCGAGCTGGAACTGAAACGGTGTGGGCAAGATACTAGGTTCTGTAGGCTGTATGCAGGTTTCTGTATCTTGAGGCAAAGTCTCTACCAGCAGAGAGCGTGATTCTGCAGACTTAGGACTACATTCTGCAGGCTGGGTGCAGGTTTCTGCAGACTGGATGCAAACTTTTGCAAATTGGATCAGAGTCTCTGCAGGCTGGAAGTGAGGTTCTGCAGACTGAGGCAAAGTCCCTGCAGGCTGGAGGCAATATTCTGCAGACTGGGAACAAGGTTCTGCAGACTGGATGCAAAGCTCTGCAGACTGCGAGCAGGATTCTGCAGGTTGATTTGAAGTCTCTGCAGACTGGAGGCAAGGCTCTGCAGATGAAGACAGAGTCTCTGCAGGCTGGAAGCAATATTCTGCAGACTGGGAACAGGGATCTGCAGACTGGATGCAAAGTTCTGCAGACTGTGAGCAGGATTCTGCAAGCTCTGCAGACTGTGAGCAGGATTCTGCAAGCTGTTTTGAAGTCTCTGTAGGTTGGAAATGAGTTTTTGCAGACTGAGCACAAGGCTCTGGAGACGGAGGCAAAGTCTCTGCAGGCTGGAGGCAAGGCTTTGTAGACAAACAAACGGCGGGACCGGATTCTGGAGCATATAAAGTCTGCAAGAGTTGTGAGAGGAAGGCAAGAGTCTGTATAACAAGTGTCACAGGAACATTAACTGGAGGCTGCACAAAACAGGAGTTGGATGGAGGCTGCACAGGAGGCGAGATGACTGGAGGCTGCACGGGAGGCGAGATGACTGGAGGCTGCACGGGAGGCGAGATGACTGGAGGCTGCACGGGAGGCGAGATGACTGGAGGCTGCACGGGAGGCGAGATGACTGGAGGCTGCACGGAAGGCGAGATGACTGAAGGCTGCACGGAAGGCGAGATGACTGGAGGCTGCACGGAAGGCGAGATGACTGGAGTAATGAAAGCTGTAGGAAAGTATTTGCGTCTGGTTTTGGTGACCACTCTGGAAACTGGAACAGCAGGTTCTCTTGATATAACTGGATACTGCCAGGACCAAGGTGTGGATCTGATAGCGGTTTGTAATGTTGCTGATTTTACAGGTTTTTTAACTATTGCAGGTTCTGAGTTCTGGACACAAGAAGAGATACATGGAGAATGAGCAGAAGGAGGAGAGTGGAAACAGGAAGAAAGGATTTCACGCCAGGCAGTAATCAACATAGAAGCAAATTCACGCTTACAGAGCTTATGCAGCATCAATGACTCAGTTGCACGAACACAGGCAGACACATACAATTCCCCCTTCTCAAAGTAAGATTCATAAAACCCTTGTTTGTCTCTCTTTAAATAACCATATAAGTGATCAATCTGATCAGAGTTAAAAATGAAATCAAATTGTTTTGTAATGGGCGATTGGCATTTAAGCTGTTTAGTAGCTGTGGGCTGAGGATTCTGAATGTGACAGACATTCGGAGGGTTAACTGAAGAATTTTTTACTGGCAGGACTTCTAAATAGGCAGCAATTAAGGCAGAAGCGGATTCATACTTGCAAAGCCTATGCGCAATCAATGTCTCAGTTGCACGTATACAGGCAGACACAAAACCTTCACTTTTCTCACAGTAATACTTAATAAATCCTTCTCTATCCTTTCTCAGAAAATCAAACAAATCATCAATCAGTTCAGAGTCAAAAATAAAATTAAATTCTTCTTTGCTTGGAGACTGACTTTGCAGCTGTTTAACTGCAGTGGGCTGGGAGTGAGTGGCATTCAGAGGGTTAACAGGAGGTGTGCATAATGACAAGATTTCTGAATATGCATTGATCAAAGCATGGGCTGACTCAGGCTTACATTTTCTGTCAGACAATAGACTCTCAACCGCACATTTACATCCAGAAACAAATGCAAAGCTTTGCTTAATGTAAAAGTCAAAAAATGCTTTTCTGTCTCTCTTCAAATAACTATAGTACATGTTAACTTGTTCAGAAGTAAAATCAACCTGGACAGGACTTATAACAGGTAAGGCAGGAGCTGTGGAACCTGCAGAGATAATTCTCTGCCATGCATTTAGCAGAAGGGAAGCTTTCCCATACTTGCATATTCCCTGAGTGATCAGGGACTGGAGGGAATCTATGCAAGCCTGCACGGTCTGTTTACCTTTGTTTGAGTAATGATCAAGAAAATATTCCCTGTCATCCTCAAACAAGTTAATCAAAGCTTCTATGGCATAATTATCAAAAGGTGGATCATAATCGCTGACTATACCTTGGTCAGAATCAGGTTGCATGCAAACATTTGTCATTTTGGGGTATGCAAGATCATTCCAGATCCTGGCTAAATTTGCAATATCTTGTGTACAAATTATTCCTAATTTGACATAACTATATGTCTGGCTAATCAACTGCTGCAATTCAGCTTTAGAGAAATCAGCAAAATCTGCACGACACTCAGCTTCATCCTCATCAGCAAGCAATGCATAATAATCAATTTGTTGCAGATCCATTTTTGGACATAACAGCCAGGTATCAGTGTGCAGTATAGCTGCAGTGGTCAGTGTATATATGGCCAGAACGTACTGTCACGGCCCTGAATGGAGAAACAGGGTTTGACCACAGTTTGCAGTATACAGACACTGGAACCAGGAATTAAGGTGCAAAATAATGTTTTATTGCAAATGCAATAATGCAAGCATACATAAAAGCGTGAATGCAAATATCATACCACATATGCACAGCACACAATATATACACAAATAACCCGGGAAGCAGTGACAAAATATATATAACACCTAACTATCTAACTATCTATTTACAAACGGTGTGCACGAGATATATATGTACAAGCAATTATATACAATAACGCGGTATTAAAAGGAGCAGGCAAAGACAGGTCAAAACACATATCAGGGTCAGCAGCGGTAATTCAGATATATCGAGGTACAAAGGAATGAGCAGAGGCAAAGTCAGGACTAGCAAGGTTCAGCAACAGGAAATCAGATCAAGGAACAGGTTACAAGGAATAGGTTACAGGACTCAGATACAGGAGTGACCAGGAACTCAGACCTACAGACATAGAAGTTCTGGCAATCGCTTGGAGGAAGAGGCAGTCTTAAATAGAAGCAGGATGCAGCTGGTGGTAATTAACCAAAGTCCCATAGAGGCCTCTGCAGGGCAGACACAGAACTGCAGTTCCTTAGTACAGGCAGCACACAGCCACCTGCTGGTGGAAGGTGGAACTTCAAGGCTGCTAAATGTCCACAAAGCCCTCTGCTGGTGGCACAGTGAAAGTCCAAAGTTCTCCAAGTAAAAGCTGCCACCAGCAGGCAGGAGAAGGCAATGCATTATTCCAAACAGTGAGGTGGGTTCTCACTCAACACAACAGGTAGTTAGATGCAGTGAGCTGGGTTCACTCAACAGTAAAGGTACTTAAGATGCAGTGAGGTGGGTTCTCACTCAACACAACAGGTAGTTAGATGCAGTGAGGTGGCCAGGTGGGTTCACACTCAACACAACAGGTAGTTAGATGCAGTGAGCTGGGTTCACTCAACAGTAAAGGTACTTAAGATGCAGTGAGGTGGGTTCTCACTCAACACAACAGGTAGTTAGATGCAGTGAGGTGGCCAGGTGGGTTCACACTCAACACAACAGGTAGTTAGATGCAGTGAGCTGGGCTCACTCAACACCACGCTAGGTATATGCAGTGATGATGTGGGTTAAGTAAACACAACAGGTACTGGGTAGTTAGATGCAGTGAGCTGGGTTCACTGAACAGTATACAGTAAAGGTACTTAAGATGCAGTGAGGTGGGTTCTCACTAGTGTTGGGCGAACAGTGTTCGCCACTGTTCGGGTTCTGCAGAACATCACCCTGTTCGGGTGATGTTCGAGTTCGGCCGAACACCTGACGGTGCTCGGCCAAACCGTTCGGCCATATGGCCGAACTAAGAGCGCATGGCCGAACGTTCCCCGAACGTTCGGCTAGCGCTGTGATTGGCCGAACGGGTCACGTGGTTCGGACCCGAACGCGCTCTGATTGGCCGAACGGTCACGTGGTTCGGGTAAATAAATACCCGAACCACGTCATATCTCCGCCATTTGTCTGTGGGTTTAGCTTTGGGTAGGCAGGCAGGGTAGTTCGCGCTCCAGCCACGCTAGCCAGGGTCCCCCCTGTCATTGTGTCACTGCTGGGAACAGTAGTACACCGCTTGCTCAGCCACACTATATAGCATTCTGTTTACTGCCACTCTGTGTACCTCGCTCAGCCACACTATATAGCATTCTGTTTACTGCCACTCTGTGTCTGCTGGGAATAGTAGTACACCGCTTGCTCAGCCACACTATATAGCATTCTGTTTACTGCCACTCTGTGTACCTCGCTCAGCCACACTATATAGCATTCTGTTTACTGCCACTCTGTGTCTGCTGGGAATAGTGGTACACCGCTCGCTCAGCCACACTATATAGCATTCTGTTCACTGTTCTGTGTCTGCTTGGAATAGTGGTACACCGCTCGCTCAGCCACACTATATAGCATTCTGTTTACTGTTCTGTGTCTGCTGGGAATAGTGGTACACCGCTCGCTCATCCACACTATATAGCATTCTGTTCACTGTTCTGTGTCTGCTGGGAATAGTGGTACACCGCCCGCTCAGCCACACTATATAGCATTCTGTTCACTGTTCTGTGTCTGCTGGGAATAGTGGTACACCGCTCGCTCAGCCACACTATATAGCATTCTGTTTACTGTTCTGTGTCTGCTGGGAATAGTGGTACACCGCTCGCTCATCCACACTATATAGCATTCTGTTCACTGTTCTGTGTCTGCTGGGAATAGTGGTACACCGCCCGCTCAGCCACACTATATAGCATTCTGTTCACTGTTCTGTGTCTGCTGGGAATAGTGGTACACCGCTCGCTCAGCCACACTATATAGCATTCTGTTCACTGTTCTGTGTCTGCTGGGAACAGTAGTACACCGCTCGCTCAGCCAGAGTATATAGCATTGTGTTTACTGCCACTCTGTGTACACCGCTCAGCCAGACTATATACCATTGTTTACTGACACTCTGTGTACACCGCTCAGCCAGACTATATACCATTGTTTACTGACACTCTGTGTACACCGCTCAGCCAGACTATATACCATTGTTTACTGCCACTCTGATTCTGCTGGGAACAGTAGTACACCGCTCGCTCAGCCAGACTATATACCATTGTTTACTGACACTCTGTGTACACCGCTCAGCCAGACTATATACCATTGTTTACTGCCACTCTGATTCTGCTGGGAACAGTAGTACACCGCTCGCTCAGCCAGACTATATACCATTGTTTACTGACACTCTGTGTACACCGCTCAGCCAGACTATATACCATTGTTTACTGCCACTCTGATTCTGCTGGGAACAGTAGTACACCGCTCGCTCAGCCAGACTATATACCATTGTTTACTGACACTCTGTGTACACCGCTCAGCCAGACTATATACCATTGTTTACTGCCACTCTGATTCTGCTGGGAACAGTAGTACACCGCTCGCTCAGCCAGACTATATACCATTGTTTACTGACACTATATAGCAGACTATATAGCATTGTGTGTACACCGCTCAGCCAGACTATATACCATTGTTTACTGACACTCTGTGTACACCGCTCAGCCAGACTATATACCATTGTTTACTGCCACTCTGATTCTGCTGGGAACAGTAGTACACCGCTCGCTCAGCCAGACTATATACCATTGTTTACTGACACTCTGTGTACACCGCTCAGCCAGACTATATACCATTGTTTACTGCCACTCTGATTCTGCTGGGAACAGTAGTACACCGCTCGCTCAGCCAGACTATATACCATTGTTTACTGACACTCTGTGTACACCGCTCAGCCAGACTATATACCATTGTTTACTGCCACTCTGATTCTGCTGGGAACAGTAGTACACCGCTCGCTCAGCCAGACTATATAGCATTGTGTTTACTGCCACTCTGTGTACACCGCTCAGCCACACTATATAGCATTGCGTACTCTGCCAGTCAGTGTGTATATTGCTGGGATCAGTAATACTCCACTCACCGTCAACCACTATATGAGCTCAACATGAGTTCCCCAGAGACCTCCGCTGTGAGCAGCACTCCCAACAACAGCAACAGCCAACGCCCCACGCAAGCTATAACATCCACCCCAGCAGCCAGTGGTCAGCAGCAGCCCTCCCCGGAGGAGAACGTTGTGTCCATCAGTCCGTCGCCAGAGCGATTAATGAGGGCTGCCATTGAGGAGATGATGGGGCCTGATGTGGAGGAGGAGGTCTGGCTCAGGCCAGCATCCCAAGTTAATGTTGAGGACGATGAGGGGTCTGTGTCTGGGGATGTTGGGGTGGCAGAGGTGGTGGGTGGGTCAGACTCAGGAGAAGAGTTGTATGATGAGGATGTTGATCGGGACCATCTGTATGTGCCTCAGAGTCCGACCCCGGAAAACATGTTGTATCGTGTGTTTAGGTACTAAAATCTGCGTTCCCTCCCAGTAGTGTTGGGCGAACAGTGTTTGCCACTGTTCGGGTTCTGCAGAACATCACCCTGTTCGGGGTGACTATATAGCAGACTATATAGCATTGTGTTTAATGCCACTCTGTGTACACGGCTCAGCCACACTATATAGCATTGTGTTTACTTCCACTCTGTGTCTGCTGGGAACAGTAGTACACCGCTCACCCGCCACTGTATAGCATTGTGCTCTGTGTCACTGCTGACAATAGTGGTACACCGCTCACCCACCACTGTATAGCATTTCTGTACTGCCACTGTACTGCTGCCAGTCAGCGTGTACTTTAAGGATAAGTGAAATGAGGAAGAAATCCGGTGAAAGAGGGAGGGGCAAGGGAAGAGGTGTTTCCCCTGACGGTTCACGTACAGGCCACAGGGGAGCACCCAAGAAAACCCACTCAATACTGCCCATGTTGTCCAGGACAACAACCCTCACAGATCCAAAAGAACAGGACCAGATAATTACTTGGATGACCTCTCAAGCGTCCAGCAGTGGGTTAAGCAGCACCAGCACATCACGCACGAGGTCCGAGTCCTCAGCCAGTTAAAGTCTGGGCTTTCTTTGAAGACTGCACTGAGGATGTTACCATGGCGATTTGCAAGGTGTGCAAGACCCGCCTGAGCAGGGGGAAAAGTATTAACAACCTCTCCACCACCAGCATGAGCCGCCACATTCTATCCAAACATCCCACTCTGTGGGCAAACGCGGCAGGACAGGGTACCACCAGCAACACTGCCTCCCTTGGGTTCACCAGACTCACCACCAGACCCGCCTCAGCAGCAGCAGTAGCCCAGCCATTGCGTGGTTCACAACATTCACAAACATCAGACGATGCTGACACTGTCACTTTCCGGACTAGTGCTCTTGAGGTCTCCCAGTGTTCATCAAACACAACAACCAACAGCCCTTCGGTGTGCAGCGCTACGGTTGAGTTGTCTGTCTCTGAGATGTTTGAGCACAAGAGGAAATTGCCAGCAAATGACCCCCGGGCCGTGGCAGTAACAGCCAGCCAGCATAGCCAAGCTTCTGGCCTGCGAAATGCTGCCATATCGAGTGGTGGAGACAAACAGCTTCAAGGGCATGATGTCAGTGGCCATCCCACGTTACGTTGTTCCCAGCCGCTACCACTTTGCGCGCTCTGCAGTGCCTGAGTTGCATGAGCACGTGGTCAGCTAAATAACCCGAAGCTTGAAGAATGCCGTTGCCTGCAAGGTTCACCTCACCACTGACACCTGGACGAGTGCGTTCGGCCAGGGTCGATACATCTCCCTTACCGCGCACTGGGTGAACCTTGTGGAGCCTGGCAGCGATTCCTCACCTGCTACGGCGCGGGTGTTGCCCACGCCGCAAACAGCTGGATAACAACAGCAGCACCTACCTCTCTGACTCCTTCTCCTCCAACGCATCTCAAAGCTGTACCTCATCCGGAAATGCTAACCCAGCACCAGCAGCAGTAGGATCGTGGAAGCAGTGCAGCACAGCTGTTGGCATGCGTCAGCAAGCGTTGCTGAAGCTGATCTGCCTTGGGGATAAGCAGCACACAGGGGAGGAAATTTGGAGGGGAATAAAGGAACAGACGGATTTGTGGCTGGCACCGCTGGACCTGAAACCGGGCATGAAGCTAGACACCTGGCACGAACTGGCAATGTACGCAATAGAGGTGCTGGCTTGCCCGGCAGCCAGCGTTATGTCGGAACGCTGTTTCAGTGCTGCCGGAGGCATCATCACAGATCGGCGTATCCGCCTCTCCACAGAAAATGCAGACCGTCTGACTCAAATTAAAATGAATCAATCCTGGATTGGAAACGACTACGCAACACTCCTGGACCCCAACCAAGTAACATGACCGATGAACATCTGGGATGGTTTAGCGTTTCCGGTCCCTGTTTATTGAACCTCTCATCTGTATTACATTTATGACTGCATGGCGGCAAAAAGCATTGCTGCTATATCCGCACGCTTTTTGTCCTCATGCAAGGCCTGGGTTGTTGTGTCTCACAAAGCGTGGCCTTCTCCTCCTGCGCCTCCTCCTGTTCCATCACGTGTGCTGCTGCTGCTGCTGCTGCTGCTGGGTTACCGTTGCCGCGTGGTCCCTGTTTATGGAACCTCTTATCTTTATTACATTTATGACTACATGGCGGTACAAAGCATGCTATCCGCACGCTTTTTGTCCTCATGCAAGGCCTGGGTTGTTGTGTCTCACAAAGCGTGGCCTTCTCCTCCTGCGCCTCCTCCTGTTCCATCACGTGTGCTGCTGCTGCTGCTGCTGCTGGGTTAGCGTTGCCGCGTGGTCCCTGTTTATTGAACCTCTTATCTTTATTACATTTATGACTACATGGCGGTACAAAGCATGCTATCCGCACGCTTTTTGTCCTCATGCAAGGCCTGGGTTGTTGTGTCTCACAAAGCGTGGCCTTCTCCTCCTGCGCCTCCTCCTGTTCCATCACGTGTGCTGCTGCTGCTGCTGCTGCTGCTGGGTTACCGTTGCCGGTCCCTGTTTATGGAACCTCTTATCTTTATTACATTTATGACTACATGGCGGTACAAAGCATGCTATCCGCACGCTTTTTGTCCTCATGCAAGGCCTGGGTTGTTGTGTCTCACAAAGCGTGGCCTTCTCCTCCTGCGCCTCCTCCTGTTCCATCACGTGTGCTGCTGCTGCTGCTGGGTTAGCGTTGCCGCGTGGTCCCTGTTTATTGAACCTCTTATCTTTATTACATTTATGACTACATGGCGGTACAAAGCATGCTCTCCGCACGCTTTTTGTCCTCATGCAAGGCCTGGGTTGTTGTGTCTCACAAAGCGTGGCCTTCTCCTCCTGCGCCTCCTCCTGTTCCATCACGTGTGCTGCTGCTGGGTTAGCGTTGCCGCGTGGTCCCTGTTTATTGAACCACTTATCTTTATTACATTTATGACTGCATGGTGGTACAAAGCATGCTATCCGCACGCTTCTTGTCCTCATGCAAGGCCTGGGTTGTTGTGTCTCAAAGCGTGGCCTTCTCCTCCTGCGCCACCCTCCTCCTGTTCCATCACGTGTGCTGCTGCTGGGTTAGCATTACCGGTCCCTTTTCCTGGAACCTCTTATATGTATTACATTTATGACTGCATGCCGACAAAAAGCATGTTACCTGTGCAAAGAAAACAGACATTTCCCGCATTTAAAAGACAGTTTTCCCTTTGAAACTTTAAAATCGATTTTCTCAAAAACTATAAGCTCTTTTTGCTAAATTTTTTTTTCCTCTTGTACCCACTCCCAAGGTGCACATACCCTGTAAATTTGGGGTATGTAGCATGTAAGGAGGCTTTACAAAGCACAAAAGTTCGGGTCCCCATTGACTTCCATTATGTTCGGAGTTCGGGTCGAACACCCGAACATCGCGGACATGTTCGGCCTGTTCGGCCCGAACCCGAACATCTAGATGTTCGCCCAACACTAGTTCTCACTCAACACAACAGGTAGTTAGACTTAGATGCAGTGAGCTGGGTTCACTCAACACAACGCTAGGTATATGCAGTGATGAGGTGGGTTAAGTAAACACAACAGGTACTGGGTAGTTAGATGCAGTGAGCTGGGTTCACTCAACACAAAGCTAGGTATATGCAGTGATGAGGTGGGTTAAGTAAACACAACAGGTACTAGGGTATATGCAGTACTGGGTAGTACAATGTGCAGCTCCCTGTCACACACACAGGCAGTCAGTCACTGAATGTGCTGGGCTGCTGGCAGTGGCACACACACTATCAATTAGCAAGGCTGTGCATGCAACAAAAGTGTCAGAAAAAAAAATGTACAGGTTGAGCTCTGAAAAGAGCTGTTGCTGGGTGCTTTAAAAGCAATATTAATCAGTCAGGAACAAGCAAAGCAGCCTAGAACCTAACTAATCTGTCCCTAAGAGAAAAAGTCTGCAGCAGCTGTCCCTTTCCTCTCTCTAGCAGGCACACGAGTGACTGTAATGGCCGCCGGAGGCTGCCTTATATAAGGGGGGGTGGGGCTCCAGGGCTTACTGTAGCCTGAATGGCTACAATGTGCCTGCTGACTGTGATGCAGAGGGTCAAAGTTGACCCTCATAGTGCATTATGGGCGAATCGAACTTCCGGAAAAGTTCGCCTGGCGCAGGCGAACGCGAACCCCCAATGTTCGCCTGGAACCGTTCGCCGGCGAACCGTTCGGTACACCTCTAGTGGCAAAGAGAGCTGTGGGATATCCCAAATACTGACCAATTCTGCCTCTAGTACAGAGATTCATCATGGGGTAATCAAAATGACCACTGACAGATGGCCCATCAGACTGTGATATCACTAAGAAGAGACAGGAAAAGTGGTACGAATATTAGGGGGTTCCAAACTGTTGCTGGGGACTCCCTTTTTTTTGTTATGCCTCTGCTAAAGAAGTCCTAGCTTCCTCTATGAAGGTTGCAGCTGTACTTGGTTTCCACCAGAAACTGGACTAGCATCTTACACGTGGTCAAAGGGCTCCTCTTCCCCTCACTGGTCAACTCTCTGAACTCTACGAACTCTCTTCACACACTTCGCCCATCCCCCCTTCCCGCATTGATCATTCCTCCTTTACAAGCTAGACTTGTTAGAACTTGATTACATAGATGCACTTTGTACAATTGAGGCAAACTTTGTGTTAATTTGTTTAAACTGTCTATGTTGAAATCGCTGTATTTCTATTGCTGCATTTAGCCCTGTGTATGCCAAGCCCAATTCTGGGCATGGCCCAGTCATGTTTTGCATAATAAAAGATTCTGATTCTGATTCTGAATGTTCTTGATGCAATGTACAGTATATGTTACAGATGATGTCAATCTCCCATATTAGCATTTGAGACAGCAGATATTTGCTTATTATTTTATTATTTAGTATTTATATAGCGCCGACATATTACGCAGCGCTGTACAGTGTATATATATATATCTTGTCACTAACTGTCCCTCAAAGGAGCTCACAATCTAATCCCTACCATTGCCATATGTCTATATTATGTAGTGTAAGTAATGTAGTCTAGGGCCAATTTTTTTTTAGGGGGAGCCAATTAACTTATCCGTATGTTTTTGGAATGTGGGAGGAAACCGGAGTGCCCGGAGGAAACCCACGCAGACACGGAGAGAACATACAAACTCTTTGCAGATAGTGCCCTGGCTGGGATTCGAACCAGGGACCCAGCGCTGCAAGGCGAGAGAGCTAACCACTACGCCACCGTGCTGCCCATAGGCTGCTTAGGCAGTGATCCCTAATGGAAACCCCAGCAAAGCTTTTAATTCCAGAAACATTCAGAAAATGTATTATATATATGCTCAGGTATGTAACTAAAACCACCAGCAGAAAGAAAACCACATTGGAATTGATGTGTTATCTTATATTGTATTTTACAATTTTATGCTGACTTCACTTTAATTTTGCATCTGATTAGCTGCATAAATTATTGCCCATGTGCAAAATTGTACCTAAATTATCTTACTTGGTATTTACCAAATGATTAATTTCACCTGTCTCTCATGTGTGGCTTAAAATGGCCATATTATTTAGTAGTACCGTATCAGTTTTTCTCAATTAAACACACATTGGCCTCAATTCACTAAGCTTTATCAAACACTTTATCGAATGTTTGATAATTTACCTCATGAGTAAAATCTAATTTTGAATTCACTTAGGTGTTATAGATTTATCGAATGTTTTATCGATAAAATGTTCAATAAATCTATAACACCTTAGTGAATTCAAAATTACATTTTACTTGTAAGGTAAATTATCAAACGTATGATAAAGTGTTTGATAAAGCTTAGTGAATGTCTGTCTGCTGCCTTTAAATGGGCTATATACAGTACATGTAGGGAGAGTTGCTATCACCTACACAACTGATGAAAGGGGAACTTCTCCTGATAGGCATTGCGATGGAACTTTCCGATTAAAGTATATTCATTCATAAACACGGGACCTCCGTGTTTCTTACTTCACGCACTTCCACTCATTAGTGCAGCTACAGCTGCCACACCAAGGGCTTCCTACAGAAATTTATGGGCCCAATACAGGCAAACATACAGGGCCCCCATCACTCCCCTCCACTCCCCCCCCCCAAAAAAAATAGGTAGTGTTTCCCCATAAAAGAATATATATATAGATGTATATATATGGTAGGACATTAGACTATGACCATGGAAGGATTAGATTGTGAGCTCCTCTGAGGACAGTCAAAAACATTACTATGTACTCTGTAAAGTGCTGCAGAAGATATCAGTGCTATATAATATATATAATAAATATTATTAAATATAATAAATATTATAAATATATATAAATATAATAAATATTAATAATAATGATATGGGAGGATTTTAGGCGATGGCTATGTTCTGTGCACACTGCTGGAGCCTGGAAACAGTTAAATGTATGTCACTCAGCAGGGAGGGTGGGCCCCAGTCACTACAGGGGCCCCATACTCCTGTAATGGGTGGTACCCCCTGACAGCGGCCCTGGCCACACCGCTCAGTCGCCACTGTTGTGGAGGGATCTGAATGGTGTGCTTTTACTCTTATCTGACACAGGATTCCCCCTGCATGTGAATCCTGAACTGCCAAGTGTGCTATACGGTGTAAGCTGGTTTAGCCTCACTTATGAATGCACGGCCACAGCATTTCTTGTTACAATGGCACAGACACCTGTGCCTATAACCTAAGCCAATCCTGGATACAGAACCTGACTGTAGCACCTGGTCCCCAGGTATAATGGGATAAAGCCTGCAAGCTGATTAACCCATACAGGCTCGTCAGCAACTACATCAGGTGAGACTATCCCTCGGCCGGCTGGCCATCTCTCCTCTCTACCTTCCCAAGTTTGCTCTTTTTCCCCCTCCCTTGTCCTTTGCAGATTTCTCCACCACTATCCAGTGGATATTACAGAGCTGCTTCTACCATTCACTCGACCAGCTTTCAGTTGAATTACACATCAGCCAATCCCGATCACTCCCACTACACTGATGAAAGCCTGTGCAGGGGTTAAAAGATCCTCCTTGTACGCATCACTTCAAAGTCTCTCCAGCATCAACAATTCATCCTCCACACTCTGACACAATCGATTCCCATTGGCATAACCAAGCCAGCGATGCCAATACGAGGGACTGCTGTGCTTTGTGCTTCAACACTTGCCAATTTTTTCCTTAGTACAGTATACAGAAATATTAAAATATCACAGTCATACAAGTGGATTGTCAAAACATTCTGACATATTAATTCATTACACACTGTACAATAACCTTGTTGACCTATATTTACTCAACAAATACATTTTATATAACTGTGTTTAGAAGTATAAGCAACGTTACTAATGCAAGAATGGGTTTTATTACGCTAAACTTAGATGGTCAATATTATTAGTATCAAAAATGCTGTAGATTTGTCTGTTTGACTGAAGCAACCTTGCATCACTGTTATGTAGACAGTTATTCACTATACATCCATTTATTTGTCATATTTTGTTGATTGTGAACAGACAGCTTAGTAAAAGCACAATAGGTACAGATGTATTAAAAGGTAGCTGGATGCGCTCAGAGTGTTCCAGCTGCAATATTTTTACTTTAGTACACTGAGTGCTGCAGGTACCTGTATTATCAAGTGGGCTTAGCTAAGCCAACAGTAAATATCATTTTTTATGGAGAAGAGAAGGGGGATCCAGAAGCAGCGGACCTCCTGCTGTAGCCTATCTAAAGAAAATAATACAGCATTTGGTTGAAAAAGATAGCAACTATGCACTATACTGATGTGGGCCGGGCATCTGTGTCTCCTCTACGTCATTATTGGCCACACTGAATCACATGATACAGAGACCAGGAAGTGGACATCATAATTGGATCAAATAAACCTTCATTATCTACCACATGATACCGCAGCTCAAAAACCTCACAAACTTTTAAATCCCATTCACATTTGCTTACTCTCTCCCTCCTACTCTTACTTGCAGCTGGTGATATATCACCCAATCCTGGACCACAGCCTGCTGCCAGACAAGCATCCCCTGCTGACCTGCTTCATACACTTCACAGCCCTCTGTCCACAAATAGCCTCAACACCCATCCTCGCTCCAACCTTATTTCCATCCATCCCACCTACAAACACATGCTCCCCCTACCCTGCGGTCTCTGGAATGCCAGATCCGTCCGCAATAAACTTACAGCAATCCACGACCTCTTCCTCTCCAAATCCCTCACCATCCTCGCACTCACTGAGACATGGCTCACCCCCTCTGACTCTGCCGCAGAGGCTGCCCTCTCCTATGGTGGGCTTCACCTCAGTCACACCCCCAGACCGGACAACAGGACCGGGGGAGGGGTGGGTCTGCTTCTCTCCCCATCCTGCACCTTCCGTGTCCTCACCCCACCTACCTCCCTACAATTCACATCATTCGAGGCCCACATCATCCGCCTCTACCACCCCCTCCCTGCCATTGTTGCGGTCTTATACCGTCCTCCGGGCTCCACCCCACAATTTCTCGATGACCTTGCTTCCTGGCTCCCTCACATCCTCTCCTCTGACCTCCCCACCATCATCCTTGGGGATTTCAATATTCCCATCGATGAAGCCCAGAACTCCGCTGTGACCCGGCTACTCACCATTGCCAACTCACTTGGACTAGTACAACACACCAACGCCCCCACTCACACTGCACGTCACACTCTCAACCTTATATTCACTAAATCCACCGCTATTGCAGACCTTGACATCGCACCCTTTCCACCCTCAGACCATCACCTTCTCACCTTCAACCTCCTCACGGAAGGCACCTCCAAACTACCCGCCCGCCCACCTGGCCAATGGCAGCGAGACCTATGCAAGCTCAACCCTAGCGTCCTTGCTGACCCCCTCCATGCCCTCTCCTCCACTCTCCCCACCCTAACCTGTCCTAATCTTGCTGCAGCTCAGTATCTCCAAACTCTCTCATCAGCCCTAGAGAAAGCTGCTCCACCAATATTTCGCTGCAACCGACCCCATAACCCCCAGCCCTGGCGCACTACCCATACTCGCAACCTCCAGAGGGAAACACGTGCCACTGAACGGAAATGGAGGAAAACTAGACTTAACCAGGATTTCCTACAGTACAAGACCAACCTGCTGCAGTTCCACACTGCCCTTGCTCATGCGAAGCAGGAATACTTTACCAAGCTCATCGGAGCACAAGCTTCCAACCCCCGGCGTCTCTTTGTCACTTTCAACTCCCTGCTTAAACCCACCCCCCCCCACCCTCCATTTCCTCCCTCTCTGCCACAGATTTAGCCACCCACTTCACCAACAAAATTGTCTCCCTCCGTCAGGAAATATCAAATCTCCAATCTTCACCTCCCACCCCCTCCCAACCAGCTCCTCCTCCACCCTATCCTCCCCTTATATCCTTCACTCCTACTACCACCGAGGAAGTCAACCACCTACTGCAGACTTCCCATACCACCACTTCCCCCCTTGACCCCATCCCTTCTGATTTACTCCAGCCTCACTTCACGGAATTGGCCCCAGTCCTCACTACCTTGTTCAACCTCTCCCTATCCACAGGCACCTTCCCCTCAGACTTCAAGCAGGCCACTGTACTACCCCTGCTCAAGAAACCCTCCCTCGACCCCTCGCTACCCTCCAACTACCGTCCTATCTCCCTCCTCCCCTTTGCCTCAAAACTCCTTGAGCGTCTGGTTTACAAACGCCTGACCCAATTCCTCAATGCCAGCTCACTGCTAGACCAACTGCAATCTGGATTTCGGCCTGCCCACTCAACCGAAACTGCTCTCACCAAAGTGGTCAATGACCTTGCCTTAGCTAAAGCTGAAGGTAAATACTCCATTCTCCTCCTTCTTGACCTTTCAGCAGCTTCTGACACAGTAGATCATCCCCTACTCCTCCAGTCCCTCCAGTCCATGGGCATTCACAATCTTCATCCACAGTACAGCGTTCCACAGCTATGGACTATAATATTCACAGAAATCTAATTTGTATGCTTTCTTCTTGTTTTGTGAACAGCATGATGATGCAAAGCCTAGCAACATCTGTCAACACGGTCTGCTGTAAACCCCTTCAGCGGAGTTCTTTTAGGTCAACTAATAAGACCAAATTCCTAAAACAGGTTTTACATCCACAGAAGCCTCACTTTGCACAACATCTGTGCTGTATATTATAGTGTTGTATAGTATATTTACACCTGTACTGGTAGTTGGCTTTTTAGTATACCGCTATTTTAGGCTCCCTGCACACTGCAAATCCGATTTGCGATTCCGATTTTGATTCTGATTTGCAATTCCGATTTTCCCTGAATGCTACCAACAGAAGAACACAAAAAAAAAATCACAGCATGCAGTAACAATTAAAAATCAGAAACGGAATTGCTTGTAAAAAACAATTCAAAGTCGGAATCGGATGCAGTGTGCAGGAAGCCTTATGCCTTTTATTTGCTTTATACCTACTTCCTAATTTAAGCTATTCCTAGGTAAATAAATAATAGTAATTCATAAATGATTACTTGATGGCTGGGAGCAAATAAGTGTGGTGTTATTATTTACACTTGTCTTTACTTCCGTCATTGGAAGATAAATGCACTTAAAAAATCCTGGTCTTATTTACAGTACTTCCGGGTCAGAGGTTACATTACCGGATGGCTATGCAATATTTGATAGCTTCCACAACTTCAAAGGTGAATTCATCATCAAACAGTAAAGCTGCATCATGGCCTAAGATGTACTATAAAGCACCAATTCCGGGATTGTCTAGTGTGTATCATTCCTGATACCATATGTAGGGCAGTCTAACGTTAAATAATAACACTGAGCTTACCTTGCCCAGTTCATCAAATAACCCTTTGTGGACTTATCCTTTGAATAACTAAATAAGGGGGTAAATCATACTATACATAATTTCTTTGTTAACAGGAACATGAACAAAATACATTTCTGAAAAATGAATTGCGGCACAACAGGTTAGGTAAACCTCCTATGCAACTCAACGCACAACAACAAATATCATATTCCAGATCTATAACATAAACTAACCTTTGAATATGACACTTACATTAATTAGGTGTCCAAGAAGAGCTGTGAGATATGCAGAAGTATTAAGAACTATACATGAATGTAAATGAACATTCAAGTCCTGCTATAATAAAATAAACAATATTTTACCTTATACACAGTTCCTCTAAGCTTCGCAATCTTTACGCATGATCTGACACCATGGATGAGGGTTCTGCTAAGATCTTTTCCTTTACTGACTAGACAAGCAGTTAGACACTAGAGTTGGGCCGAACCTCCGATTTTCGGTTCGCGAACCGGGTTCGCGAACTTTCGCGAAAGGTTCAGTTCGCGTTAAAGTTCGCGAACCGCAATAGACTTCAATGGGGATGCGAACTTTGAAAAAAAAAATTAATTATGCTGGCCACAAAAGTGATGGAAAAGATGTTTCAAGGGGTCTAACACCTGGAGGGGGGGATGGCGGAGTGGGATACATGCCAAAAGTCCCCGGGAAAAATCTGGATTTGACGCAAAGCAGCGTTTTAAGGGCAGAAATCACATTGAATGTTAAATGACAGGCCTAAAGTGCTTTCAAACATCTTGCATGTGTATACATCAATCAGGTAGTGTAATTAAGGTACTGCTTCACACTGACGCACCAAACTCATCGTGTAACGCACCGCAAACAGCTGTTTGTGTAGTGACGGCCGTGCTGGACTGGTGCGCACCATGGCGAGAGTGCAGGTTTTGGTGGCTTTACAGCCCATATGGTCAGTCACCTGGCTGATGTAGCTGAATGACAGAACAGTGACTGTCCAGCTGATCAAATTTGGTCTGACCACAATGAGGCAACGACCTTATTATCGTGGGTGTGCCCCCCGAGACACTCATCTAGGCGCCGGTCATTGCTCCATTGTGATACGCAAGCCCCTTCACCACGGCAAGGTAATGATCACGAAGGGGAATGGGCGCATGTTCATGCCTTTTCTTTTGTTGTTGCAGCTGCCCGCAGTGCAGCCAGAAAAATTAGGCAGTCATGTACACGCACCCGAAAAATTATTACAGCGGCCGCTGCTAGCAGCGGCCTAAAAAATTCAGCAATCCGCCTGGAGTCCCGGACCCTGTTGGTGGTGGCGGAGAAGGTAGTGAAGCGGCCTGCAGGCAGACATGCTGTGTGGAGGGACTGGGAGCGACTTAGTCTTCTTGGGGCAGGCCAGGCAGCCAGTCACACGGCGTGCAGGCAGAGATGCTGTATGTGCGGGGACTGACTTAGTCTTGGGGCGGGCAGCAGCCCTCCGGGATCCATGCCTCATTCATTTTTATAAAGGTGAGGTACTTAACACTTTTGTGACTTAGGCGACTTCTCTTCTCTGTGACAATGCCTCCAGCTGCGCTGAAGGTCCTTTCTGAGAGGACGCTTGCGGCAGGGCAGGAGAGAAGTTGGATGGCAAATTGGGACAGCTCTGGCCACAGGTCAAGCCTGCGCACCCAGTAGTTAAAGGGTTCCTCATCGCTGTTCACAGCAGTGTCTACATCCACACTTAAGGCCAGGTAGTCGGCTACCTGCCGTTCCAGGCGTTGGTGGAGGGTGGATCCGGAAGTGCTACGGCGAGGCGTTGGACTAAAGAACGTCCGCATGTCCGACATCACCATGAGATCGCTGGAGCGTCCTGTCTTTGACTGCGTGGACACGGGAGGAGGATTAGTGGCAGTGGTACCTTGCTGGCGTTGTGCCGTCACATCACCCTTAAAGGCATTGTAAAGCATAGTTGACAGCTGGTTCTGCATGTGCTGCATCCTTTCCACCTTCCGGTGAGTTGGTAACAGGTCCGCCACTTTGTGCCTGTACCGAGGGTCTAGTAGTGTGGCCACCCAGTACAGCTCATTCCCCTTGAGGTTTTTTATACGGGGGTCCCTCAACAGGCAGGACAGCATAAAAGACGACATCTGCACAAAGTCGGATCCAGTACCCTCCATCTCCTCTTGCTCTTCCTCAGTGACGTCAGGTAAGTCAACCTCCTCCCCCCAGCCGCGAACAATACCACGGGAAGGTTGCGCAGCACAAGCCCCCTGCGACGCCTGCTGCGGTTGTTCTCCTGCCGCTGTCCCCTCCTCCTCCTCCTCCTCCCCCAAAGAAACACCTTGCTCATCATCCTCTGAGTCTGACTCATCTTCTGCACATGACCTCTCTTCTTCCTCCTCCTCCCCCCTCTGTGCTGCCGCAGGTGTTGAGGAAACAGCTGGGTCTGATGAAAATTGGTCCCATGCCTGTTCCTGCCGTAACGGTTCCTGGTCACGCTCATTCGCAGCTTCATCCGCCACTCTACGCACAGCACGCTCCAAGAAGTACGCGTAGGGAATTAAGTCGCTGATGGTGCCCTCACTGCGGCTCACCAGGTTGGTCACCTCCTCAAACGGCCGCATGAGCCTGCATGCATTTTTCATCATTGTCCAGTTGTCGGGCCAGAACATCCCCATCTTCCCAGACTGTTTCGTTCTACTCCAGTTGTAGAGGTACTGGGTGACGGCTTTCTTCTGTTCTAGCAGGCGGGAGAACATGAGGAGGGTCGAGTTCCAGCGAGTGGGGCTATCGCAAATGAGGCGTCTCACCGGCATGTTGTTTTTACGCTGAATTTCTGCAAATCGTGCCATGGCTGTGTAAGAGCGCCTCAAATGCCCACAGAACTTCCTGGCCTGCTTCAGGACATCCGCTAAGCCAGGGTACTTTGCCACAAATCTTTGAACCACCAGATTCATGACATGTGCCATGCAGGGTATGTGTGTCAGCTTCCCCATATGCAAAGCGGCAAGCAGATTGCTGCCGTTGTCGCACACCACGTTGCCTATCTCCAGGTGGTGCGGGGTCAGCCACTCATCCACCTGTTTCTTAAGAGCAGCCAGGAGAGCTGCTCCAGTGTGACTCTCCGCTTTGAGACAAGCCATGTCTAAGATGGCGTGACACCGTCGTACCTGGCATGCAGCATAGGCCCTGCGGAGCTGGGGCTGTGTAGCTGGAGAGGAGAACTGCCACTCAGCCAAGGAGGAGGAGGAGGACAGCGAAGAGCATGTAGCAGGAGGAGAGGAGGTGGCAGGAGGCCTGCCTGCAAGCCGTGGAGGTGTCACAATTTGGTCCGCCGCTTTCTGCTTGCCATCGTTCACCACCAGGTTCACCCAATGGGCTGTGTAGGTAATGTAGCGGCCCTGCCCGTGCTTGGCAGACCAGGCATCCGTGGTCAGGTGTACCCTTGACCCAACGCTCTTCGCAAGAGATGACACCACTTGCCTCTCAACTTCACGGTGCAGTTGGGGTATGGCCTTTCTGGAAAAATAAGTGCGGCCTGGCATCTTCCACTGCGGTGTTCCGATGGCCACAAATTTACGGAAGGCCTCAGAGTCCACCAGCCGGTATGGTAACAGCTGGCGAGCTAACAGTTCCGCCACGCCAGCTGTCAGACGCCGGGCAAGGGGGTGACTGGCCAAAAGTGGCTTCTTCCGCTCAAACATTTCCTTCACGGACACCTGACTGCTGCTGTGGGCAGAGGAGCAGGAACCGCTCAAGGGCAGAGGCGGAGTGGAGGAGGGTGCCTGTGAAGGTGCAAGGGAGAGAGCGGCATAAGCAGATGATGCACCTGAAGGAGGAAGAGGAGAAGGAGGGTGACTTTGCTTTTGTGTGCTGCTGCTGCTTTTGCTCAGGTGGCCATCCCATTGCTGTTTGTGCCTTTTCTGCAGGTGCCTTCGTAAGGCACTTGTCCCTACGTGAGTGTTGGCCTTTCCACGGCTCAATTTTTGTTGGCAGAGCGAACAGATGGCTTTGGTCCGATCTGAGGCACACACATTAAAAAATTTCCACACCGCTGAGCCACCCTGGGATGTGGGCACCTCAGCAGCTGATGCTGAAGGGCAAGTTGGCTGGCTGTACATAGGTGGCGAATCTGGCGATACATGGTGCCGGACTCTGCCACCAGCTGTTTCTGACGAAGAGCTGCCCCAGCTTCTTTCAGCAACTTCTATCCTCCTACTACTCTCTGACTCCCCCTCTGAACTGTCCCCCTCTTCATCTCCTCTATTGGGAACATACAGAGGATCCCTATCATCGTCATCATCGTAATCATCCTGCCCAGCTTCGCTTGCCTCAGAAAAATCCAAATGTGTAGGTCCTTCATCCTCCTTACACGTTACATCCATAGTGTTGTCGCGTAACGCAGACATATGAGCTGGTGAAAATTCATCTGGCTGTAACAATGGCTGTGCATCAGTGATTTCACCACCACTAAATAATTCTTGCGAAGTGTCAAATGCAGCGGAAGTGGTGCTAGTAGTAGCGCTGGTGGCTGAGCAAGATGAGGTGTTCTGTGTCGCTAAATACTCAACCACGTCCTGACAATCTTGGGAGGTGATGGGACGTGCCTTCTTCCGAGCACTGTACTGTGGGCCAGGTCCACACGAAATTACATTTACACGACCTCGCGCAGACCTGCCGGGTGGCCTTCCTCTGCCTCTGCCACTACCTCTTCCTCTTCCTCTACCTGTTTTGTCCATATCGGGTATGCACGGAGTGGTATATCACACTGCGTGCACTCACGTAGGTAGGTGGGTTCACTTAACTGCACAGGTATGCGCACTGATGCGGTGGGTTCACTGAACAGTACAGGTATACAGTGGCGGGTTCACTGAACACAACAGGTATGCAGTGGCGTGTTCACTAAACAGGTATACAGTGGCAGGTCCACTGAACAGAACAGGTATACAGTGGCAGGTCCACTGAACAGAACAGGTATACAGTGGCGGGTCCACTGAACAGAACAGGTATACAGTGGCGGGTTCACAGAACAGGTATGCAGTGGCAGGTTCACTGAACACAACAGGTATGCAGTGGCGTGTTCACTAAACAGGTATACAGTGGCAGGTCCACTGAACAGAACAGGTATACAGTGGCGGGTTCACAGAACAGGTATACAGTGGCGGGTCCACTGAACAGAACAGGTATACAGTGGCGGGTTCACAGAACAGGTATGCAGTGGCAGGTTCACTGAACACAACAGGTATGCAGTGGCGTGTTCACTAAACAGGTATACAGTGGCAGGTCCACTGAACAGAACAGGTATACAGTGGCGGGTTCACAGAACAGGTATACAGTGGCGGGTCCACTGAACAGAACAGGTATACAGTGGCGGGTTCACAGAACAGGTATACAGTGGCAGGATCACTGAACAGGTATGCAGTGGCAGGATCACAGTACAGGTATGCAGTGGGCTGAGGGCTCACTGAACAGAACAGGTATGCTGTGGCAGGATCACTGAACAGCTATGCAGTGGCAGGATCACAGTACAGGTATGCAGTGGGCTGAGGGCTCACTGAACAGAACAGGTATGCTGTGGCAGGATCACTGAACAGGTATGCAGTGGCAGGATCACAGTACAGGTATGCAGTGGGCTGGGGGCTCACTGAACAGAACAGGTATGCTGTGGCAGGATCACTGAACAGCTATGCAGTGGCAGGATCACAGTACAGGTATGCAGTGGGCTGAGGGCTCACTGAACAGAACAGGTATGCTGTGGCAGGATCACTGAACAGCTATGCAGTGGCAGGATCACAGTACAGGTATGCAGTGGGCTGAGGGCTCACTGAACAGAACAGGTATGCTGTGGCAGGATCACTGAACAGGTATGCAGTGGCAGGATCACAGTACAGGTATGCAGTGGGCTGAGGGCTCACTGAACAGAACAGGTATGCTGTGGCAGGATCACTGAACAGGTATGCAGTGGCAGTATCACAGTACAGGTATGCAGTGGGCTGAGGGCTCACTGAACAGAACAGGTATGCTGTGGCAGGATCACTGAACAGGTATGCAGTGGCAGGATCACAGTACAGGTATGCAGTGGGCTGAGGGCTCACTGAACAGAACAGGTATGCTGTGGCAGGATCACTGAACAGCTATGCAGTGGCAGGATCACAGTACAGGTATGCAGTGGGCTGAGGGCTCACTGAACAGAACAGGTATGCTGTGGCAGGATCACTGAACAGGTATGCAGTGGCAGGATCACAGTACAGGTATGCAGTGGGCTGAGGGCTCACTGAACAGAACAGGTATGCTGTGGCAGGATCACTGAACAGGTATGCAGTGGCAGGATCACAGTACAGGTATGCAGTGGGCTGGGGGCTCACTGAACAGAACAGGTATGCTGTGGCAGGATCACTGAACAGCTATGCAGTGGCAGGATCACAGTACAGGTATGCAGTGGGCTGAGGGCTCACTGAACAGAACAGGTATGCTGTGGCAGGATCACTGAACAGCTATGCAGTGGCAGGATCACAGTACAGGTATGCAGTGGGCTGAGGGCTCACTGAACAGAACAGGTATGCTGTGGCAGGATCACTGAACAGGTATGCAGTGGCAGGATCACAGTACAGGTATGCAGTGGGCTGGGGGCTCACTGAACAGAACAGGTATGCTGTGGCAGGATCACTGAACAGCTATGCAGTGGCAGGATCACAGTACAGGTATGCAGTGGGCTGAGGGCTCACTGAACAGAACAGGTATGCTGTGGCAGGATCACTGAACAGCTATGCAGTGGCAGGATCACAGTACAGGTATGCAGTGGGCTGAGGGCTCACTGAACAGAACAGGTATGCTGTGGCAGGATCACTGAACAGGTATGCAGTGGCAGGATCACAGTACAGGTATGCAGTGGGCTGAGGGCTCACTGAACAGAACAGGTATGCTGTGGCAGGATCACTGAACAGGTATGCAGTGGCAGTATCACAGTACAGGTATGCAGTGGGCTGAGGGCTCACTGAACAGAACAGGTATGCTGTGGCAGGATCACTGAACAGGTATGCAGTGGCAGGATCACAGTACAGGTATGCAGTGGGCTGAGGGCTCACTGAACAGAACAGGTATGCTGTGGCAGGATCACTGAACAGCTATGCAGTGGCAGGATCACAGTACAGGTATGCAGTGGGCTGAGGGCTCACTGAACAGAACAGGTATGCTGTGGCAGGATCACTGAACAGGTATGCAGTGGCAGGATCACAGTACAGGTATGCAGTGGGCTGAGGGCTCACTGAACAGAACAGGTATGCTGTGGCAGGATCACTGAACAGGTATGCAGTGGCAGGATCACAGTACAGGTATGCAGTGGGCTGGGGGCTCACTGAACAGAACAGGTATGCTGTGGCAGGATCACTGAACAGCTATGCAGTGGCAGGATCACAGTACAGGTATGCAGTGGGCTGAGGGCTCACTGAACAGAACAGGTATGCTGTGGCAGGATCACTGAACAGCTATGCAGTGGCAGGATCACAGTACAGGTATGCAGTGGGCTGAGGGCTCACTGAACAGAACAGGTATGCTGTGGCAGGATCACTGAACAGGTATGCAGTGGCAGGATCACAGTACAGGTATGCAGTGGGCTGAGGGCTCACTGAACAGAACAGGTATGCTGTGGCAGGATCACTGAACAGGTATGCAGTGGCAGTATCACAGTACAGGTATGCAGTGGGCTGAGGGCTCACTGAACAGAACAGGTATGCTGTGGCAGGATCACTGAACAGGTATGCAGTGGCAGGATCACAGTACAGGTATGCAGTGGGCTGAGGGCTCACTGAACAGAACAGGTATGCTGTGGCAGGATCACTGAACAGCTATGCAGTGGCAGGATCACAGTACAGGTATGCAGTGGGCTGAGGGCTCACTGAACAGAACAGGTATGCTGTGGCAGGATCACTGAACAGGTATGCAGTGGCAGGATCACAGTACAGGTATGCAGTGGGCTGAGGGCTCACTGAACAGAACAGGTATGCTGTGGCAGGATCACTGAACAGGTATGCAGTGGCAGGATCACAGTACAGGTATGCAGTGGGCTGGGGGCTCACTGAACAGAACAGGTATGCTGTGGCAGGATCACTGAACAGCTATGCAGTGGCAGGATCACAGTACAGGTATGCAGTGGGCTGAGGGCTCACTGAACAGAACAGGTATGCTGTGGCAGGATCACTGAACAGGTATGCAGTGGCAGGATCACAGTACAGGTATGCAGTGGGCTGAGGGCTCACTGAACAGAACAGGTATGCTGTGGCAGGATCACTGAACAGCTATGCAGTGGCAGGATCACAGTACAGGTATGCAGTGGGCTGAGGGCTCACTGAACAGAACAGGTATGCTGTGGCAGGATCACTGAACAGCTATGCAGTGGCAGGATCACAGTACAGGTATGCAGTGGGCTGAGGGCTCACTGAACAGAACAGGTATGCAGCCAGGAAGAAGTTAAGCCTAACTAATCTTTCCCTGAGAGACAGTCTGCAGCAGCTCGCCCTACTCTGACTAATGCAGGCACACGAGTGGCCGTAATGGCCGCCGCTGCCTGCCTTATATAAGGGGGGGTGGGGCTCCAGGGGCTAGTGTAGCCTAATTGGCTACACTGGGCCTGCTGACTGTGATGTAGAGGGTCAAAGTTGACCCTCAGGTGCATTATGGGGCGAACCGAACTTCTTCCGCAAAAGGTTCGCGTGCGGTACCCGCACGCGAACCACCTAAGTTCGCGCGAACCCCGTTCGCCGGCGAACCGTTCGGCCCAACTCTATTAGACACATAACAAGCCAGTGTTTAACCTCATACGCACTGAAGAAGTTTGTTTAGAACTGTTAAAAGAAGTATGAAGTCTTAATACTCTTCATCTGAGCACCCTGCAATTTACTGTCAGAGAGACAGCTAATATAGACAGTATTAACGCTTAAAAAGTGTCAGCTAAGAAGATTGTTTGACAAGCTGTATCATTCTGATAGCTGTATAGTTTTCATCTTCCTGACATATGAGTTTTCAATCTTTCTTCTGTGAAGATTTCCAGTCAAACTAAAATGTTACAGAGAATACACTTAAGCTAAAATGAGACATTTCTTTTTCTTAATGTTGATGTACATGATCTACATGGTAGAGGTGGATGTCAGGATGTTCAAAAGGTGAATAATATTTAATCAAATTAAATGTTTTGCTGTATGTGAGTATGACATATAATGATGTGGTCCAGAATATTAAAAAGTCAAACTTCTCAACATTTTCATTCCTTTGGGAAAGGATGGGATAAATTAGCAAAAGGTAAAGTCAATGGAAATTGGAAAGATCATTTATTTTTGATTTTTTTTGACAGGCAGTGTCGGTTGTAGACTTTTTGCTGCCTGAGACAAACCGGTGAGGAGGACCCCCCCCATTTGGAATGATTTCACACCATACCTGCCATCCCCCTCCTCACTCACTGTCAAGCTCCTCACACAGCACAACGAGCTGCTCTTCCCCAATAATGACCTCTTCACCTCGCTCGCTCTCCTCCTACTTTGACTGCATGCTGTTAGTTTAAATACAAGGTACAAACATGCTGCCCCTGTAATCTCTGTGCTTGATGCAAATGTTTCACCATGCTTCATGAGAGGACCGGCCCTGTTGGCAGGATAGACTAATTTGATACACCGAAATCTGGTTTTGCTGGGTAGAATTCAAACATGCAACAAAGTATCATGCAGTAACTAAAAACATGAACTAGATAAACTGTAATCCATTATTGTCTTGTACTGTTAACTGTTGTATTATTTATATTGTATTGTTATACCCTGTATTCTGTTGTACAGTGCCACAGGAGATGCTGGCACTATATAGGTCAATAATAATAATAGCTAAACAAATAGACTTTAGAACTTTATCGTTTAAATTGTATTATTATACCCTGTATTCTGTTGTACAATGCTATAGAAGATGCTGGCACTACATAGGTCAATAATAATAATAATAGTTATCAAACAGACTCTATGGGCCATATTCTGTTCCAGGTGATAAGTAGGTTGCAAATGCGAGCTACTTATCACCTTGCCATCGCACGAGGATTACTTGCAAATCCTATTGCCGAGTTCCTTTGTGCGATGGCCGATCATTAGGGAGCATTACTCAGGCGAAAGCCTGAGTGATGCTCCCTTTTACCAGGTGATGGGTAGTGAGGCTTTATGCTGTGGTGCTGTCCTTCAGCACCATGGCCTTACTCCCCACACATGCGCATGCACACCCGCCGAATTTCGTCACCATCTTCCGCCGCTACATTTGGGATTCTCCTTTAAAAGGAGACCCCAAGAGCTCCCCGTCGGGTCACCACACATCTTGGAAGCCCACCACGTACCTCTGCCAGGCACCCCTGTAAATATACATACTGCAACTAATCACCCGATGCCTCTCACCACAAGTTTCACGTCGTGTAATTACAGTGTATGAGTCACTGTAATTACTGTGTATCCAAGCCCCAGCAAAGCATCTTTGAAACTCCCGCCCGGGTTCCCCATTGGTCCACAGTCTGAGCCGATGAAATGGTCCAGACAGTGGACCAATGGGGAGCCCGAGCAGGAGCTTCAAAGATACTTTGCTGGGGCTTTGATACACAGCAATTACCGTGACTCATACACTGTAATTACATGATGGGGAACTTGCAACGAGAGGCGGCAAGTGATTAGCGGTGGTATGTATATTGCTCTAACGGCGCAGCTACGGTGACAGCGCAGCTACATGGGGGGCTTAGGCTATGTTTGGTGGACTGACAGGAAGGAGACCACCAGATGCAGTGGTGACGACGTGCCTTAGCTGGTTTAGACCTACTCTTGCAGGTCTAAGCTAACGCTCATGTCTGCTAGGAAGCATCGCTTCCCAGAGGCAGGAAAAGGGCAACTGGATAACGTGCAAAGATCTCGCTGGGTGATTATATCACCCAAGTAAGTTCTTTTCTGCTCGGGAAGGTCAATTAAATAGGAGAAGGCAACTCTCCCATCGCCTAAATTGAGAACTCGCCAGTGCGTAGTGCTGGCAAGTTCAGCAACAGGATATGGCAATATAACTTTTATCTTTTTAGAAAAATCACCTGAAACATTTGAATGTTGATTCATGATTCTCTATGAGCGATTTTCAAGCAAATGTTTACTGATATAAAGGAAATCCTAACCCAAAGGCATATCAGTCAACACTCTTTACAATTAAAGGACAAAACAGGCTGAAATGGAAACTGTAAGATATAGTATATTAAATTACTATATAAAATGAATATAGGCTGTATTCAGAACTAGACAGTGTTACTGGCTCTCCCTGGACATCAAAAGGATTTGCATATTTATTCACTGTACTGGATTAAACCCATTTACTTTGTTGGTGTACACCATAATTATGCTTAAATGCTTTCTAAAAATTCCTTTATGCCTTAATCTACTTCTAATAGTTACTGAAGTTTGTTTATATAGGATTTATTATTTTTAATCTCAAAACGTTCTGCAATGTGATGAGTTATAGTTCTCTCTCAACTCAACATAGGTACCACTTGGGGTCTGCTTTGCATGCCCGGGTTTGAGAACCTAGTCTCCATCTCGTGGCAAAGCTATTTTAATGGTGGAGCTATGGTTATGCACACATCAGAGTACTAAAGATTATAAGTATAGGAAAAAAGTTGAAATATCTTTTTGCATTGAACCTGGGGCAAGGACAGGGGTGCAAATATTACAGATCCACATTAAATCTGGGCATTAGAACCAGGAATAAGCTAAGTTTTAGGGAGGTATTCTTCAGCCATAGAATATGTATGCAAAGAAAAAGAGAAGAAAAAAAATCCCCAAGTAAGTAACATTGGTTAAGGACACTAAGAAAGATGAAAAGATTTTGATTATAAAAAGGCACCAAGTGATGTGGGTTATAAAGTATAACATATGGTTTATTTACTAGTTTTTGGTTATTCATAATGTTTTAGGAATTGGTGTGCTACTGAAATCATAGCTTCAGAGGCTTCAGATGTGGACAGGTGCATTCTGTGGAATACAATAGAAAACATATTTCTAACTGTCAATTTCAGTAAATCCAATCTACCACCATTCAGCAAATAGAAAGTGAACCCCGCTACTTTTGTTAAGAACAAGTAACATATTTCTAACTGAAATCTCATGCAGAAAATAAATGTTATTTTCCATTTAACTAAAACTACTTTTTTGAATGGACAATCAGTAAATAGCAAAGTAGGAGAGTTGAGTCTCCCAGCTCACTGCCAGCTAGCCAGCAAGTGAACCTGTCACACCTATAACTGATTGCTAATGAAATACAGTTCTTAGTGACACATATATAGAAACACATGTAAATATGATGTAGAAGAGTCCAGTCATGGCACCCCTGTAGCTATCCATCCCTGTTGCAATGTATGAGAATATGACCAAATGGACCACAGGTCCTCTCTCCTCTTCAATTCCTGGTAAACTTGTTTCATTAAACTGCCCTCGCACACATCAGATGAATCCTCTTTTTGCCGACCTCTTCATTTTCTGACAATTAAGAATCCAATACAAACACCTCAATTCTTACAAAGATCTCCATAAGTTGTCCTGTTCATACATTTCTTCAATTTCCATATTGTAACATCCCCTATGATGGTGGCTGCGGGCACGCAGGATGTCTCTTCAGCAGCCTTTGTGCTCGGTTCTGAGGCCTCATCCGTTCCGCTGGCGTCTAGCACGCCAGGGACGGGACTGTCAGTTGCGCATAGGGTCGCTGTCTCACGCGGGTGTGCGCGGAGACAGGACCTTTATGCTGGAAGAAGGCGCGTCAGCTGACCTGCCGGTCGGCTGACATCAGGAGAGACTCACAGTGCCCGGATTGGCTTATTGGGCATGGGCGTGGCTGTGGGCTCTCCTCGCTGCTTCATAAGCTTTCTCCGTTCACTTGCAAACTGTCTGCTATTGCAAATACATAAGTGTTAGCGCTCAGACCTTAGACAAGTTCCGGTGTGCTTTGATCTGGGAGGAAACCAGGGATTTCACACAAGACTAGGAATATTGCTTTATTGTATTATTGATATTCTGTGTACGACTCTGGCTTATCTCTGACTCTGCTTCTGCTCAACATTTCTGTACTTCTGCCCATCTGATCTAGTTGCCGAACCTCTGCCTGAATCATTACTATTCTCTTGCCTTCTGATTTTGTACTGTACCTGCCTCTCTGTTTCTGAACCTTGCCTGTCTGACTCTTCTACTCTCCAGTGAGCCCTTGTCACTGGAGAGGTGCTCTGATAGTACCCACCAGCTCCTCTGGTGAGGTCTAAGTTAAACTATCTAGTTACTATTGTTGATAGTACCCACCAGTTCCTCTGGGGAGGTCTAGTTAAACTATCTACTTACTAGTGTTGATAGTACCCACCAGCTCCTCTGGTGAGGTCTAGTTAAACTATCTAGTTACTGTTGCTGATAGCACTTACCAGCTCCTCTGGTGTGGGCTCCTAGCTACTCAGCTACTATTTTGGCTAGTACCCTCCAGCTCCTCTGGTGGGGTCTAGCACAGATTATTTGCAGATATACCCACCAGCTCCTCTGGTGAGGTTTAGTCAAACTATTCTGCCATTTCCACCGGTAGCTTTCTCCAGCCCCTCTGGTGAGATCTAGCCTCTACTGTTGCACCAAACGCTATTATCTCTACCTTCTATACTTGCATTATTGGTGATACTGCAGATCACCACATAATCAGGTATAGAGTCTGCATTATTGGTGATTCTGCAGATCACACAATAATCAGACATCTGTGTCGCTACACCAATATGTTAGACAATCGTTACACATATACTATTCTGCATGTAATCTTCACGCCACCTATAAAACTCTCCAATTTTATCACCTCCACTCTCATATCCAGAACTCTTCTGGAACTCTTTTTTAAAATCTTACCTGCAAGCTCATAGCCTGAAAAACAAAGACTTACCCTTGAAATGCACCTGTTCAGACATCTGTAATTCCTATGCAGACACATATCCAGATCTGAACTAGAGGTCAAAAGACTGCATTAAGCAGAACAATGTGTGTAAAATCATACTTCACGAGTAGAGCAGAATGCTATACATTAAATGCAATACTTTATGCTCTACTTATCATGCGTAAGACTTTATGCATGTAATTCTGCTTAAATGACAATGATCGCAAAAATGTGTACAATTTAAAGCACATAGATATAAAATGTAAATTTACTCTGGGAGAAAATGCACTATAACCCCAACACACTCATATAGCTTCATTGTGATACGCTAGCCCCGTCACCGTGGCAAGGTAACGATCACGAAGGGGAATTGCCACATGTACATGCCTTTTGTTTTGTTGTTGCAGCTGCAGTGCAGACAGAAAAATTAGGCAGGCATGTACACGCACCAGAAAAATTATTATAGCGGCCGCTGCTAACAGCGGCCTTAAAAATTCAGGAATCCGCCTGGAGTCCTGGACCCTGTTGGTGGTAGCAGAGAAGGCAGTCAAGTGGCCTGCCGGCAGAGATGCTGTGTGGGGACCGACTTAGTCTTGGGGCAGGCAGCCAGTCACACGGCGTGCAGGCAGAGATGCAGTGTTTGGGGACTGACTTAGTCTTCGGGCAGGTAGTAACCCTCCGGGATCTATGCCTCATTCATTTTGATAAAGGTGAGGCACTGAACACTTTTGTGACCTAGGCGACTTCTCTTCTCAGTGACAAGACCTCCAGCTTCACTGAAGGTCCTCTCTGACAGGAAGCTTGAGGCAGGGCAAGACAGAAGTTGGATGGCAAATTGGGCCAGCTCTGGCCACAGGTCAAGCCTGCTCACCCAGTAGTCCAAGGGTTCATCGCTGCTCACAGTGTCTACATCCACACTTAAGGCCAGGTAGTCGGCTACCTGCTGGTTGAGGCATTGGTGGAGGGTGGATCCGGAAGCGCTAAGGCGAGGCGTTGGACTAAAGAATGTTCACATGTCCGACATCACTATGAGATCGGTAGAGCATCCTGTCCTGCATGGACATGGGAGGAGGAGGATTACTGGCAGTGGCACCTTTATTCCGTTGTGCTGTGACATCACCCTTAAATGCACTGTAAAGCATAGTTGCCAGCTTGTTCTACATGTGCAGCATCCTTTCTGCCTTCAGGTGAGTTGGTAACATGTCTGCCACTTTGTGCCTATACCGAGGGTCTAGTAGCATGGCCACCAAGTACAGCTCATTCCCCTTGAGTTTTTTTATATGGGGTCCCTCAACAGGCTGGACAGAATGAAAGCGGCCATCTGCACAAAGTTGGATCCAGACATACTATCCAACTCCTCTTGCTCTACCTCAGTGATGTCAGGTAAGTTCTCCTCCTCCCCCCAGCCATGAAGAATACCACGGGAGCATTGAGCAGCACAAGCCCCCTGCGATGCCTGCTGCAGTTGTTCTTCTGCTGCCTCCTCCTCCTCAAAAAAAAACCACCTTCCTCATTATCTGACTCCTCTTCCCCAAGCGACTCTTCCTCCTCCTCCTCCTCCCCCCTCTGTGCTGCCGCAGGTGTTGAGGAAACATCTGGTTCCGATGAGAATTGATCCCACAACGCTTCCTCCTGTAACTGTTCCTGTTCACGCTCATCCACAGCTTGATCCACCACTCTATGCATGGCACGCTCCAGGAAGAAGGCATACGGGATCAAGTCGTTGATGGCGCCTTCACTGCAACTCACCATGTTTGTCACATTCCCAAACGGCCGCATGGGCCTGCAGGCATTTCGCATGAGTGTCCAGTACTTCGGCCAGAACATCCCCTTCTCCCCAGACTATGTCCTTTGACTGTAGTTGTAGAGATACTGTTTGATGGCTTTTTCCTGTTGTAGCAGGTGGTCGAACATCAGGAGGGTCGATTTCCAGCGAGTTGGGCTATCGCAAATCAAGCGCCTCCCCGGCAAGTTGTTTCTCCGCTGAATATCGGCAAAGTGTGCCATGCCGTGTAAGACCGCCTGAAATGCCGACACATTTTCCTGGCCTGCTTTAGGATGTCCTGTAAGCCTGGGTACTTAGAAACAAATCTCTGAATTACGAGATTGAGCACATGAGCCATGCAGGGTACATGTGTCAACTTTCCCAAATTCAAAGCCGAAATGAGATTGCTGCCGTTGTCACACACCACGTTGCCAATCTCCAGCTGGTGCGGGGTCAGCCACTGATCCACCTGTTTGTTCAGAGAAGCCAGGAGAGCTGCTCCAGTGTGACTCTCCGCTTTGAGGCAAGACATGACTAAGATGGCGTGACACTGTCGTACCTGGCATGCAGCATAGGCCCTGGGGAGCTGGGGCTGTGTAGCTGGAGAGGAGATTGCAGCACCAGTAGAGTTGCGCTGCCACTCAGCCAAGGAGGAGGAGTAGGAGGACGACAGTGAAGAGGATGTAGCAGGAGGAGTAGGAGGAGAAGGCGAGGAGGTGGCAGCAGGCCTGCCTGCAAGTCGTGGAGGTGTCACAAGTAGGTCCACTGCACAGCCACATACTCCCTGCTTGCCATCGGTCACCAGGTTGACCCAATGGGCTGTGTAAGTAACGTGCCTGCCCTGACCATGCTTGGCAGACCAAGCATCTGTGGTCAGATGGACCCTTGACACAACGCTGTGTGCCAGAGATGACACCACTTGCCTTTCTACTTCCCGGTACAGTTTGGGTATCGCTTTTTTTAGAGAAATAATTGCGGCCTGGTATCTTCCACTGCGGTGTCCCAATGGCCACAAATTTTTGGAAGGCCTCAGAGTCCAACAGCTGGTATGGTAACACCTGGTGGGATAACAGTTTTTCAGACACTGGGCAAGGGGGTGACTGGCAGACATTGGCTTATTCCACTCAAAGATTTCCCTCACGGACACCTGTCTGCTGCTGTGGGCAGAGGAGCAGACGCTGCTCAAGGTGAGAGGCCGAGAGGAGGAGGTTGGCTGTGATTGTGAAGGTGCAAGGGAGAAAGCAGCTGAAGATGATGATGCACCTGAAGGAGGAAGAGGAGAAGGAAGCTGGCTTTGCTTTTGTGTGCTGCTTTTGCTCAGGTGGTCTTCCCATTGCATTTTGTGCCATTTCTGCATGTGCCTTTGTAAGGCAGTTGTCTCTACATGGGTGTTGGCCTTTCCACGGTTCAATTTTTGGTGGCAGAGAGTACATATGGCATTGGCATACACACTAAAACATTTCCACACTGCTGAGCCCCCCTGGGGTGTGGGCACTATGGTGGCGTCAGCAGATGACGTTGAAGGGCAAGTTTGCTGGCTGTCCAAAGGTGAATATGGCGCTGGACACAGCCACCAGCTGTTTCTGATGACAAGCTCCTTCTGCCTCTTTTAGCAACTCGTCTCCTCCTACTCCTCTCTGACTCCCCCTCTGAACTGTCCTCTTGGTCATCTTGTCTCTTAGGATCCCACGTGGCATCTGTATCATCATAATCATCATAATTATCCTCCCCAGCTTTGCTTGTATCAAACACCTCCAAAACTGCACCAACAGCAGGTACTTCATCCTCCTCCTCCTCACACGTTACGTCCATAGTGTCGCCTAACTCAGACATATGAGGTGGTGTAACTTGCTTAGCACCTTCATCTTGTTGTAACAATAATGGCTGTGAATCAGTGATTTCCCCACCAAATAACTCCTATGAAGTGTCAAATGTAGCGAATGTGGTACTTGGAGTAGCGCTGGTGGCTGCGGAAGATGAGTTGTTCTGTGTTAAATAGTCAACCATGTCCTGACAATCTTGGGAGTTGATGGGACGTGCCTTCTTCTGAGCACTGTGGTTTGGTCTAGGGCCGCAAGAAATCACATCAGCACGACCTCGAACAGACCTCCGGGGTGGCCTGCCTCTAGGTCTGCCTCTGCCTCTACCTGTTTTGTCCATATTGGGGGGGATGAAGTAAAAGGTATGCACTGACTTGATTAATACAATGTCCAGTCACAAAGGTGCAGTGAAAGAGATGCAGTGACTGGTATTACAATACAATGTGCAGTTGTCACACAGGTGCAGTTAACAGGTGTGCACGGTATACTAAACAGCATGCGGTCACACAGGTGCAGTCAACAGTAGTGTTGGGCGAACAGTGTTCGCCACTGTTCGGGTTCTGCAGAACATCACCCTGTTCGGGTGATGTTCGAGTTCGGCCGAACACCTGATGGTGCTCGGCCAAACCGTTCGGCCACATGGCCGAACTAAGAGCGCATGGCCGAACGTTCCCCAAACGTTCGGCTAGCGCTGTGATTGGCTGAACGGGTCACGTGGTTCGGGCCCGAACGCGCTCTGATTGGCCGAACGGTCACGTGGTTCGGGTAAATAAATACCCGAACCACGTCATATCTCCGCCATTTGTCTGTGGGGTTAGCTTTGGGTAGGCAGGCAGGGTAGTTCGCTCTCCAGCCACGCTAGCCAGGGTCCCCCCCAGTCATTGTGTGTCGCTGCTGGGAACAGTAGTACACCGCTCGCTCAGCCACACTATATATAGCATTGTTTACTGCCACTGTGTACCTCGCTCAGCCACGCTATATATATAGCATTGTGTTTTCTGACACTCTGTGTACACGGCTTAGCCTGACTAATATAGCATTGTGTGTACTGCCACTGTGCACCTCGCTCAGCCACGCTATATATAGCATTGTGTGTACTGCCACTGTGCACCTCGCTCAGCCACGCTATATATAGCATTGTGTGTACTGCCACTGTGCACCTCGCTCAGCCACGCTATATATAGCATTGTGTGTACTGCCACTGTGCACCTCGCTCAGCCACGCTATATATATAGCATTGTGTTTTCTGACACTCTGTGTACACGGCTTAGCCTGACTAATATAGCATTGTGTGTACTGCCACTGTGCACCTCGCTCAGCCACGCTATATATAGCATTGTGTGTACTGCCACTGTGCACCTCGCTCAGCCACGCTATATGTAGCATTGTGTGTACTGCCACTGTGCACCTCGCTCAGCCACGCTATATATAGCATTGTGTGTACTGCCACTGTGCACCTCGCTCAGCCACGCTATATATATAGCATTGTGTTTTCTGACACTCTGTGTACACGGCTTAGCCTGACTAATATAGCATTGTGTGTACTGCCACTGTGCACCTCGCTCAGCCACGCTATATATAGCATTGTGTGTACTGCCACTGTGCACCTCGCTCAGCCACGCTATATATAGCATTGTGTGTACTGCCACTGTGCACCTCGCTCAGCCACGCTATATATAGCATTGTGTGTACTGCCACTGTGCACCTCGCTCAGCCACGCTATATATATAGCATTGTGTTTTCTGACACTCTGTGTACACGGCTTAGCCTGACTAATATAGCATTGTGTGTACTGCCACTGTGCACCTCGCTCAGCCACGCTATATATAGCATTGTGTGTACTGCCACTGTGCACCTCGCTCAGCCACGCTATATATAGCATTGTGTGTACTGCCACTGTGCACCTCGCTCAGCCACGCTATATATAGCATTGTGTTTTCTGACACTCTGTGTACACGGCTTAGCCTGACTAATATAGCATTGTGTGTACTGCCACTGTGCACCTCGCTCAGCCACGCTATATATAGCATTGTGTTTTCTGACACTCTGTGTACACAGCTTAGCCTGGCTCTATAGCATTGTGTGTACTGCCACTGTGCACCTCGCTCAGCCACGCTATATATAGCATTGTGTTTACTGCCACTCTGTGTACACCGCTCAGCCAGACTATATACCGTTGTTTACTGCCACTCTGTGTACACCGCTCAGCCAGACTATATACCATTGTTTACTGACACTCTGTGTACACGGCTCAGCTTGACTATAAAGCATTGTGTGTACTGCCACTGTGCACCTCGCTCAGCCACGCTATATATAGCATTGTGTTTTCTGACACTCTGTGTACACGGCTTAGCCTGACTATATAGCATTGTGTGTACTGCCACTGTGCACCTCGCTCAGCCACGCTATATATAGCATTGTGTTTACTGCCACTCTGTGTACACCGCTCAGCCAGACTATATACCGTTGTTTACTGACACTCTGTGTACACCGCTCAGCCAGACTATATACCATTGTTTACTGACACTCTGTGTACACGGCTTAGCCTGACTAATATAGCATTGTGTGTACTGCCACTGTGCACCTCGCTCAGCCACGCTATATATAGCATTGTGTTTTCTGACACTCTGTGTACACGGCTTAGCCAGACTATATAGCATTGTGTGTACTGCCACTCTGTGTACACCGCTCAGCCAGACTATATAGCATTGTGTTTACTTCCACTCTGTGTCTGCTGGGCCTGGGAACAGTAGTACACCGCTCACCCGCCACTGTATAGCATTGTGCTCTGTGTCGCTGCTGGGAATAGTGGTACTGTATAGCATTTCTGTACTGCCACTGTACTGCTGCCAGTCAGCGTGTACTGTAAGGATAAGTGAAATGAGGAAGAAATCCGGTGAAAGAGGAAGGGGCAAGGGAAGAGGTGTTTCCCCTGACGGTTCACGTACAGGCCACAGGGGAGCACCCAAGAAAACCCACTCAATACCGCCCATGTTGTCCAGGACAACAACCCTCACAAATCCAAAAGAACAGGACCAGATAATTACTTGGATGACCTCTCAAGCGTCCAGCAGTGGGTTAAGCAGCACCAGCACATCACGCACGAGGTCCGAGTCCTCAGCCAGTTACAAGGAGCCAGTGGGCACAAAGCTGACACAACCGGCAGCGACACCACGCACACAACTGCTAGATAACCAGTCCTATGAATTACCTCAGGACACAATGGGGTATTCGCAGGAGCTATTCCCAGCCCAACAAACTTCCACCTATGAAAGGTCAATGGAGGAACAGCCAGAAATGTTGTGCCCGGATTCACAACCATTAACTGTGGGAAATGCACCGCGCACTGAAATACAAGGCGAGTCCGAGGAGGACTCGGAAACCCAAATCCCAGAGCAAGTTGGGCAGGAGGGGTTGCAATTGCAGGAGGTCGGCCGACAAGATCTGGAAGACGACGTTGGAGTGAGCTGCGCAGAGGTTGTTCTGGGGAGCTCTACTCCACGGCGGCGGCCCCCCACAATGACATATGACGAGTTTGAGGAGATGGAAGAGGAGGGTATGGACAATGTGGACAGAGACCCAGATTTTATTTGTGAATGAGAACATCGCCGTCGTAGCAGCAGCACAGATGAGTCTGTTGAAGAACCCACTGCTGCACGAGTTCGCCTTGTGCCACAAGGTAGGCGGCGCGCAATTTCAGGCACCACAAGCGTGGAAGTTAGAGTGAGAGGCAAAAGAGGAGGAAACAGAAATCGCCAGCAAGGAGGCAGGTGCTCCAAAGTCTGGGCTTTCTTTGAAGACTGCACTGAGGATGTTACCATGGCGACTTGCAAGGTGTGCAAGACTCGCCTGAGCAGGGGGAAAAGTATTAACAACCTCTCCACCACCAGCATGAGCCGCCACATGCTATCCAAACATCCCACTCTGTGGGCAAACGCGGCAGGACAGGGTACCAGCAACACTGCCTCCCTTGGGTTCACCAGACTCACCACCAGACCCGCCTCAGCAGCAGCAGTAGCCCAGCCATTGCGTGGTTCACAACATTCACAAACATCAGACGACGCTGACACTGTCACTTTCCGGAGTAGTGCTCTTGAGGTCTCCCAGTGTTCATCAAACACAACAACCAACAGCCCTTCCGTGTGCAGCGCTATGGTTCAGTTGTCTGTGTCGGAGATGTTTGAGCGCAAGAGGAAATTGCCAGCAAATGACCCCCGGGCCGTGGCAGTAACAGCCAGCATAGCCAAGCTTCTGGCCTGCGAAATGCTGCCATATCGAGTGGTGGAGACAAACAGCTTCAAGGGCATGATGTCAGTGGCCATCCCACGTTACGTGGTTCCCAGCCGCTACCACTTTGCGCGCTCTGCAGTGCCTGAGTTGCATGAGCACGTGGTCAGCAAAATAACCCGAAGCTTGAAGAATGCCGTTGCCTGCAAGGTTCACCTCACCACTGACACTTGGACGAGTGCGTTCGGCCAGGGTCGATACATCTCCCTTACCGCGCACTGGGTGAACCTTGTGGAGCCTGGCAGCGATTCCTCACCTGCTACGGCGCGGGTGTTGCCCACGCCGCAAACAGCTGCACCGCCGTCCCTCCCACTGGATAACAACAGCAGCACCTACCTCTCTGACTCCTTCTCCTCCAACGCATCTCAAAGCTGTACCTCATCCGGAAACGCTAACCCAGCAGCAGTAGGATCGTGGAAGCAGTGCAGCACAGCTGTTGGCATGCGTCAGCAAGCGTTGCTGAAGCTGATCTGCCTTGGGGATAAGCAGCACACAGGGGAGGAAATTTGGAAGGGAATAAAGGAACAGACGGATTTGTGGCTGGCACCGCTGGACTTGAAACCGGGCATGGTTGTGTGTGATAATGGGAGTAATCTCATTCGCGCTTTAAGGTTGGCTAAGCTGACACACATCCCTTGCCTGGCGCACGTGATGAACCTAGTAGTTCAGCGGTTCCTGAGGACATACCCAGGCGTGGCCGATCTTCTGTTGAAGGTGCGTCGAGTGGCCAAACATTGTAGAAATTCCAGTACTGCTTCGGGGGCACTCGCCAAGATGCAGGAGCGCTTCAATCTCCCCCACCATCGCTTGCTGTGTGATGTCCCTACGCGCTGGAATTCTACGCTGCACATGCTAGCACGCTTTTGTGAGCAGAAGAGTGCAGTGGTCCAGTACATGACGGCGCAGTACCGAGGCGCATCCGGACAGCTGCCAAGCTTCTGTGGATCCGATTGGGCCAACATGTTGGACCTCTGCCAAGTCCTCCAAAATTTTGAGCAATCCACGTTGCTTGTGAGCAGTGACAACTCTTCAGTCAGCATTACCATACCACTGCTGTGTTTACTGAAGAGGTCAATGTTGAAAATCAAGGAAACAGCTGTCATGATGCAACTGGGGGAATCTGAAGGAGAAAACGATCAGCGTGATGGTACCAACATCAGGCCATCCGCCTCAGGGAACGCTGGCCCCAGCAGCTATGACGAAGAAGAGGAGGAGGAACAGCTGGAGTTGGAGCAGGAATTTCATGCCACCACTGACGAGGGCCAGAGCGGTGCACGTTGGACTTCCACAATTCAACGCGAATGGTCAGCAGAAGCAGACCAGGAGGAAGGTGACGACTATGATGCATCACAACAACTATCACAACGCTCACAAGAGGATGATGAGGATTCTGGTAGGACTCTGGCACACATGGCTCAATTCATGCTAGACTGCATTGAACGTGACCCACGCATTGTGCGCATTCTGGACAACACCAATTACTGGGTTTATACCCTTCTGGATCCACGGTACAAACACAATGTTCCAAAACTGCTTGAAGAAAGAGTCAGACAGGTCAAAATGGAAGAATACCAGCAGGCCCTTGTGGAGACTTTAGAGAGGAGATTGACATCCTCCCCCTCCTCTAGCCAGTTGTACGCAGACAGACTGACTTCCGCAAACCCAGGACGACCAGGAGGGCAGCAAACAACGCAAGCCGCAGCTAGTGCCCAAAAGGGAACGGTATCGGCAGTGTCCTTGGAGTGGGAAAATTTTCTGACACCCATGCAGCAGCAGCCCACTGAACAGCAAGCGTGCAGATCCACCTCCAACACCGATCGCCTGGAGAAGATGGTCAAGGACTACATGTCAGATGACGTAGCTGTGTCGAACAATCCATCTGCACCCTTCAACTATTGGGTATCGAAGCTAGACACCTGGCACGAACTGGCAATGTACGCAATAGAGGTGCTGCCTTGCCCGGCAGCCAGCGTTATGTCGGAACGCTGTTTCAGTGCTGCCGGAGGCATCATCACAGATCGGCGTATCCGCCTCTCCACAGAAAATGCAGACCGTCTGACTCAAATTAAAATGAATCAATCCTGGATTGGAAATGACTACGCAACACTCCAGGACCCCAACCAAGTAACATGACCAATGAACATCTGGGATGGTGTAGCATTTCCGGTCCCTGTTTATTGAACCTCTCATCTGTATTACATTTATGACTGCATGGCGGCAAAAAGCATTGCTGCTATATCCGCACGCTTTTTGTCCTCATGCAAGGCCTAGGTTGTTGTGTCTCAAAAACCGTGGCCTTCTCCTCCTGCGCCTGCTCCTGTTCCATCACGTCTGCTGCTGCTGGGTTAGCGTTGCCGCGTGGTCCCTGTTTATTGAACCACTTATCTTTATTACATTTATGACTGCATGGCGGTACAAAGCATGCTATCCGCACGCTTCTTGCCCTCATGCAAGGCCTGGGTTGTTGTGTCTCACAAAGCGTGGCCTTCTCCTCCTGCGCCTGCTCCTGTTCCATCACGTCTGCTGCTGCTGGGTTAGCGTTGCCGCGTGGTCCCTGTTTATTGAACCACTTATCTTTATTACATTTATGACTGCATGGCGGTACAAAGCATGCTATCCGCACGCTTCTTGCCCTCATGCAAGGCCTGGGTTGTTGTGTCTCACAAAGCGTGGCCTTCTCCTCCTGCGCCTCCTCCTGTTCCATCACGTGTGCTGCTGCTGGGTTAGCGTTACCGGTCCCTTTTCCTGGAACCTCTTATATGTATTACATTTATGACTGCATGCCGACAAAAAACATGTTACCTGTGCAAAGAAAACAGACATTTCCCGCATTTAAAAGACAGTTTTCCCTTTGAAACTTTAAAATCGATTTTCTCAAAAACTATAAGCTCTTTTTGCTAATTTTTTTTTTCCTCTTGTACCCACTCCCAAGGTGCACATACCCTGTAAATTTGGGGTATGTAGCATGTAAGGAGGCTTTACAAACCACAAAAGTTCGGGTCCCCATTGACTTCCATTATGTTCGGAGTTCGGGTCGAACACCCGAACATCGCGGCCATGTTCGGCCTGTTCGGCCCGAACCCGAACATCTAGATGTTCGCCCAACACTAGTCAACAGGTATGCAGGGATTGGTATTACAAATGTGCAGATGTCACACACAGGTACCGTGAACAGATGCAGTGACTGGTGGTATATTACACTGCTTGTGGTCACGTAGGTGCACTGAACAGGTTACAGGTATGCACTGCAGTGATTGGTATAACAAATGTGCAGCTGCCTGTCACACACACACACACACACACACACACACACACACACACACACACACACACACACACACACACACAGGTACCATGAACAGGTGCAATGACTGGTGGTATTAACTATGCATGCACTCACGTAGGTAGGTGCACTGAACAGTGAACAGGTGCAGTGATTGGGATTACAAATGTGCAAAAAACAAAAATAGATCACAATAACAAGATTAGCGCTCAAAAGAGCTGTTTAGGGGTGCTTTTTTATCAAGAAGAATCAGCAAGGAGCAAGCTAACAAGCCTACAAGAGCCTAACTAAGCTTTCCCTATAGCTCTCTCTGCAGCAGCTCTCCCTTCTCTAATTCCCTTCTCTAATTACTGCAGCCACACAGACGAGTGAAAAGGCTGACACTGCCTGCCTTTTATAAGGGCTCCAGGAGGAAGTGTAGCCTGATTAGCTACAATGTGCCTGCTGACTGTGATGTAGAGGGTGAAAGTTGACCCTAATGATGTACTATGGGGGCAAATCGAAGTTCCGGGAAAGTTTGCGGTTCTCCGCAATCGCAAACCCCAGAAGTTCGCCGTTTCCCATTTGCCGGCGAACCATTCGGGCCATCTCTAGTTACAGTTGGTAGTAAAAAGTTGAAAGATATGGCAGATTGTGAACTAGTCCATCACCTTATGGGGATTCTCAGTATTACCTTTATTATTTAAAAATACGCTCTCCCTAGAAACGGGGCTGAGTAGTGTGTTGTGTGGGTGGCTCTTACTACTTCCTGCTAACCAGGAAGTAGTGAGAGTAAGTGGCTGCAGACAGAGGAGCCCAGTGGCAAGTGTTCATTGCATGGAGCTCGGAAGGAGGTGAGTTTTTTCTATTTCAGGCTCACCACTGCACTTTCTCTGCAGCGGAGGGGGGGGGGGGAGAGGAAGGGAGGAAGAAGTTGGGCTCCCCTCCCCGCGAATGACTGCCTGTGTGGCCGCTCTCCATCTCTGGGCAGATTCACAAGACTACGGTAATGTGTACAGTATGTGCTTACACAGCGTAAGTAAATTTTGCCAGCATTTACGTAAACTCGCTTTATGCATGAAATACACGTTGCTTGTATAACATGAGCTACACAAACAGCATAACACATTATACAAGTAATGCACACAGAACATCAGTTGTACAATTTGCTCAAATTACATTGTTTGCGTAAATGTCAGTATAATTTAGTATAATTTAGGTGCACTTTATGCATATGTAAATTTACCTTTGATTTGTGAATATGTCCAATTGTCTATGAACAAATACTGTATTTAGAACTCTTTCTAACTCAAATAATAACTCAAATAATGCATTTCACTTATGTACACAAACAGATTCAAATGTACACTCCCCCAACAGGCACTGATTTGCTACTTACATAAGAAAATTTCACAATGATCTAACCTGCAACATTTATAACTGCTAGAATTGTGTAGGCTTTAATACGCAGGATAATAGAGGCATATATGATCTATGACAATGACCTTAAAATAATAATCAAAGTACGCTTTCAATAGGAAGCTGAAAATGTTTGGCTTTTACACTTTTCTATAGAAATGAGATATCAGACTTGTATTGAATGGTAGGTTTTGGTACTGAATGGTAGGTTTTGGTACTTGTTATGTAATGGTAACTTTTACAGCAGCACTAAGGTCTTATACATTCTGAGCATTCAGAGTAACTTTAAAGCATTTAGCTTCACAGTTTAAAAAGAAAAAAACTGTTAAAAGTTCACTCAAAGTGTTCAGATGATCTGTAAAGTTGCAGCTGATACCATTGCTCAACATAGCACTTGCAGCAAGATGTAATATTCAGATTGTTTCAATGGAAATGGTTTACATGCATCAGTATGCTTTCTTTTGTATTTTGTAATATCTGCAATTTGAAAAAAAAAAAAAAAGCAGGAAAGGATATGCAATTATTCTACAGTTACAGTAGCAATTGTGGATATACCAGTACCCAATTACTCACTCTGAAAACCAGCAGTTACCAGCTACAGAAATAACCGACGATACCTCTACATGACTTCGTGGAAAGACCATTTAAATGCATGTGAGCAGCAAAGACGCTGCACTCTATATGTGTGCTTGGAACATGGATAGCTAAGGTAATGAGGAAGATGTATAATTTAATCTGCAAATGTATAAAAGAAACATCACTAGCTGACTCCTAATTAAGAAAACAAAAACAAAACAAAAATGATCCTGAGAAAATATTTATGAAAACATCTTCTGAACAACCAATTAAAGGATAAGTGTACTTACAACAACACAAACATAGATAGATCAGCCCCAGGCTGTTCTGTAGTTATTATTGCAATTATAATGCATAAGAGCTACTTGGCTGCTTATTGCTTACAAACTCATATGAACAGCAGCCTATGTACTGTACACCAAGTTTGCTGCTCATGCAATTTGTCAGCTTTTCCATGCCTCTCCATATTACTTTCACAATTCCAACTACTGCCCATAGCTGTGTAAAATCTTTACTTGTATATCTGTAATGAGTAATAATATGATCATTGCTCTCTGCATGCACCTTCCTGTACATGTCTGTGCCCAGGAAACACAAAGAACATTCACAGAAAAGAATAGAAGGCAATGAGCTGAACTACTGTACAATTCACATGACTTCATATTTTACCCCAGGGTGAAAAAATGGCAACTGTGATGGAAAAGTATTTGAAAGTAAGCAGCAAGGATTATCTCAAATATGTTCTGTAAGGCAAAAATAAATCATGGATTATTAATACTTTATAAGGCAAAAGCCTGTCTTACACTTAGTGGTAATTATGCAGTCCTACTTCATCAAAATGCTGTATGAATGCCTGTAAACACATATAGATAAGTATCAAAAGCCCCTAGATTTCTGTGGATTTCTGTGGATTTCAGTGTTCATCCTACTTTCCCCATCTGCTAATTGAGACTAAGCTTTCATTTGACAAAGAATGTCTCCTGGCAGAGAGACTCTCTCTGATCCTATGATCACTGATAAGTCAGCTCCTGCTGGTGCTGGTACTGTCTCTCACTGGAACAGCACCAGCAGGGCTGACCTGTCAGTGATCACTTGATCATAGTGATTATGTGTACAGTAGCCTCTCTGACAACAGACATCATTTGTCAAATGAAAGCTTAGTCTCAAATGCAGCAAGTTAAAAAAAAAAAAAAAGGATATTTAAATATAATTCCAGTTTTTTTCCTGACAACAAATAATTTAGTTGGCTGCTAAGTGGATTGTGTTTTGTCTTTTAAAATTTCCTTAAATCCCACTATCGTGGGGTGTCATGTTGTGGTGCTCCCCTGCCACTCCCATGTTGCAGGGGCCAATGGGCCTTTAATCTCTGTGGAATTCGCCCCCCCCCCCATAGTACATCATTAGGGTCAACTTTGACCCTCTACATCACAGTCAGCAGGCACATTGTAGCCAGTCAGGCCGCACTCCCTCCTGGAGGCCCTCCCTCACTTATAAAATTCAGGCAGCATCAGGCATTGGACTCACTCGTGTGCCTGCAGTAATTAGAGAATGGAGAGCTGCTGCAGACTCTCATAGGGAAAGTTTAGTTAGGCTCTTGTAGGCTTGTTAGCTTGCTCCTTGCTGATTCTTATTGCTAAAAAAGCACCCCTCAACAGCTCTTTTGAGAGCTAATCTTGTTCTTGTGATCTATTTTTTTTTGTGTGGCCCACTTGCATTATATATACAGCCCTGTCAGTCGGTTGCAGCTGGCCTTTGGCCCTTGGTGGTAATTCCTACTGTGCCACTGCCAAGCCCAGCACATTCAGTGAGTGACTACCTGTGTGTGTGACAGGCATTTGTAATCCCAATCACTGCACCTGTTCTCTGTTCAGTGCACCTACCTACCTACCTACGTGAGCACACGCATTGTTAATACCACCAGTCATTGCACCTGTTCATGGTACGTGTGTGTGTGTGACAGGTGCACATTTGTAATATCCAGCAGCACTGCATATACCTACCTACCTGTTGTTCAGTGCACCCACCTACCCACATGAGCGCACACCGTGTGATATTTAATACCACCAGTCACTGTACCTGTTCACGGTACGTGTGTGTGACAGGTTCACATTTGTAATACCCAGCAGCACTGCATATACCTACCTGTTGTTCAGTGCACCAACCTACCTACGTGAGCGCATGCAGTGTGTTATTTAATACCACCAGTCACTGTACCTGTTCACGATATGTGTGTATGACAGGTGCACATTTGTAATACCCATCACTGCATATACCTACCTGTTGTTCAGTGCACCCACCTACCTACATGAGCGCACACAGTGTGCTACTTAATACCACCAGTCACTGTACCTGTTCACGGTACGTGTGTGTGACAGGTGCACATTTGTAATACCCATCACTGCATATAACTACCTGTTGTTCAATGCATCCATCTACCTACGTGAGCGCACGCAGTGTGCTATTTATTACCACCAGTCACTGTACCTGTTCACGGTACGTGTGTGTGACAGACAGGTGCACATTTGTAAAACCCATCACTGCATATACCTACCTGTTGTTCAGTGCACCTACCTACCTACGTGAGTGCACGCAGTGTGATATACCACTCCGTGCATACCTGTTAACTGCACCTGTGTGACTGCACATTGTATTAGTCAAGTCAGTGCATACCTTTCACTTCATCCCCCCCCCGATATGGACAAAACAGGTAGAGGAAGAGGCAGAAGAAGACCCAGAGGAAGGCCACCTGGCAGGTCTGTTCGAGGTTGTGCTGATGTGATTTCGTGCGGCCCTGGACCAAAGTACAGTGCTCAGAAGAAGGCACGTCCCATCAACTCCCAAGATTGTCAGGACGTGGTTGACTATTTAACACAGAACACCTCATTTTCCACAGCCACTAGCGCTACTACTAGCACCACATCCGTTTCATTGGACACTTCGCAGGAGTTATTTGGTGGGGAATAAACTGATTCACAGCAACTTGTTACAACAAGATGAAGGCGCTAAACAAGTTACACCACCTCATATGTCTGAGTTAGGCGACACTATGGACGTGAGGTGTGAGGAGGAGGATGATGAAGTACCTGCTGTTGGTGCAGTTTATGGAGGTGTCTGAGGCTAACGAAGCTGGGCAGGATGATTATGATGATTACGATGATACAGTGTCACGTGGGATCTTAAGAGACAAGATGACCAAGGGGACAGTTCCGAGGGGTAGTCAGAGAGGAGCAGAAGGAGACGAGTTCCTGAAAGAAGCAGGGGGAGCTCGTCATCAGAAACAGCTGGTGGCAGTGTCTGGCGCCATGTATCGTCACCTATGGACAGCCAGCCAACATACCCTTCAACGTCAGCTGCTGATGCCACCATGGTGCCATCAGCAGCTGACGTTGAAGGGTGACTCTACATTTTGAAACAAGAGAACAGATGGCATTGCTCTGATCTAAGGCAGACACACTAAAAAATGTCCAAACTGCTGAGCCCCCCTCAGATGAGATGTAAACACAGCCGGCACAGCGCGACTGTTATTTATGGCTGATTACAGAGTGCAGGGGAAGTTAGGGGGGATTGAAATAGCAACAGAGGCTGGGCTGCGTAGGCAGACCCATCCTCTGTATGTGGATTGCATTGTTAGAATCCCACCTCTGGTTCTCTGTAAGGGTGATGTCACAGCACAACACAATAAAGGTACCACTGCCAGTAATCCTTCTCCCATGTCCATGCAGGCAAGGACAGGATGCTCCAGCGATCTCATTGTGATGTCGGACATTCTTTAGTCCAACGCCTCGCCTTAGTGCTTCCGGATCCACCCTCCACCAACACCTCGACCGGCAGGTAGCCGACTACCTGGCCTTAAGTCTTGATGTAGACACTGTGAGCAGCGATGAACCCTTGGACTACTGGGTGTACAGGCTTGACCTGTGGCCAGAGCTGTCCCAATTTGCCATTCAACTTCTGTCTTGCCCTGCCTCAAGCATCCTGTCAGAAAGGACCTTCAGCACAGCTGGATGCATTGTCACTGAGAAGAGAAGTCACCTAAGTAAAAAAAGTGTTCAGTACCTCACCTTTATCAAAATGAATGAGGCATGGATCCTGGAGGGCTACTGCCCGCCCGAAGACTAAGTCAGTCCATGCACAAAGCATCTCTACCTGCACGCCGTGTGACTGCCTGCCCCATGACTAAGTTGGTCCTCACACAGCATCTCTGCCTGCAGGCCGCTTGATTGCCTTCTCTGCCACCACCAACAGGGTCCAGGACTCCAGGCGGATTCCTGAATTTTTAAGGCAGCTGCTAGCAGCGGCTGCTATAATAGTTTTTCTGGTGCGTGTACATGCCTGCCTAATTTTTCTGGCTGCACTGCGGCTGCAACAACAAAACAAAAGGCATGTACATGTGTCAATTCCCCTTCATGATCGCTACCTTGCCGCGGTGAAGGGGCTTGCGTATCACAATGAAGCAATGACCGCCGGCTATATGAGTGTCTCAGGGGGTGGCACACCAAAGATAATAAGGTCGTTGCTTCATTGTGGACAGACCAAATTCGATCCACTGGACAATCACTGTTGCTCTGTCATTGAGCTACCTCAGCCTGGCGACCATATGGGCTTGAAAACAGCTATCGCCTGCACTCTCGCCATGGTGCGACCAGTCCAGCATGGCCATCACAACACAAACAGCTGTTTGCAGTCATTACAAAGTGATTTTGGTGTGTCAGTGTGAAGCAGTACTCTAATTACACTCCCTGATTGATGTATACACATGCAGGGTGTTTTAAAGCAATTTAGGCCTCCAATTTAGCATGCAATGTGATTCCTGCCCTTAAAATGCTGCTTTGCATCAAATTCAGATTTTTCCCCAGGACTTTTGTCGTTTATCCCACTCATCCATGCAAAAACTCAGATGTTAGACCCCTTGAAACATCTTTTCCATCACTTTTTTGGCCAGCATAAATGTTTCTAGTTTTCAAAGTTCGCCTCCCCATTGAAGTTTATTGCGGTTCGCAAAAGTTTGCAAGTTCGCGAACGTTTGCGGAGGTTCGCGAACCCGGTTCGTGAACCTAAAATCGGAGGTTTGGGCCATCTCTATTGCAGAGCTGTACTGCTCAGCACGTAATTGCATTGGAGTCAATGGCACTGCAACAATCTATTTAGATTGGTGCGGTAGCCGTGCTGCGCATGTGCCAACCCTTCATAATTCAGTGATGTAGTTCATGTTCAGCAGGGAGCATGTCACTGAGTGGTAGTGGGTGGGGTAAATAAAGGGGTCTGGAACTGCAAATTGAAAACTTTGGTACCTATTGCTAATTATAAAAGTAGTTAGTATAACATTGTTTACCCCAGCCTTTACCTGTGTCCATTGCCAACACCTGTACACTGAAAGGTACCAATCATAAGAAAGAGCTTTCTCCTAATGGCTTACTCCTAACCCCTTTCTTGCTCATAGAGGCGCCTTGCCGTGGCAACAGCGGATGCATCAATCGGAAATGCAGCAGAACTGTATGGCTTTCCACTGGCCCAATATAGCTGTCATTCACAGTGAAATCAGTGGTATTGGGCCAGTGGAAATTGTAATGGGCGACTTCAACAAAGCCAATCTCCGCCGGGAGCTGCCAAGGTTCCATCAGCACGTCACCTGCCCCACCAGAAATGCCAGCACACTGGATCACTGCTACACGACCCTGAAAGACTCCTACAAAGTGATCTCGTGGGCCGCACTGGGTTCATCGGACCACAACCTCATACACCTGATTCCCACCTACAGGAGAAGACTAGAGGCAGAAAAAACAGTCGTCAAATCTGCAAAAGTGTGGTCAAATGAGGCAAAAGACCAGCTTCAGGCTTGTTTCGACAGCACAAACTGGAGGGTTCTGGAATCACCGAACCTGGATGAATGGGCGGACGCTGTCACTTCCTACATAAGATTCTGTGAGGAAACCTGCATTCCCTCAAAGTCCTTCAGGGTCTATCCGTGGTTCTCCAACAGACTACGGAAGCTGCGTAAGCGGAAAGAAGCCGCACATAAGTCCGGCTCCTTAGAGGACTTCAGGATAGCAAAGAACTGCCTCAACAAAGAACTGAGAGTCGCTAAAAGGGGATATGCAGATAAGATAAGAAAGAACCTCAGCTCAAATGACCCGCTGGCTGTTTGGAAAGGGCTCAAGGCGGCCACAAATTACAAGCCTCCCCCTCTCCAGGCAACACCAAGCACTGAGCTAGCTGAGGAACTCAGTAGCTTCTACTGCAGGTTCGAGGACCAGTCGGACCGGCAGAGGTATCAGGCTTCCCCAGCCACCTTCATTACAAACCCGAGCTCTCCTCCCCCAGCAGTGAGCGAGGCTGATGTTCTGTACCACCTGTCCACACTGAACTCGAGGAAAGCCTCGGGGCCTGATGGTGTGTCCCCAGCCTGCCTGAGAACCTGCTCACGACAGCTGGCCCCCACCCTCACTTCCATATACTCCAGGTCCCTAAGTGAGGGCAAGGTCCCTTCATGCTTTAAACAGTCCACAATTATTCCTGTGCCAAAAAAACAAGGAGTCTCAGACCTTAACAACTTCAGACCAGTGGCCCTCACCTCTGTTGTTATGAAAACCTTTGAGAAAGTGATCCTATCCCTTCTCAAGAACTCCACACTGCACTGTTTGGATCCGTTTCAATTTGCGTACAGAACAAACAGGTCCACTGATGATGCTATCAACATATGCCTGGAGTACATCACCGGTCACCTGGACAGCCCGGACTCCTATGCCAGGATGCTCCTTCTGGACTTTAGTTCGGCTTTCAACACCATCTGCCCACTTATACTGCACGACATCCTAGTGGATCTCGGTACCCACCCTGCCCTTCGCTGCTGGATTACGGACTTCCTTACAGACAGGTCCCAAGTTGTTAAGCTGGGAGACATCTCGTCCAGACCAAGAATTACCAACACTGGTGCCCCTCAGGGATGTGTCCTGTCACCTTTTCTGTTCTCGCTCTATACTAACCAATGTACCTCCAAGGTCAACTCTGTCAAGGTCATCAAATTTGCCGACGATACCACCATTGTTGGCCTCATTAGTAAGAGCGACGAACAGGCTTACCGAGATGAGGTGGATAGAATCTGCCACTGGTGCAGGGGGAACAAGCTGGTGCTCAACACCACCAAAACGGTGGAGATGGTCATAGACTTCAGAAGGCGGAGCACCACCCCCCACCCGATTCTTATTGATGGGGCGGAAGTTGAAATTGTCCCCAGTGCCCGACTCCTGGGCACTACCATATCTGATGACCTGAGCTGGAAAGTGAACACCTCCGCAACCCAAAAGAAGGCCCAGCAGAGACTCTTCTTCCTGCGTCAACTAAAGAAGTTCGGCATGGCCCAAGAACTTCTTAAATCCTTCTACTCCGCCACCATAGAGTCTGTCCTGTGCTCCTCTATACTCGTATGGTATGCTGGCGCCTCCACCAGCGACAGATACAAAATACAGAGGGTCATCAGATCAGCGGAGAGAATAATTGGAAAACCCCTCCCCCCTCTGGAGCTCATCCACAACTCTAGGATGTGCTCTAGGGCAACAAAGATTGCTAATGACCCATCTCACCCGGGTCATCGCTTCCTCCAACGGCTCCCATCGGGACGGAGGCTACGTGCCATCCCTACCAAGACGTCAAGGCACAGAGACACCTTCTTCCCCACAGCGGTGAGACTCTTGAACTCCCTATAAATGCCCTGCGCTCCCCTGACACTTGCAGGAAGCACCTACTTAGCTGCCCACTACCCATAGTACATGAGTGTTTTCTTTTTCTGCGTTCAGACTGTGTTATCTTGTTTTTGCTGCTTGATATGCTACTGTCTCAAGGTTTTTCTTACTCTGTCACGTCTCTGATGTAACTTATTGCCTGCGCACTGTGTTACGTTTGTCTCGTTGTAACTTCTTATTATTTTGTGAGCTGCCCTGTGATGCTAAAACCAATTCCGGGCATGACCCAGTCATGCTTGGCGAAATAAACTGATTCTGATTCTGATTCTGATTCTGATTCTGAAAGCCAAGCAGTTTATGTCCATCTCTATGAAGGAGGAGATGAGAAGGGGTGAGCCATAAGGAGTAGAGCGCTTACTTTTGATCAACACCTTCTGGTATACAGGCACTGAACATGGATACAGGTAATGTCTAAATGTTTCTATCTTTTTTAATGTTGGGGAAAACTATGATATACTAACTACTTTTGTACCTAGCATTAGATACAAGAGTTTTCAATTTTTAGTTTCATCCCCCTTTAAGGCAATTTTAAAGGATATCTGTTGTAAAAAAAAAAACTGTAACATTTAAAATACATGCATATAAATGTACATTTCTCCCTGAGTAAAATGCACTATAAATTATTTTTCCCCATGTCACTGTCACTTACAGTAGGTAGTGAAAATCGGTCAGATCTGTCAAGTTTTGGACGAGCTCATCTTCTCACTGGAGATTCTCAGTTATTTCTTCACAGACAAAAGCACTTACTGAACTGCAGCGGCTCAGGCCAACAACTAGAATAGTGTACAGATGGATAGGGAAGCTGACTGACATCTTTGTATAGATCCTTTCCAGGGAGAGCTTTTGTAAAGAATAAATGAGATACTGAGAAGCTCCTATGAGGAGATGAACTAGTTTAAAATCTGTCAAATCTGTCAGCTTTTTACTACATCCTGTAGGTAACAGCAACATAGGAAAAAAGTGATTTATAGTGAATGTTGTAGTCTGAGAGAAATGTACATTTTATGTTAATGTATTTTACATTTTACAATTTGTTAGTGATAGAGGTCATTTAAACACAATAAACCATTCACTAGGCAACTTAAAGTATTCACATCTGGACAACAAGTGTCAACTGGCTAGGCTGTTTGTTGCGGGGAAGAGCTGGGTTTTCTGGATCTATAAATGTCTGGGCATTTCTTCTTTTACCTTATTTGAATTGAAGAAGAAGTCATTTGTACTATTGACAATACATCTTTTAGAATACAAAAAGGCATACAGTTAAAACCTCTTTACGTATCTTTGAATCCCAGAATAGTATTCTATAAGATACAATATTTTTTTCATGCTAACCCTTGACCAGTGGTTTATGGTTTGAAGAAAGACTCTCAGTGGCTGCTCTGTTCACATTAGCTGTGGCATTCTTCGACTCTTTGAATAATCATCAGAATAGCCATGAATGTTCACATTCATAATCTACCTTTAAGCCTGTACTTTATAATGTATAGGCTATTTGCTTACTGACTCTACACTGAATGTCAACATGTCTTTCTTCTTACATTCATCAAAATCAAGGGGGAAAATGAAAACTGAATATGTATTCTCTGAACTCTGTTTTCTATAGAGATGACCAGATGAATATGGATTTTCAAATGAATAGTGCACACTGAATTGTGATAAGTACATTTCTCAGCCTTAAAGGGCTTAAAGACGCGAGCTCTATACTGTCTGCATTATGGTGTTTTAAGGACCTTGGCAAAATGTCACATTCAGTCATAGTGACAAGGCTTTTTCTATTTACCAAAGCTAAGGCAGACATTGGAGATCACATACAAGAAACATTTTATTGTTTATGTCACCCCCAGTACACAATGTTACAGTCTTTGTTTATCAGCTGAAATATACTTTTTAGTCATAATGTGCCTAAGAGCACAGTCTTTATTTTCATACAGGTCCAAATTCTTAATGGAATATTCGCATCATTTCTAAGATTTCCTCCACTTTTTAACAAATAAGTTTTATTGAATTTTGAAGAGGAACATACAAAATTACATATATAGTAACAATCCCAGAACCCACCCAAGCCAGAACATCCCTATCCCCTCCCCCTTTCTCTAACAGTCTTGTCCTGTAAGGATTCCTCACTTTTTTCAGGATTTAGGTGTTAGTTGGTACTAATTCTGCATTTCATAGTCTATACCTTGTTCCTTAAGATGCTCTATCCGTGGAAACCAATGGATGTCTCCTGAGATTCCCAGTAGATGTGTTTTGGGGTCTAGAGTTATAGGTCTTTCAAATACTTTCTGAAGTAGTTTGTTAACCTGTTCCCAGTATCTCTGTATATGTGAGCAATCCCATACCATATCCAAAAAATCTCCAGGAGATTTTTTGCATTGAGGACACTCAGCAGATCTTCCTAGATACATTTGTGCCAACCGAGAAAGAGTGTAGCATATTCTATAGACACATTTTAAGTATTTTCTATGAGTCTATCTTTTAATAGAGATGAGATATTCCTCCATATCCTCCATCAGATCCCTCCACTCAGGTTCCTCCAAACTAGGGGAGTAAATGGAAAATAACACTAATGGTTCTTAAAACAACTGTAAAAACAAGACATCTTCAAGTTAATTTGTTTTATTATGGTGGTTTTGACAAATACATTTTTAATAAAAAAAATTTAAATGTTGTATCTTCTTGCCTTAGATAGGGTATTTCCTAGTTGCAGAGACTTGGCCACCATCAACCTCTGTATCTAAACCTATCCACATTTGTTCCCAAAGGAGCACATAATCTAAGGATCCAAGGGTCATGCCTAGAAATACAGAGAAGCTCTCATTTGGTCAGAGATCAGTTATCAAGCTAAAATGTTTTGGAGTGAAAACTAAAGCACTGGGAGAAAACAAGAACATACATATACAATGCAAGAAACGCCCATAGGGCCCACTTCCACTAGTGAATGGGAGCCACAGGGATGCGGCTACGCATCTCTTCCACTCCCATTTGCGTCAGTTCTGCATCGGGAGATGTGTATAGGAGGAGCTGGTGGCTGGATGCGGCCATGCGAGAACCCACAGCATTCTGCAGATTCTCTGATCACTCTGCACCGCTCCACATAACCAGCACATAATGTAAACTGTTCCATTGCCGTGCATTGGTTACAGTACAGCCGCGGTGCGATGCGGCTACATAGACGTGTAATGGAAACCGGCCCATGGTGAGATTTTTAACTGAAGTCCCTAGAGCTGCAATTCAACAGTACTTTCCACATTGCCAATGCTCTGAGATTGTACGGTAAACCACTTAGGCCTAAACTAAATAATGCAAGTTTTAGTCTAAGGCTTTGCTTTGATTGGGAATCAGGTAATAATATTTTAACACAGCATAGCACATTGACGAAGTCTGTGGTGGGTAGGCCTAACACATATGTGGGTGATGCCTAACCACCCAGCTATGGGAATGGCGAAACATACATGACAAGCATTATTCAGAAGATTCTAATTTAAATGCAAGTACAAAAATACTAACCAATGATAATTAATAACACATGAGATGGCCACCGTGCCACAAATTGTGAACCTACAAACAGAAAATCATACCATCCAGGCACACAACCGTCCAGACATTGATGGGTAATAATTTGAAAAGGGATATGACTTACCTGGGCAAACTTCGAGTGGCCCGGGCCGCATACCTAACATGCCTGGCCTCCTCCTCTTTCTTTCCCGCCACCCTCCCTGCAGAGTCACGAGTGGGCGTTTACCGGGTGTTAACTCACCTACACAGGGCTTCCTTAGTCGCGTCTCCATAGTAACAGGCTGTCACATGACATGTATCACATGACACGCCAGTGTACTATATGCTGGCAGCCAGCATGCAACTTAGTATAGCTATCAGAAAGTGTATCCTAAGCATTGATTTCAGCTATTATTATTAGAAAATGCAACCTAACCTAATTCTATTCTCACACAGAACCCTCCTCTGGCACGCAACTAATAACCCCTAACCCGCTGGAGGGAACTAAGCCCCCCTTTGACTGGCAACTGATAAGAACTAATAACCTCCCTTGGTGGCAACTAATAATCCCCCCTCCTGGTGGCAACTAATACACTCCACCCCCCCCCCCCCCCCCCCAAGGGAAGAAATAATTATTTAATCGCAGGATACCGGTGGTTGCAGTTCACATGCAAAACAAGCATTGCAAGGCTAAATGTAAACGATGACAAGCAAGATCACTACCATAATAATGGATAGATCTCACTATCCAGCACAGATCTTCTGGTTTGCCTCAATAGAGTGTTAGGTGGTAGGAATGAGTACTTCCAAATGCACAACTACAATGGTAGTGGCAGATGATCAGGTATGCAGCCATGAATTGGCAGCAGTGATCCAACGAATAGGCATAGCAGGTGGGTGGTATACAACTGTGCTCCAAGCAGTGGAAACCCCATGACAAACGGGACAGCATGCACACATGAGTCAGTTTCATCAGGCACGAGGAGTGACAGGTACCGTGGAGGCACAGGCATTAGAGCAGGGGACCTGACATGTTTAATCGGCTTCCTTTTCTGCACGGGAGCATGATTTGTATTCACTCACTCACATATAATAAACATATATGCACAATATAAGCATATATGTGCATATATGTAGAGCAATGGCACAGAGTCAGAGGTGAACGCAGCCAGAGTGAGGATGGACTGTCTGTGCATTGTTACAAGCTTGCTTTTTACATTTGGAAAGTGAGTGCAATACTCTATTTTAATAATTTAATATAAGGTTCATGCACTATTAGTGATTTTATTGAGTTGTAGTGAATCAGGAGGGAAATAAAGTGAGTGTAGCAAAGACAGAAAGTGTTGGAGATCAAAGCGTGCACTGCTGTCCTGTCATTCAGACAATGTGCAGAAAAGGTGAGGGATTGGTGAGACAGAGGGAAGTTGGTGTGAGGACTGTGGGTAGGGAAGTGTGAGTGTTCTCTACTGCTATCATAGTATAAATAGTTTTAAGCCTTGTCAGCTGTTGTATAATGTAACTATAGGGGCGGCCAGAGGTTAAGGTGGTGGTATAAGTTGGAGAAAAAAGGTGTAAAGTGTTCTGAGGCACGTTTGATGGTGTGGTAGTGGTCACCAGGAGCAATGGAGATATACTAGATCTGACAGGTTTCCTTTTTTCGAGGAGCATTGGAGATGAAGAGACTTCTATAAAGGTCTTATATAAATCTGTGAATCAGGTGTCAGCCTGTCAAAAGAATTGCCAAGAAGGGAGTGCAGTGTTCTTAGACTGAAGTTAATGCTGAGTAGGATTGGCTGTGTAAGCCTAGAAGTGAAAAAGGAGAAACTTTCAGGTGATGTGGTACTATTTATGCAAAAACATTTTTCAATAGAATGATCTACCTGCAATATGGAACAACGCAAGGAAGTAACCTGTTTGAAATATGCTTAGACTTTGGAAACTAGTGATTACTGAAGCCAGAGCTGTTCATGATGGGGTGCCGAGTGCACACAGTTGCACTCTACTGCAGTTGACAACTAGTGATGAGCACAAAATTCGCATAGACTTTATTTCGCATCAAAATTCATAATTACGAATTTAAATTTTAGGAAAAATTGTACTTTCCCCCATGCATGCTATTGCCACCAACAATTCTACATATGTTAAGGAGAGTATTGAGTACAAAGTAAAAAATCGTTTTTCAAAAAAGACCATGTAGTTTGTAAGAAAATCAATTTTAAAAATGCAAAAGAAAAATGGTTTTTAAAGTGTAATTTTTCAGAGTTTAAAAATAGTTTTTCCTTTGCATGTTTAAAATAGATTTTCTCAAAAACTAAAAGATCTTTTTGAAAAGTTTTTTTTTACTCGTCCAGTCTATTCTCCTTAACATATGTAGCAATTTTGGTGTCAATAGCATGTATAGGGCCTTTGCTGTTAACCGCTAAAGTCAGCAAAATATTACACAAAATGACGCTTAATTATACATGGGGAAATTTTGCATAATCGTAATTAGTTGATTACAATCATCACTATTGACAACTAATAGTAGTAATTCTATAGTGTGTGGCATTGCATGTGTGGTATGATTGATGATCTGTGATACATGTGGGCATTTATTTTTATTTTTTTGTAGGGGTTGTTAAGGGTAGTGGTAGGAACAGTATATTTCTAAGCAATTGTGAACCTTCATAAAGTGTAATCTAAGATCAGGGTTTTTTTTTAAGCAATTTCAATTAATCCGGGTAAAAATATATTTCAGAGTACATTCAGCCTCATACTTACACAGCATCTACAATTTTAGTCTAAACATGTAATGTTCTGTATCCGGGGCACCATCTTAAGTGTTTATACTATTTAAGAAAAATGTTTTGCAGATGTCATTTTTCTTGGTGGGAAATATGTAGTTGACATAATCAAATAATCAGGATCTTGGCCAATTTTTTTTTTCAACATAATAGATAAAGAAAATGGCAAACTAATAGTGGAGTTCCATCTAGTGCTAATGCTTCCTAATGCTAAATGCAGAGTTCACCACTTGGGGATAGGTCCACTTTTAAGAAAGGACTTTGCTGGCAGCATGCCCATTGCAGGTGTGACTCGAGTTCTATCAAAGCAAAAAAATCAGCAGGACAGAGTCACATCACTGGCATTTTTCAAAGGGGAAACAAAAGATGCCAGCCTCCACATACTTCTCAGTTCATGTACACTTTAGGGTGCACCTGTCATTTCCTTCAAAAGAAACAAGTCAATCTTTTTCTACCTTTCCTCTCTTCGTTATTTGTAGTGCTTATTTCTTGGGAAGCTTTAGTTTTGCTTTAAGTGTGTGTCATACAACAGAGAGAGTATAAATTAGTGCCATAGCTGTCACAGTCCTTGGCAGTGTGAAACCACACATTTGAACTCGCTGTTTGCAGCACCTGCGTGGTGAAGAAAAACCAAGAACTGGATATGTTAATACGTGATGTATCCACACAGACTACAAACCTGTATCCAAATGGAAACCTTCATTGTTATTGCTGAAAGTTGTGATGAAAGAGAGACGATCTTGACATGGATAAGATTGAGCTGTCAGAATTTGTAACACTAAAAGATATGTACTAAAGGAAGAAAAGAAATAATGAACCAGTATGACCCAAACCAACACAATACAGAATTGCAAGAAATGTGCACAATATATTTTATTAGACCTCATTAATCATAACGAAAAAAATCTAAAACCCCTGAGAGCAATATAGAAATTACAAATAGGCAATTGGAGCCAGAGGCTTTCCATTCCTGATAAGTAATTAAAAACTACAAAAAAAAAGTATTCATATTAACCTCCTTGGCGGTAACCCCGTGTGTGACACGGGGTAAGCTGCCGGAGGGTGCCGCTCAAGCCCTGCTGGGCCGATTTACATATTTTTTTTTCAAACACACAGCTAGCACTTTGCTAGCTGTGTGTTTGGTCTGATCGCCGCTGCCCACCGCCAACACGCCGCTACCCGCCACAATACAGGGCCCCCCCGCATACCCCTTGCGCAGCCTGGCCAATTGCCGCCAGGCTGCGCTATGGGGTGGATCGGGACTCCCTGTGACTTTACGACATTGATGACGTCGATGACGTCACTCCGTTTGTCACCATGGAGATGGGGAAAGCCCTCAAGGAAATCCCGTTCAGAGTGGGATTTCCTTATGGGCAAGCGGTGCCGGCGGCGATCGGAAGATATGGGGGGATGCCGCAGGGAGGGGGGAAGCATGTAGCTAGTGCTAGGCTAGCTACATGCTGAAAAAAAATGTGAAAAAAACCTCCCACGGCCGCGCAGCCGCGGGAATTATACCGCCAGGGAGGTTAAAGTGTCCTCTTTTTTAAAAGTGCCTTGAGTGTATGTCCCCTATAACAAGGCCATTATGGTCACCATTTCTAACAAACGCATACCCTATGTCCCAACTATGATAAGTGCCCTCATTATTTTACCCTCTTTAACAAGTGTGATTATTGAGTTCCCTCTATAATAAGTTCAGTCATTATGTCCCTTCTGTAAATCTCATCAATAAAGCCCTTCTTAAATCACCTCTATGCCATTAAGACTTTGCAGTAGAATTCATGGTGTCACACCAGCTTTTGCATATGTTCTTCTATGACTTGGCATACATCAAGTAAGTGACATCACTATCCATGCATGAGAAAGGAATGCACCTGACAGCTTAACTTTGCACCAGCAGTGGCTAGGAACAAAGGTGAGCATGACCAGGTGAATATACAGGCCTGCTCCAATGCAAAATCTGCATGGTGGACTTAATCTGAGATAGTTCTCCTTTCCCATTTCTTTTCATGGCCTAATTAAACAATTTATATATTCCAGACTTTAGTTGTATGATCTGTACTTCTGTTAGGATACAACTGACTTGACTTTATTTTTGTGTAACCCATATGTATCAGCAGGTACCCAACCTACTGCAATACTCTATGTAACAGCATCTCAGAACATCTGTATGATTTAGAGACCCAGTGGTCCTTTTAAAGGCTACCTTGCCCTGTGTTTCTGTGATTCTGAGTTCTATCCAATTCACTTTTTCTCCTAAGTTTTCTCCTCAGTGATATTTTCACATTATAAACAAAATTCCTTTTAAACTATCAGCAAGCAAAAAAATACAATCATTTTACAGTATTTTTTCAGGCACTTTTTTGTACTATTTCAATTGCAGAGTGCAAAAGTTATTTTAAACAAAAGATTAAAAAAATTATCTGCAGAATAAAACTTAAGAGAAATTGTGAAATGGATTGGGCCCTTTGTCTTTTTGATTTTGTTTGTCTAGCAATCTCTAATTTAGAAACTTGAACACTATTATTTTCACACATCTGAATCAGGTTTTCAGGTTCTTCTGTGATCTTCCAGCCTGGATACTTTAATGTAAATAAGACCCAAAGTGTGTGTTAGAGATGGCCTGAACCTCCGATTTTCAGTTCGCGAACCGGGTTCGCGAGCTTCTGCCAAAAGTTTGGTTCGCGCGAATTTCCACGAACTGCAATAGACTTTGGCCCGGTGCACACCAAAACCCGCTAGCAGATCCGCAAAATGCTAGCAGATTTTGAAACGCTTTTTCTTATTTTTCTGTAGCATTTCAGCTAGCATTTTGTGGTCTTGGGAAGCGTTTTTGGTGTAGTAGATTTCATATATTGTTACAGTAAAGCTGTTACTGAACAGCTTCTGTAACAAAAACGCCTGCAAAACCGCTCTGAACTTCCATTTTTCAGAGCGGTTTGCGTTTTTCCTATACTGTACATTGGAGGCAGAAACGCCTCCGCAATCCCAAAAATTCCTCACCTCCCGCTCTGGTGTGAACCACCCCATTGCAGCTGCAAAAATGCCAAAAAACCCGCTCGGTGTGCACCAGCCCTTCAATGGGGAGGCAAACTTTGCAAAATAGAAACACTTATGCTGGCCACAAAAGTGGTGGAAAGATGTTTCAAGGGGGTCTAACACCTGGAGGGGATCATGGCGGAGTGGGATACATGCCAAAAGTCCCGGGGAAAAATCTGGATTTGACGCAAAGCAGCGTTTTAAGGGCAGAGATCACATTAAATGCTAAATTGCAGGCCTAAAGTGCTTTAAAACATCTTGCATGTGAATACATCAATCAGGGAGTGTAATTAGAGTACTGCTTCACACTGACACACCAAACTCACTGTGTAATTCACCGCAAACAGCTGTTTGCGTAGTGACGGCCGTGCTGGACTGGTGCGCATCATGGCGAGATTGCTCTTCCTCACTCAGTGATGTCAGGTAATGTCTGACTGCCTTATCAACTTTCAATGGTTCTTTCTCTACCATTGTTAAAGCTTACATCTATTTTTTTAAATACTTGTTCTGATTGCTGTTCAGTACCTGCAACGGGAATCTTTTATGGAGGGCAAGTCTGCCATTGTGAGTGACCACTGGTAATGGCCGGGGAATCCTGGTTCGATGTCGGTCCAGAGTGGGAGCCTAAGAAACGGCTACCACCACCACACATTCAAGGAAGGCAGAAGGCACGCTGGGGGCAAAGGAGCAGGAACGGGTACCACACATCCAAGGAAGTCAGCAGGCATGGCATGCACGTCCCGAGGTAGTGACCAATAGGAGGACTTTCAAGGCCCTGCTGTAGATGACACTGATAGACTCTACTACCTGTAATGAGAATCTGTTATGAAGGGCAAGTCTGCCATCCATTCAAGTGAAAGATATGCACTGACTGCCAGGTATAATACAATGTGCAGTCAAAGATGCAGTGAAAGGTATGCAGTGACTGCAAACAGCTGTTTGTGTAGTGGCGGCCGTGCTGGACTGGTACACACCATGACGAGAGTGCAGGTGATGGCGACTTTACAGCCCATATGGTCGCCAAGCTGAGGTAGCTGAATGACAGAACAGTGACTGTCCAGCTGATCAAATTTGGTCTGTCCACAATGAAGCAACGACCTTATTATCTTGGGTGTGCCCCCCCCACCCCGAGACACTCATATAGGCGGTGGTCATTGCTTCATTATGAAACGCAAGCCCCTTCACCGCGGCAAGGCAATTATCACAAAGGGGAATTGGCACATGTACATGCCTTTTGTTTTGTTGTTGCAGTGTAGCCAGAAAAATTAGGCAGGCACGTAGGTAAGTGGATGCACTGTGAACAACAGGTAGGTATATGCAGCAATGGGTATTACAATATGCACCTGTCACACACAGACAGGTAGTGGACAGGCACAGTGACACTGCATGCGCTCAACTCACCTAGGTAGGTGCGTGCACTGTGAACAACAGGTAGGTATATGCAGTAATGGGTATTACAATGTGCGCCTGTCACACACAGACAGGTAATGGACAGGCACAGTGACACTGCGTGTGCTCAGCTCATGTAGGTAGGTGTGTGCACTGTGAACAACAGGTAGGTAGATATATGCAGTAATGGGTATTACAATGTGCACCTGTCACACACAGAGAGGTAGTGGACAGGCACTGTCACTGCATGTGCTCACATAGGTGGGTGGGTGCACAGTGAACAACAGGTAGCTATATGCAGTAATGGGTAATGTGCACCTGTCACACACACAGGTAGTCACTGAATGTGCTGGGCCTGGCAGTGGCACACACAGTATGAATTATCAAGGCTGTCTATGCAACACAAGTGTCAGAGGGACACACAGAAAAAAAAATAGATTACAAGAACAAGATTAGCTCTCAAAAGAGCAGTTGTGGGGTGCTATTTTAGCAATAAGAATCCACAAAGAGCAAGCTAAGAAGCCTACAAGAGCCAAACTAATCTTTACCTACGAGAGAGTCTGCAGCAGCTGTCCCTTCTCTATTTACTGCAGGCACACAAGTGAATAAAATGGCCAGCAATGCCTGCCTTTTATAAGGGGTGGAGTGGCTCCAGGAGGAATTGTAGCCTGATTGTGATGTAGAGGGTCAAAGTTGACCCTAATGGTGCACTATGGGGGTGAATTGAACTTCTGGTAAAGTTTGCAGTTCTCAGCGATCGCGAACCCCCAGAAGTTCGCCTGGAACCGTTCGCCGGTGAACCGTTCGGGCCTTCTCTAGTGTGTGTTTATACAAACATGTGGATTTCATAATATTTATCTGCTATTCATATATTAATAGGAGTGGGCTAAGATTTGCATCTGAGTTTGAATGTAATCCTGTTTTATCAGAAAAAGAAACAAAAACAAAAAAAACAAGGTTACACACATCACAAGGCTTTCTTTCTTTCTGACGTGGTCCAGGGCATGTCAGCTGGCATGGATCAGGGCATGCTTGCCAATTTCCTTAGGCTTTTACAAATAACTTGAAAAAGGCAATGTGAAAAACCTTCTTTAGCTTCCAGAAATATAAACTATGAAAGATCAAGAGGAAAAAAAAGGTTTTTGCCAGCCAACAGAGAAAACAATCACTGAAAGGTTGTGTTTCACTTTGATAATGGATTAACGATGTAGCCCATTGTAACAATTTTAAATAGAGCTCACACGCAATTATGTTTAAATAGTTTCTGTATACTGAAGACACTGGAATTTATCATCATGCTGTATACATTTTATGAAAACGTTGGTAGATAAAATCTAAAACTGATCCTGTAACTTTTTCCACACATAATAAAGTGAAGCAAAAGATTTTAATTTAGTTTGCCTGCACTCCTACCAAATGTGTCATTGTTGAGATTGTTGAGGTTTGGAGAGGCGGAGAGTACAGAAGTTTTCCACACTTATCTTCATTTGAATAAACACTTTAGTTTTCTTACCATACCAGTTTTGAAGGTAAATGGAAAGAGTTTTATACAGTGTAATATTGGCAATTATTTTTTTCAACTCCCTGTATCTTGGAAAGGGCATTGTAATTTCACATAAAAAGTACAGGTAAACTAATAGAAAATGTCTTGATTCATAAATCTATCTTCACTTCATTAAATGAGAGAGATCTGAAGGAACTGACAATTATTGACAGCTGGTATTGAATGCTTAGTTTAGTGTGAAACAACATGTTCAACACCTGGCTGAAATACTAGTCTTAACCTGAAGAGAGGAATAGAGCCTGCCATCTTCATTCACTTATAAACAATATCATTTGCCTGGCTGTCATGGAGTCAGACCACAGTCAAAACATCTCATCTGCATGCTCATTCTGGGACAGTGACTTGTAGTATTAGAAGCAAAGCATCAGAACATAAGTCCAGCAACTGGCATTGTTTATTAGAGATTTAAGTTGGTAGCTCCATATTTTAACCACTTTTTCCACTCCTACAGTATATCTACGTCATCTGTGGCACCCTCCAACCCACCATGACGTAGATATACTGATTCAGCTTGCAGCCCTGCTGTGCACGATCGGGTGTGCTTCAGAGCTATTTTTAAATTTAATTCAGAGCGCACCCCCGGCACTGTCAGCTGCATTACTAATTGGTGAAAAGGGAACATGTTCCCTTGTAGCCAATTTGTCCACCCCCCTCCCATGAATGATCGCTGCAGTAGTCAACTGCAGCGATCCTTCATCTGCCCCCCTCCGTGCACAAATCATTAAAAAAATCCACCAGCAAGCAGCCTCTCTCACCTTACCTCATTCCTGCGACTATTCTGAAGCCCGAGCCTCTGTTACCCGCCCTGCATTCAGCCGCGTATTGCTGACTACCCGGGTCCCGGCTTGATGACATCATTACGCGGCTGAGTGCAAAGCAGAGATCGGAGGCTCGGGCTTCAGTATAGTCGCAGGAACGAGGTAAGGTGAGAGAGGATGCTTGCTGGTGGATTTTTTTAATGATTTGTGCAAGAAGGGGGCTGCCTGATGGGGGAGGGACATCTGGCTATCAATTCTGGGGGGAGGGGGAGGATATGTAAAGGGGGGTACAGATTTACCGGGGGGACATCTGATTAACCAAGGGTATTTGGTCCCAAGAACATTTTACTTGGGACCAAATACCCCCCAATGAAAGCTTAGCTTGTCTTGAAAAAAAACGATATATAGATCATTTAAGTGGCATGAGTACAGATGAAGTTATTGCTAATTAAAAATAGACACAGCTAAAGTTTCAAAACTGCTCTGGTCCATTAGGGGAAAACAAGGTCTGGATGCGAAGTGGTTAATAAGTTCAGGCACCACTTTGATATACAAGTTGCCTATGTTATCTATGTTCAATACCTCTTTAGTTGCAAAGTTTATATGCTGAGTTTGGTTATATTTCTAACAACTTGGAAGTACCTACTGGGGAAAGGGAGGTCTATACAGTTAACCATAAAGATAAATATATTTGTAGTATTAAAACATCCAATTTCAGTGTTAACAAACTAGGAAAGATAATAAGTGTTCAGCAGATCCACGTTTTAGGCTTTTTTTTGGTAATGGTGTCTTAAACCCAGTCAGGGCTTCATTTTTCTGTATTTAATTCACTTAAAAAAGTTTTTAAACTTCTATTTCATACTGGATTGAAAATAAAAATCTAATGTCAATCTTTGGAAATGATAACCATCCATTTAAAATAAACAAGGCAACATTTGAAATATATGAAAAATAGAAAAATCATGCACTGCCTGATCAAGAATATATGACCATAAGTACCTGATTAATTATTCTTTTCTCTAGCTCTTGAAATATAATTAGACAGCATTTTGCATTAATTATGGTAATACCAATGTAATCTATAATGTTGTCATTTCTTATGCACATATAACTAACCTATGACTCACATTACATGTTTGTAATGGCGGAAAACAAACAGTGTGGCCTTCTCAATTACAGGAATATGCTAATATCAGATTACAGCAAGCTATAATTCAAAAGTCTGCAATTATACATCAGTGATAAGAGCAATATATTTGTATTCACTAAATGCACCTTTAATTATACTTACATTGGCATCTTTATACATAGCGTACCTTGTTACTCATTGCATTTTGGTTGATAGGTTGTGGTATAATGGAAGTATATACTGTCTTACTAGTGATTTTCTGTTTGTGTTGCACACCTTCTTTGTACAGTGCCCCCATATTTTGTACCTACTTTATACGATGTTATGATAGAACTATGAAAAAAATCTGCAATTAACAATAAACTGGTGAAGAATTACATCACAGTAGTCTAAAGGCCCATACACACAGTCTGTCCACACGCCCGATTTGGCACGCGGACGACTGAACGACGGGACGTTCAAACGACCCGTCGTTCGGAAAAATCCCATGTGTGTATGGGCCTTAAAGGTCCAAAACATCCTTACCTTGATCCCAGCCTTCATCAGCACACAGAGTATGTGGTGTTTGTTTTCCTATTGTTTACTAAGTATTGCATTGCCTGGTGGGCAGATCATTTATTAACTAAAGTTGCAGCTGTGCAATACATTGTAGAACACTGCATCTTTCTTAAAAACTGTGCCTACACACACACACGCACACGCACACACGCGCACACACGCACGCACGCACGCACACACACACACACGAGCAAATGCTCAGTGAGGCTTTTTTTCAACTTTACTTTCAGGAATTTTTCAAGCTTCACTTTACTGTAGGGATGAGCAGAGACTACACCAGTGCGAATTTACGCATCGTAGTTCGCATCTACGCATCGTAGTTCGTTGGCGAAGTCTCAAAACTACGCTTACGACTTTACGCGTAGCGAAGTACCGTTACGCGTAGTTTACGCCCTTACGCGTAGTTCTCATGTGTATTGCGAAGTAAACTACGAATGCGTTATTCGCGTCTATTTTTCCGCGTACGATTGTATGCATACAAAATTACGTATTGGAAAGGGGAATGTATGCATAGAAGAGATACTAGTACAAGCATTTGCAGAGGAATTCATGCGTACATTTTTATGCATAATGGCATAAGCGTCCGCATGTACTACGCTATGCACTACGCGTAATTGCGTATTTTAACGCGTAGTCTACGAAATGCATACTAAGCAAATATTTGATTTTGAAGCCGTAGGTTGGTGAAGCGTAATTGCGTAAAACTACGCGTAGTTCCAGCGTAGCGAAGTTGGCTGACTACGACCATCCCTGCTTTACTGAGGATATGCTGTCTGAAGAAAAATTCTTACAGATTGCCTACACGCAAGGCCGGAATTTACCATAAGGCACTGTACTCACACGCCTACATTATGGAAAGGCGGCTCACTTCCCTCCCCTATTGCCTCCCTCCCTTCTTCTCTATACAGAGTTCTGAGCAGAGCGTAAATGAGAGTTTACTTACCCTGCTCTCTACATTCCACTGACCAGATCTCCCGTCAGTTGGGGGCACCTCTAGCTACCTAATACAACTCTATAAGTCTGGAAATGCCAAGCTAAACAGGTGGCTTTTCAGTCTGGATTTGAATAACTCCAGGGTAGGGGCTGCCTTTACTGGCTGTGGTAGGGAGTTCCAAAGGGTAGGGGTAGCATGACAGAAAGCTCTGGCTCCAAATGTTTTGAGGTGCACTCTGGGAGTGACCAAGTTTATGGAATCTGCTTATCTGAGGTTGTGAGAGGTGTGGTGCAGCTTCAGCAAATCCTTTGTGTATTCAGGGCTGAAATTGCGCAGGGATTTGAATGTCAACAGTCCAATCTTGAAGAGTATTCTCCATTTTACTGGTAGCCAGTGCAGTGAGCGAAGGATCGGTGTAATATAACAGTGGCGAGGCTAGTTTGTTAGCAATCTGGCAGCAGCATATTGCACTAATTGCAGGCGGTACATGTCCTTGTTTGGGAGGCCGAAGGGCATTGCAGTAGTCAAGCCGTGATGTGAGGAAGGCATGAACTAGGGTTGGAAGATCTTCTGGGGGAATCAGATGTTTAATTTTTGCAATGTTCTTCAGATGAAAGTAGGAACATACGGTTGTAGACAAGGACATTAATATATATATACGGCATTTAAAACTACCATACTCCCAGTGCTAAATTAATAAACAGACTTAGAAAGTCCTAGCTGTATCATGCCAGTCTACAAAATGGAAGCTGGTTGTAAGTTAGGAAGAATTAATCCTGATGCTATATCCAGCCATATAAGAACAAACAGTGCTACTGATGTGGACAACCATCTTCGAGTCCTATTCCTTGCACTGCATAACGCCTTATACTTTTTTTTTTTTTTAACATCAGCACTAAGTAGCAGCAAATAACTTTTTCATAATGAAAACAGAGACAGGGTTAAATAAATAAATACTTAGACATTTTACTAATGTAAAACTTAAAAGAAGCTAACTGAAACAAATAGAAAACATAGACACTAACACACACTGCGAACTCCTATCCTAACTCTAAGTCTGTCTGTCTCCCCTTCTCTTTCTCTAGCACTCTGTCCATATTTCTCATTAATGTATACATATATCAGTGTACATATTCCAGATTTAAACACATTTGCCAGGGTACAATGCAAAAGCTAATTTGCAATATATTGTTTTGTTACTGCAAAGAAATGAAAAGCTAAAGTAATTTTGTATTGCCATTTCATATCTGCCTCTAACGTTCTTTCCGGCTTATTTAATGAGACCCCCTTCAACCTACATTCAATGACTACACATAGTTAGTGGACTTCAAAATTAATGGCAACCCCAGACATCATCAAAAAATACAGTGTGCAACTGCATAATTCATGAAAATCAATTAAAAATGAGCATCCTGCAGAGGTAGGACAATGCACACAAAGTAACAAATAACAGAAAACTTGATCAGTGAAATAAGATCTTTAAAAGACCTTTCACCTTTTTAGTGCATAGTTAAGTACCTGTTCTATTTTTAGACAAATGAGGTCAGCATCATGCACATTAATGTAAAAGTAAATTAATCACCAATATCCTGAAATCTATATTCTATAGTTTGTATAAGGTAATGCCAGTTTAAAACTAAACCCAGTTGGGAGCCTTTGCTTTTGCCATGGTACAGTAGTCCTGTTTTGGTCATGTACTTGAAAAATAGAAACCTGTTAGGTCTATATTAGGCCTGTTTTTATTTTTATGTACTGACATGGCTAAAATGAAGAACTGGCAGAAGGTTTTGTTTTTTAGATTTTGAGGTGTGTCTTTTTATGAGTGATGACTGGTCTATTTTTAAGTGACTTTTTCATTATGAGTTTCAGAACTGGCATTGTGGTTCATAGCATTTACTCAAGGTTAAGAGTTCATGATATTGTAAGTTCCCAATGGAGTAGTTTCATTTTTTCTTAGATCTTATACTGTAACTGGGCCTGGTTGACTTTATATTGTAACGATTGGTGTCAGCAAAAATAAGGTTCTGATTATTTGGTGATCTGCAGTATCACCAATAATACAAATATAGCAATATCGAGACCTTAGTCACACTTTATTATAATGAGTGTAGTGATTGGTGCAAACAGTAGTACTGACAGATTTGACTATACCTCACCAGAGGAGCTGGTGGGGACTGTCAGTGCAGTGAGTACCTCACCAGCGACAAGGGCTCACTGGTGAGTAGAAAGGTCAGACTAATCGGGTCGGTAACAGACAGGAAGATACAGTACAAAATCGGGAGGCAGAGAAGTAACGGTTAACAACAGGCAGAGTTTGGCAACAATATCAGATGGGCTAAAGTAAAGAATCACTAGAGCAGAAAGAGGAACGATATTCAGGCAGAGTCGGTAACAAGATCAAATGGGCAAAGGTACAGAATCACTAGAGCAGAGAGAATAGTCAGAAACGAGCCAGAGTCATAAACAGATAATACGATATAATGCACAAATCCTAGAGCTGTGTTAAATCCCCGGTTTCCTCCCGGATCAAAGCACACCGGCTCTAACTAAGGTCTGAGCGCTAACACGTAGTGATCGCAACAGCAGACAAAGAAATAATGAATCCTCCAAGCTTAAGAGCCCAAGGAGACCCTGAGGCACGCCCCCCTGCGCCCGGCCAATCAGGAGTGGCAGGCGCATGGCGTGACGTCAGCCGACCCTCTGGTCAGCTGAGCTGCATCTTAGAGGAATAAAGGTCGTGACGGTGCGCGCGCGCACGCGTCAATGTGACCTTGTGGGCAAGAGACAAACCCGTCCTCGGCTTGCTAGATGCCCGAGGCACGGATGGTGAGGCAGGCTGGGGCACGGAGGCAGCTGCGGTGACGGCGCTGTTCGCCGCAGCTGCCTTATTGTTTGTTACATATATCAGCTTTTGTGGCAAAAACAATGTCTAGTTAGCACGGTGCATTCTTTTTAGTAGGTTAGGAAAACTGGCCTTGTATCTTTGTTGAACAAAATTGAATCACTACTATCCATGCTTTCAGTCTTGAAAGTGTTCGGCTGGTGTTTAATTGTATTATCTTGAGTAGCTTTAACATTTCTGCTCATTCCTTTCATATTGGCACTGCTTTTTCGGGGTTATTGGGTTCCATTATTAAATGAATTGGAAGGTGGGAGTCCACCCACTATAATTTATATGTAAGGCCTGAGTTAGTTGTTAAATCATTGTTGTTTATCTATTATGTTGTAAGAAAATCATATAGATTGTCGGGCACGCCTTAATTTTGAGGATGAGTCCTTGAGTATAAGTGAGGCCTTCTACTGAAAACCTAGACTTTGTCTTTGATTCCTACTAGTTATGTTTTAGCAAATGCAAACATTGGGACATAACATTTCTTGTTTGTTATATAATTAACCTATTGCAAGATGTTCTTATTTTGCATTTGAGGGTAATGACTTTAGCAAGGTTAAGACTTTGGGCTCTATTCGATTCCAGGAGATAAAAGACTTACTGCATACAATCTCCTATTATCCTGCATCACTGACAAGTTACTGGTTTATTCACTTACTGTTGCAATATTTTTAAAGCCTTTGCAAAATCTGGATCACCTGGCACATTAAACTAATTAACTTGAGCTTTACAAAAATGGATTTAGGGGATACAGAGGGATTTTCTAGTGCTTTTCTTGATCTGCCTGCAACAATATACATTACCTAAGTACTTAACGTATTTTTCGGACCATAAGACGCTCCGGACCATAAGACACACCTAAGTTAAGAGGACAAGAATCAGGAAAAAAAATATACTAAATCTGGTGCGCCCATGGTGCAGAGGCGTCTTGTGGACCTCCTGCCCCCAAGCTGTCTCTGTACTCTATCAAAGAAGATAAAACGTATGCAGAAAGGCACACAATGATGAACCAATAAATTATACTAATACATACTGTATATAACTTTATATAATTAACCATTATGGCAGCAATGGTAATGATAAAAGAGGAGATTAGCGCAATAGCACAATTAGCACCAATCAGACCTCAAATAGACTTCTGTGCAGGGCGACCAGAGGAACCCCGAGCAAAGACCCCAATGAGGAGAGGAAGCAGAGGAGCAGCATTTGCAGATGTGATCTTACCGGCGGAGGAGGAGGCCAAACTCCTGCACTGAGATCGTGCCTCGGAGGAACCCCGAGCAAAGACCCCAATGAGGAGAGGAAGCAGAGGAGCAGCATTTGCAGATGTGATCTTACCGGCGGAGGAGGAGGCCAAACTCCTGCACCGCGATCGTGCCTTGGATGAACCCTGAGCAAAGACCCCAGTGAGGAGGGCAGCAGAGGTGCAATGTGGGCGGAAGAGAGCTTACCGGGAAGCAAGAGAGTAGAAGGCTCAATGGCAACAACGGGATTGTACCTCGCCGCTAACGAGCGACTTCTTCCTGGCATGCCCCTTGCCTGTATTGGCTGCTGGCCCTGCAGTACATGGTGATTGGCCGAAACGGGACTTCTTGATCCCACCCGCGGAGGTGTCGGGGCTATAGCTATAGGCTCATACACTGCGGGGGGCGGACCTTGAAGTCCCGTCTTGACCAATCACTAGGTACTGTAGGGCCAGCAGCCAATACAGGCAGGGGGCATGCCAGGATGAAGCCGCTCGTTAGTGGTGAGGTACGATCGCATTTTGGCATTGAATCTTCTACCTTCTCGCTTCCTAGTAACCCACATTGCACATCTGCTGCCCTCCTCACTGGGGTCTTTGCTCAGGGTTCATCCAAGGCACGATCGCAGGAGCTTGGCATCCTCCTCTGCCGGTAAGATCACTCCTGCAAATGCTGCTCCTCTGCTTCCTCTCCTCACTGGGGTCTTCACAGGCAAGAAGTACCCATGGACACTCCACCGGCATTGCACTCCCGGAGGCTGGGGGGGTGTTACAAACTTACATCTGGACCATAAGACGCAGTGACTTTTTCCCCCCTCTTTTGGGAGAGAAAAAGTGCGTCTTATGGTCCGAAAAATACGGTAACTGCATTTTTTTGTATTTTATCACCACACACCACCACTGCTAGACACCACTGCAATACTGAGAGTGAAGTCCCAACAAACTTATCTTTAACTCTCCTGCCAGAGCTCACCACTGGTCAAATGACTGGACTAATCAGAATCCTTTTTAAGAAGAATTCCCAATGGCTAGATCAAATAACTAACAAAGATCCCAGGTGGCAAATTTAAAGATGCTTTATTATGTATTTGTGCTCTGCTATTCCAGCAATCAGTGGTGCTCAAATACCCCTTTTCAAAATTCGAGTTAGGTCTAATTCGAATAGTAAATTATTCGAGGTCAGTCGAATATTCGAGTCGAATAATTTTTACTATTCGATTCGACCTCGGAATTCGAGCTTACTATTCGAGTCGGTATTCGAGCTCATTATTCGAGCTGACTATTCGAAATGGCCTTAAATAGCTTCCAACACTTGTTTTGAGGGTGAATGATGCAAGAAACCTCTTTTTTTCCAAGTAACAACAGCAAGTGATTATGTGGGGATGTTCCTTTAAAAAAAAAAATTTGAAAAGAGAAGTTGTGTCCAGAAATTTGTTCAGTACTGTATATACTTCTTCTTCTTCTTCTTTATCTTCTATCTTCTTCTATATCTTCTTCTTCTATATCTTCTTCTTCTATATCTTCTTCTATATCTTCTTCTTCTTTTATATTGTCTTCTTCTTCTTCTTCATCTTCTTCATCATCATCTTCTTCTTCTTCATCTTCTTTTTCTTCATCTTCTTCATCTTCTTCATCTTCTTCTTCATCTTCTTCATCTTCTTCTTCATCTTCTTCATCTTCTTCATCTTCTTCTTCTTCATCTTCTTCATCTTCTTCATCTTCATCTTCTTCATCTTCTTCATCTTCTTCTTCTTCTTCATCTTCTTCTTCTTCTTCATCTTCTTCATCTTCTTCATCTTCTTCTTCATCTTCTTCATCTTCTTCATCTTCTTCTTCATCTTCATCTTCTTCTTCTTCTTCTTCATCTTCTTCTTCATCTTCTTCTTCTTCTTCATCATCTTCTTCGTCTTCATCTTCTTCATCTTCATCTTCTTCATCTTCTTCATCTTCTTCTTCTTCATCTTCTTCATCTTCTTCTTCTTCATCTTCTTCATCTTCTTCTTCTTCATCATCTTCATCTTCTTCTTCTTCTTCATCTTCTTCTTCTTCTTCTTCTTCTTCTTCTTCTTCTTCTTCTTCTTCTTCTTCTTCTTCTTCTTCTTCTTCTTCTTCTTCAATATCGTCTTCTTCTTCACTTATTTCTCTTTTCAAAATTTTTTTTTTAAAGAAATGCAGCTATTTTTGAGCGTAACAAATAGCTGGTGGCGCACGCATGTTGGAAGCGCCATTGTATGTGCTCCCTGGCAGTGGAAACACACAGACAGCAGGAGGTAAATTCAGCAGCAGGTGGAGGAGGATGAGTGTGTGGCAGCAGGCAGTCAATGAGGCAGGCAGCGTGACATAATAGCCCTGGTACCTAGCGGTGATACCAGGGCTGTAAATAAACACAGCAGGCAGGAGGTCCCAGACAGCGGTCGTGCAGCCCACATTGTGTCCAATACACAACTGGGACAACACAGTTTTCAACCCGGGCACCTCAGAAAAATTAAACCTTTTTTTTTTTTGGTTTTTTTGGTTTTGTTTTTACAACAAATTACACAGATATAGCTATTTTTTGACGTAATAGCTGGTGGCAGAGTAGCAGCAGAAGGTAAATCTGTGTACCCTGGCAGTGGGAAACACAGACAGACAGACAGCAGCAGCAGCAGCAGGAGGAATGGAGGAGTAATTATGTGTGCAGCTATTGTTTGACGTAATAGCTGGTGGCAGACTGGCAGCAGAAGGTAATTCTGTGTACCCTGGCAGTGGGAAACACAGACAGACAGCAGCAGCAGCAGGAGGAATGGAGGAGTAATGTGAGCAGCTATTGTTTGACGTAATAGCTGGTGGCAGAGTGGCAGCAGAAGCTAATTCTGTGTACCCTGGCAGTGGGAAACACAGACAGACAGCAGCATCAGCAGGAGGAATGGAGGAGTAGTGTGAGTGTGGCAGCAGGTAGGCAGCGTGACATAATAGCCCTGGTACCTAGCGGTGATACCAGGCCGTAAATGAACACAACAGGAGGTCCCAGACAGCGGTCGTGCAGCCCACATTGTGTCCAATACACAACTGGGACAACACAGTTTTCAACCCGGGCACCTCAGAAAAATTAAACCTTTTTTATTTTGGTTTTTTTTGTTTTGTTTTTACAACCAATTACACAGATATAGCTATTTTTTGACGTAATAGCTGGTGGCAGAGTGGCAGCAGAAGGTAAATCTGTGTACCCTGGCAGTGGGAAACACAGACAGACAGCAGCAGCAGCAGGAGGAATGGAGGAGTAATGTGAGCAGCTATTGTTTGACGTAATAGCTGGTGGCAGAGTGGCAGCAGAAGCTAATTCTGTGTACCCTGGCAGTGGGAAACACAGACAGACAGCAGCATCAGCAGGAGGAATGGAGGAGTAGTGTGAGTGTGGCAGCAGGTAGCCAGCGTGACATAATAGCCCTGGTACCTAGCGGTGATACCAGGCCGTAAATGAACACAACAGGAGGTCCCAGACAGCGGTCATGCAGCCCACATCGTGTCCAATACACAACTGGGACAACACAGTTTTCAACCCGGGCACCTCAGAAAAATTAAACCTTTTTTTTTTTTAATGGTTTTTTGGTTTTGTTTGTAAAACAAATTACACAGATATATAGCTATTGTTTGACGTAATAGCTGGTGGCAGAGTGGCAGCAGAAGGTAAATCTGTGTACCCTGGCAGTGGGAAACACAGACAGACAGCAGAAGGGCAGTACACAGCAGCCCACTGTAGGTGTAAAATGTGTGGCTGCAGGCGACGTAATAGTCAAAGTGAACCAGGCTGGCTTAGTGAGCAGGAGCCAGGAGGTGGTAAAGGGTGGTAAGGCACATTAACGATGGTTCTTAGCCAGTTCATGTCCCCCTCTCGCCGACAACAGGGGCCAGGAACTCGCCTTCCACCCACGCCTGGTTCATCTTGAGAAACGTCAGTCTGTCCACAGACTTGTGAGACAGACGTGAGCGTTTCTCGGTGACCACACCACCAGCTGCACTGAAGCAGCGCTCGGACAGCACGCTGGAAGGGGGGCAGGACAGCACTTCCAGGGCGTACTGCGCCAGCTCGCTCCAGATCTCCAGGCGCTTGACCCAATACTCCATGGGATCAACAGGGGCATCGCTGTCAAGCCCGCTGTAGGACCCCATGTAGTCAGCCACCATGCGGGTCAGGCGCTGGCTGTGACCAGTGGAGGATGCTGCTGCATGCACCTCCTCTCTAGTCACTGCTGCCGGAGCCTCTACAGTCCTGTAGAGCTCATGGCTGAGAGAAAGCAGGTCTGTGGGGCGCTTGCTGCTGGATGCAGGCACCTGCTGCTGCCTCTGTGCTGGCTGCTGGACAGTGGGGGTGGAAGGCTGGGGGAAGGCTTCCTCCAAGCGCTCAACAAGGGCCTGCTGCAAGCTCCTTATTTGTTGCGCTGGGTCTCCTCCTGCAGGCGGCAGGAACTGGCTCAACTTCCCCTTGAGGCGTGGGTCCAACATCATGCTGATCCAGATGTCCTCCCTCTGCTTCATCTGGATCACCCTGGGGTCTCTGCGCAGGCACGTCAGCATGTGCGCTGCCATTGGGAAGAGGCGGGCCACGTCTGCTGGCACATCGACGGCAGTGCTGCTGTCCTCATCCTCCTCCTCTGCCTCGTCAGGCTCATCCTCTCTCCACCCCCGCACCAACTCAGCTGCACTGTGCTGCTCCCCCTCATCACCAGCAAGGTCAGGGACCTCCACCAAGTCCTCCTCCTCCTCCCCCTCAGAGGTGGACTGTGCAGCTGCTTGCCGCTCCTGCTGGTCCAAGGCTGCCGCTCCCTGTTCCAGCAAAGCATCGAGGGCCCTGTTCAGCAGACAAACCAGGGGCACCCACTCGCAGACCATAGCATGGTCCCTGCTCACCATGTTAGTTGCCTGCAGAAAGGGAGCCAGCACTAAGCACACCTGCTGCATGTGCCTCCAGTCATCATCGGGGACGATGGACGGGATGTTGCTGGTCTTGTCCCTTCTCTGAGCGGCGGAAACAGTGGCCAGGGCAAGGTACTGGTTGACAGCGTGCTTCTGTTCAACCAGACGCTCCAACATCGCCAGGGTGGAGTTCCAGCGAGTCGGAACGTCAAGGATCAGCCGATGGCGTGGCAGATCCAGCTCCTTTTGCACGTCTTCCAGGCTCGCACAGGCTGCAGCCGAGCGCCGGAAGTGACGCACAACGTTCCTTGCCGTTTCCAGCAGTTCGCCCATCCCCTGGTAGGTGCGCAAGAACTTCTGCACCACCAGGTTCAGCACGTGGGCAAGACAGGGGATGTGGGTCAGGTTTCCCCTGTCTATTGCGGCAACCAGATTGGCCCCATTGTCGGCCACCACCTCTCCGACTCTGAGGCCTCTGGGGGTCAGCCAAATCCTCTCCTGCTCCTGGAGTTTGGCCAACACATGGGTTGCCGTCAGCTTGGTCTTCCCAAGGCTGACCAAGTGCAGCAGCGCTTGGCAGTGGCGGGCCTTCACGCTGCTGCTGAGGCGGGGGGTTTGGCCAGGTGTGCCGGAGGATGGCAGAGGATCGGAGGAACCTGCTGCAGTTCCCCTGACCCTGCGGGGTGGCACCACCCACTGTGTTGCTGCTGCTGCTGTGCCCGCTGCTGCTCTCCCATCCTCACCCCCTTCCACCAAGCTGACCCAGTGGACAGTGAAGGACAGGTAGCGGCCTGTCCCGAAGCGGCTGCTCCAGGAGTCCATGGTGACGTGGACCCTTTCACCAACCACGTGCTCCAGCCCTCGCTCCACATTGGCCATCACAAAGCGGTGCAGTGCAGGAATGGCCTTGCGGGAGAAAAAGTGTTTGCTGGGGAGCTGCCAGTCTGGGGCTGCGCAAGCAAGCAGCGCACGAATGTCGCTCCCCTCCTGCACGAGCGTGTACGGCAGGAGTTGGGAGCACATGGCCCGTGCCAGCAAGCCGTTCAGCTGCCGCACGCGACGGCTGCTGGGAGGCAGAGCCCTAACCACCCCCTGGAAGGACTCGCTCAAAAGGCTCTGGCGTGGCCTTTTGCTGGCACGGGAATCAGCAGACACAGCGGAGGAGGCCACTGAGGACTGGCTGCCAGAACAGGCCTCAGTGTCGGCGGCAGGAGTTGCAGAGGGGGGAGGAGCAGTGCGTTTCCGCACTCCTGCTGGTGCTGCTGGAGGAGCAGGAGGGCGGGTGGCTGCTGTTGCTGCTGCTGCTGAAGGCTGTGCAGTGATGGGTGTGGTGCCACTGCCAGCACCAGATGCCTTCAGTCTCTGGAACTCCTCATGCTGGTGGAAATGTTTCGCAGCAAGGTGGTTGATGAGCGAGCTGGTGCTGAACTTTAAGGGGTCTGCACCTCTGCTCAACTTCCGCTGACAGTGGTTGCAAGTGGCGTACTTGCTGTACACAGTGGGCATGGTGAAATATCGCCAGATTGGTGACAGAAACATCCCCCTACGGCATGGAAGCGCTGCTGCCTGTCTCCCTGTGGTGGTTGGGGGGGGGCTTGGGGGGCTTGGGTGCGGCTAGTGGTGGTACTGGCAGATGCTGCTGCTGCTGAGCCTGAGACACCAGCAGGCTGTGGGACCTGCCTACTGCTGCTGCCAATGCTTGCAATGATGCGCCTCCTTGCAAGGCCCACAAGAGCATCCTCCTCCTCCTCCTCCTCAGAGCTGCTGAGGACGACATCCCCTGGAGGTGGTGGCACCCAGTCTCTGTCTGTCACCGGGTCATCATCATCCTCCCCCTCCTGAAACATGTCCTGCTGGGATGAGGACCCCCCAAACTCCTCTCCTGATGCATGGATGGGCTGCTTGACTGTCGCCACAGTCTTGCTGTCCAATCCCTCATCCCCCAAAGTGCCCATCAGCATCTCCTCCTCAAAATCGCCAACAACAGCAGACAATTGACTCATGATGCCTGGGGTCAAAAGACTGCTGAATGACAGGTCGCCAACTGACGGTGAACTGGCCTCCTCCCCAGGCCCTGCTGGGCGGCTGCTGCGAACAGGGGTGGTGGTGAGGGTGGAGGCCTCGGATGCAGAGCTGATGGCGGGCTGCTCATCCTCCGTCATGAGTTGCACCACAGTGTCTGCATGCTTTTCCTCAATGGGATGTTTCCAACCCGGCTGGAGGAAAATCGGAGCAGGTGCTACACGCTGCTGCTGCTGTGTCTCTGCAGCGTGAGTTGCAGATGCTCCTGCTGGGCGGCGCCCAAGGCGTCCACGGCCAGTGGCTATGGGAGGAATGTTAGCCACTGACGCTGCTGCTGCGGAACTGTGCATGGTGGCGCGGCCGCGGCCTGCCACAATGCTGCTCCCTCTCCTCCTGATTCCCTTGCTGCCCTTCCCCTTGCCCAAACCGCGCTGGCTGCCACTTCCAGACATCTTCGATGTTTTGGGCGTATAGACAAAAGTTTTTTAAAAGGGCGGGTGAAAAGTGGGGTACTTTAATGGAGTGGGTTGGTGGGTGAGGTGACTGAGTGAGTGTCCCTAGTACAGTAAGTAAGTAGTAACAGTCAGGAAGTACAACTAGCAGTTACAATAATCAGTAGTAATCACAAGTAAATTTAGTGTGTGTACACTACAGACAGTGAGTGCACGCACGCACGCACGCGCAAACACGCGCAGGAGCTAGCCTATGAACAGTGACTGAGTGAGTGTCCCTAGTACAGTAAGTAAGTAAGTAGTAACAGTCAGTAAGTACAACTAACTAATTACAATAATGAATCAGTTATCAGAAGGAAATAGAGTGTGTGTAGTGTGTGTACACAGACAGTGAGTGCACACACGCAGGAGCTAGTAGCCTATGAACAGTGACTGAGTGTCCTAGACTCCTAGTACAGTAAGTAGTAACAGTAAGTACAACTAACTAATTACAATAATCAATCAGTTATCAGAAGGAAATAGAGTGTGTGTAGTGTGTGTACACAGACAGTGAGTGCACACACGCAGGAGCTAGTAGCCTATGAACAGTGACTGAGTGTCCTAGACTCCTAGTACAGTAAGAGTAAGTAGTAACAGTAAGTACAAACAACTAACTAATTACAATAATCAATCAGTTATCAGAAGGAAATAGAGTGTGTGTAGTGTGTACACAGAAAGTGAGTGCACACACGCAGGAGCAGCTAGTAGCCTATGAACAGTGACAGTGAGTGTCCTAGTACAGTTACAGTATATAACTACAATACTAATACAATCAGTAGTAAAGGACAGCAGAAATATATAGAATAGAGAGAAATAAACAGAGGACAGGAGGACAGCTGCCCACACAGGCAAGGCCCTGAGGCCTAAAGCTGTAAGCCTGCAGCAGCTGGCCTGTCTCTATGTAACACAAATGCTACTAACTAAAATACAATGTCTAACTAACTAACAACAATATAGGTGTGTATAGGAGGTGTATGTGAGCAAAAACGCTAGGTAAATGACCACAATAGAGCTCTTGCTAAGCCAAAGCACAAAGGAGCAACTCTCTCTCTGTACAAGTCTCAGGCAAGCACGGAGAAACGTAACATGGCGGCCGCTATTTATAGGGTAGGGGCTGGCCAGGGTCCCCCTCTGTGATTGGCTGCCGTCAGAGGGCCTGGGAGCCCTCTGATTGGCTCTAAGGACATCAATCTGGGCTATGACGCTATTCGAGCTCGGTACCGAGCTCGAATAGCGCCGTTTGCTCGAATAGCTCGAATAGTGAATGGGCTATTCGAGTGTACGCGAATAGCCCATTCGAATAGCTACAGCTATTCGGAGCTCGAATACCGAGCTCGAATAGCTGGAAAAGAGCTCGAATATTCGAGCTACTCGAATATTCGAGCTCTGCTGAGCACCACTGCCAGCAATACAAGAAGGAATCTTTGAATTTGACATTGACGATTCCGATTGGTCTATGCACTAACCAATGACATTCTACAGCAAGGAAAAAAAATGGGTTTCCTTGTATTGTGGCAAAAGTAGAGAAGGGTGCCCTGGCAAAAAGCATCTTTGAATATGGCACCAGGACTTCCCATTGGTCCTTTCACCAATGAGTATCTATCTCAAGAAGGATTTTCATTAGTTTAGTCAATGTACCTTGGTAGCCAGGGGTAAAATGGAAAATGGAGTTTAGAAAAAAGGTGAAAATTTCAGCTCCGCTCTTGCAGAGTTCCCCCATGTCATGGACAATGTGGGCTGATATGGATTAGTGGTGGAATCCCATACTGTCCAGCTCAACTATTCTAGCAATATCAGCAATAATCAACTTTTAGTATGTAGATCATTTATGAAATAAGGTAGTATGGTTGTTAAACAGACCCAAAACAGAACAAAACAAGACAAAGTTAAACATTTCTTTATTACTTATAGAGCATAATTTTCATGCACCATTTGTAGATAAATGATCCCTGTAAGCTCACTTGTTTCTGTCAAAGTAGCACCTTTACCCTGATAAAGCCATAATATCACATGCACATAGTCCCCATACTTGCCCATATCCAGAAGAATTTGCCACTATACGAAGTACTTGTCTCAGAAGAAGCACCATGCAAATGACCATTCTGTGACTCCTAAGCTGTATACAGCAAGTTATCATGCAGGTAAGCTGAACATATTTACCTTCTCTTCTAGAAGCACCACCTCCCTGGGTGCAGCACCAATAAGATAGTTAGCTCATACTGGATTCCTATGAGACAGGTATTTACTTAAAGACCAAATCCAGATGAAATTGTTTTTTAATTTTGAATAGCATGGAAAATGGGTTATGATCATTTTTTTCCTGTTTTTTTGTTCTCATTGGGAATGGTTTTCCTCCCTTTCTGTCCCTGAACTATAAAAGTAGCACTATAATTTATATAAATATAAACCCTAGAAACTTGATTTTGGTCTCCAAGAAAAGGTTCTATTTGTTGCTGTCTTTGTCCCTATAGTACTGGGTAACCAATGTACTAAGTAAAAAAGTTCCCAGGAAGAGGAATTTGGAGAAGCAATTGTTAACTCTTCTTTTTGGCCCATACTTTAACCACTTGACCACTGAGGGTTTTTACCCCTTAAGGACCAGAGCAATTTTCACCTGTCAACACTCCTCCCATTCTTTTGCCAATAACTTAATCACAACTAATCACCACAACTTAATCTATATCTTGTATTTTTTTCACCACCAATTAGGCTTTCTTTGGGAGGTACATTATGCTAAGAATTATTTTAATCTAAACACATTTTAATTGGAATAATAAGAAAAAAATGTAGAAAAAAATCATTATGTCTCAGTTTTTGGCCATTATAGTGTTAAAATAAAATGATGTATTGTGGATAAAACCCTCACATATTTTGCCCATTTGTCCTGGGTTATTGCAACATTTTAAATATTTCCCTAGTGCAATGTATGGCACCAAAATTTTATTTGGAAATAAAGGTGCCTTTTTTCAGTTTTGCGTCCATCACTAATTATAAACTCGCAAATTAACCACTTAAGGACCAGGGGATTTTGCACTGATCGGTGCTGCGTGGGCTCTACAGCCCGCAGCAACGATCAGGAATGTGGCAGGGCGATCAGACTTCCCCCCTTTTTTCCCCACTAGGGGGATGTCCTGCAGGGGGGGTCTGATCGCCGCCGGCTACTACTGATTTGCGGGGGGGCTCCTCAAAGCCCCCCTCCGCAGCGTTTTCTGGGCTCCCCGGCTTTCCCTCCCTCTACCTTTTTTTCTGAGCGGCGCAGGACGGAATTCCGACCTGCGCCTGATAGGATAGGCTTCTGCCTATCAGATGACGGCAATCCCCGGCCAATCAGAGGCCGGGGATCGCCGATCTACGTCACGGCGCTGCTGCGCAGCAGCGCCGTGTGATGTAAACAGCGGGGATTTCTTCCCCGGATGTTTACATTATGCGTGCGAGCCGCGATCGGTGGCTCGCACACTGTTTACGGGGACAGTCTCCGTGAACTAGCATGGAAAGGCCGCTCGATCGAACGGCCGTTTCCATGCTATACCACTAACGACCCGCCGACGCCTATCGGCGTTAGGCGGTCGTTAAGTGGTTATAAAAATCACAGTTTTATACCCTCTTAAAAAGTTATACCTATTAAAAAAAGTTCAGTCCCTAAGGCAACTATTTATGTATTTTTTTAATGTAATTATATATATATATATATATATATATATATATATATATATATATATATATATATACACAGTGGTGTGAAAAACTATTTGCCCCCTTCCTGATTTCTTATTCTTTTGCATGTTTGTTACACTTAAATGTTTCTGCTCATCAAAAACCGTTAACTATTAGTCAAAGATAACATAATTGAACACAAAATGCAGTTTTAAATGATGGTTTTTATTATTTAGTGAGAAAAAAAACTCAAAACCTACATGGCCCTGTGTGAAAAAGAAATTGCCCCCTGAACCTAATAACTGGTTGGGCCACCCTTAGCAGCAATAACTGCAATCAAGTGTTTGCGATAATTTGCAACGAGTCTTTTACAGCGCTCTGGAGAAATTTTGGCCCACTCATCTTTGCAGAATTGTTGTGATTCAGCTTTTTTTGAGGGTTTTCTAGCATGAACCGCCTTTTTAAGGTCATGCCACAACATCTCAATAGGATTCAGGTCAGGACTTTGACTAGGCCACTCCAAAGTCTTCATTTTGTTTTTCTTCAGCCATTCAGAGGTGGATTTGCTGGTGTCTTTTGGGTCATTGTCCTGCTGCAGCACCCAAGATCGCTTCAGCTTGAGTTGACAAACAGATGGCCGGACATTCTCCTTCAGGATTTTTTGGTAGACAGTATAATTCATGGTTCCATCTATCACAGCAAGCCTTCAAGGTCCTGAAGCAGCAAAACAACCCCAGACCATCACACTACCACCACCTTATTTTACTGTTGGTATGATGTTCTTTTGCTGAAATGCTGTGTTACTTCTACGCCAGATGTAACGGGACACGCACCTTCCAAAAAGTTCAACTTTTGTCTCGTCGGTCCATAAGTTATTTTCCCAAAAGTCTTGGCAATCATTGAGATGTTTTTTAGCAAAATTGAGACGAGCCTTAATGTTCTTTTTGCTTAAAAGTGGTTTGCGCCTTGGATATCTGCCATGCAGGCCGTTTTTGCCCAGTCTCTTTCTTATGGTGGAGTCGTGAACACTGACCTTAATTGAGGCAAGTGAGGCCTGCAGTTCTTTAGATGTTGTCCTGGGGTGTTTTGTGGCCTCTCGGATGAGTTTTCTCTGCGCTCTTGGGGTAATATTGGTCGGCCGGGCCACTCCTGAGAAGGTTCATCACTGTTCCATGTTTTTGCCATTTGTGGATAATGGCTCTCACTGTGGTTCACTGGAGTCCCAAAGCTTTAGAAATGGCTTTATAACCTTTACCAGACTGATAGATCTCAATTACAGTACTTTTGTTCTCATTTGTTCCTGAATTTCTTTGGATCTTGGCATGATGTCTAGCTTTTGAGGTGCTTTTGGTCTACTTCTCTGTGTCAGATAGCTCCTATTTAAGTGATTTCTTGATTGAAACAGGCGTGGCAGTAATCAGGCCTGGGGGTGACTACAGAAATTGAACTCAGGTGTGATAAACCACAGTTAAGTTATTTTTTAACAACAGGGGGCAATCACTTTTTCACACAGGGCCATGTAGATTTGGAGTTTTTTTTCTCACTAAATAATAAAAACCATCATTTAAAACTGCATTTTGTGTTCAA